>NW_011494897.1:1262774-1276287 GCF_000754665.1 Bison bison bison
GCACTTTCATGGCATCATCTTTCAGGATTTGAAATGGCTCAACTGGAATTCCATCACCTCCACTAGCTTTGTTCGTAGTGATGCTTCCTAAGGCCCACTTGACTTCACATTCCAGGATGTCTGGCTCTAGGTCAGTGATCACACCGTCGTGATTATCTGGGTCGTGAAGATCTTTTTGTACAGTTCTTCTGTGTATTCTTGCCACCTCTTCTGAATATCTTCTGCTTCTGTTAGGTCCATACCATTTCTGTCCTTTATCGAGCCCACCATCTCTAAATCTCAATGGTCTGGCAAAGTAAAAGTTTATTTTTCACTCATATCCCAATTCAAGGCAGATGGACAATGGAACCAGTAACTCATTGACCCGGGCTTCTTCTAGGTGGTTGCTCTCCCCTCTATTCAGTTAATGAGAGGAGAAAGCAAGCAATGTTCTTGTGTGGGAGGTTTCATAGTGGGTTGATCTAGGAAGTGGTGCAAATGCTTCTAATCTCAGAGAGACAGCAGTGAGCAGTCCTGAAGAGAGATTGTGGTTCCCTGCCCAGGAATTGAACCCCGGGTGGCCTGGATCAAAACCAGGAATCCTAGCCACCAGATCACCAGGGGATAGAGGTCAGAAGCAAAGAGGCCCTGGCTCTTTCCTCCATTTGAGATCAAGAATGTTTCAAAGAGGCAAAAACTCTAGCAAACAGGTACAAAGTTTATTATTAGAGACACAGCATAACTTGTGGGAGAGTACACAGAGAAGAAGTTTGTTTATTTAAGACAGAAGGAAGACAGAAATAGAACCCCAGAGAGAAAGGGTATGGGCATGCTCTCTAAGGAGGAGGAGTGCAGTAAGTCAGAAACTAGACAGAAATACACACTCAGAAAGGAGCGAGAGCGTCCTGAATGAGGAACACAGTTTAGAGGTGATTTAAATCACTTACATAGGACAGTCCTTCTGGCTTCAGTTCAGTTCAGTTCAGTTCAGTCGCTCAGTCGTGTCCGACTCTTTGCGACCCCATAAATTGCAGCACGCCAGGCCTCCCTGTCCATCAGGGAACTCCTGGAGTTCACCCAAACCCACGTCCATAGAGTCGGTGATGCCATCCAGCCATCTCATCCTCTGTCGTCCCCTTTTCCTCCTGCCCCCAATCCCTCCCAGCATTAGAGTCTTTTCCAATGAGTCAACTCTTCGCATGAGGTGGCCAAAGTACTGGAGTTTCAGCTTTAGCATCAGTCCTTCCAAAGAATACCCGGGACCGATCTCCTTTAGAATGGACTGGTTGGATCTCCTTGCAGTCCAAGGGACTCTCAAGAGTCTTCTCCAACACCACAGTTCAAAAGCATCAATTCTTCGGTGCTCAGCTTTCTTCACAGTCCAACTCTCACATCCATACATGACCACTGGAAAAACCATAGCCTTGAGTAGACGGACCTTTGTTGTTTGGCCAATTATCTTGTTTCTTTTTTCACACCTGACTGGTCCTAGGACCCTTCCCAATATGCGTGGGCAACTTTTTTTTTTTTACTAAGATGAATTCCACTTCAGAGGTCTATGGATACATGTCCAAACTTATTATGGGATGGCATCCCTTCTTTTTTGACTCCCCAAGGAGGCTTCCTGTGCAAGGGCAAAAAGGAAAGTTTTCCTTGACCTCAGGAGTAGTCATCTTCATTTTACTCTTCAGCAGAGCTCAGCTTCTGCCACTAGCTTTGACCTTGGGGTGTCTGGATGAGAACAAAGCTTCAGTTTTACTCCACTTGACAAATACCAGCTGTCCAACCCAGAGGCCCATCTATACCTCACTTCTACTCACATCCAGAAGCCAGAACCCAGTCCCACAGCCACATGGGCAGAGTGGTAGAGAGACTAGAGAGTATGCAGGCTGTTGGAGACAGGAGGAAATGTCATCTTTCTGTTCCCAGCAAAACAGAGGGACTTTGGAATTGAGGATGGTAGTGAGCTCTACCACTGCTGGTGCCATCTCCACGGTCCCTTTCTGAGAAAAGCCCCCTTGGGGTTATTTCCATACAAATGGGTCCTGTAGGTTGAAGGAGTCACCTGTACCACCCTGATCACAAAACCAGAAGTAACAATAAGGGAATCAACCATCTATGAAGTGACTTGACCCAAAACCTTATTTAATAAGAAAAATCCATATTGTATAGCAACAAAGCGACCCAACCAGATCTTCTGAGAAGTTGGAATTGGGAGACGCACACAGGAAAGGAGGCGCACTGAACGGTTACCAGCGATGCCGTGTTTTCCCCCGGTGATTTCTCTGGCTTGTGACTTTGCTCACATCCTCCTCCCTCGGCCTCCCTGTCTCACTCTGAGTAGATGGCCTGGCCTCTGAATTCACAGCAGTGGAAGGCATCAGACACGGCTCCCTCAGTCCAGCCCCTAAGGGTACAAACTCTCACGCCACCCACTTGTCCACCTTCTCCTTCCCCTCCTGTTCGGTGGGTTGCAGGTCTCCCCTGCTACCAGTGGGCTTCCCTTATGGCTCAGCTGGTAAAGAATCTTCCTGCATTGCAGGAGACCTGGGTTTGACCTCTGAGTTGGGAAGATTCCCCGGAGAAAGGAAAGGCATTCTGGCCTGGAGAATTCCATGGACTAAAGAGTGGGACACAGTTGAGCGACTTTCGCTTTCTTCCTTCCCACTGCCGAAGGCACATTCAGCCTCTGTGCATGGGATCCTGCTTCTACCCTGGGATCTACGGACTCTCCAACCAGCACATTGTCATCTTTCTCTATGGAACTTTCAGCCTCTTCTCACTGACTTAGTTCCTTCCATTATTTAAACACACTAAGAATACTGAAGTATTTTTCATCTTTTAAAGACCTTTCCTGATCTACCTTCTCTCCTTGTCTTTACAATCACACCTTTAAATGAGCTCTTTAGTCACCATCTATAAACACTTTCTCATCCCTCACTTATTACCACCCCCCCACCCCAGCACAATATGGTTTCCATCCTCATGTCCTGGATTGCTGCTCACCAAGAACTTGTGCACCCCAAGAACATTCCTATCTTTTCCCTTAGTTGAACTTAACCCTGGTGACCACTTGCCCTTTTTTATTTCAACTTATGTGCATGCATGCTAAGTAATTCAGTCATGTCCCACTCTTTGTGACCCCATGGACTAGCCCACCAGGCTCCTCTGTCCATGGGAGTCTCCAGGCAAGAATATTGGAGTGGGTTGCCACGCCCTCCTTCAGAGGATCTTTCTGACCCAGGGATCGAACGCACATCTCTTATGTCTCCTGCATTGGCAGGTGGCTTCCTTATCACTGAGTCACCAGGGAAGCCATCTGATAATGTACAAATATTTCAAACCTATATTGGGACTTCCCTGGTGATCCAGTGGCTAACTCCAAGCTCCCATTGCAGGGGGCTCAGGTTCAGTCCCTGGTAAGGAAACTAGATTCTACATGCTACAACCAAATAAATAAAATAAATGAATAGATATTTTAAATTATTTAGTGAAATAACAGGAAGATTTAGAATTAACTACAAAGATAATATAGAAGTAAACATTCATTACATTCATTACTATATGAATGTTAAGTATAGGCATGATTTTGTATATTTGATATCATAAGAATTTGTAGCACTTAAGAGAGATTACTATATTAGAGAATAGTTGGGAATTTTGAAGAGTCCAATTTAAATTAAATTATGTAATTGATTCAGATTTTTTAATGATAAATGTCATAACTAAAAAAATTCTAGGCTTGTAAACAGTGTTGGGAAATTTAAGGGAACCTAGGAATTTTCTTATTTATAAGAAATATAATTTCTGAATTTATTACATTACAAGAGCTATTGAAATGCACTGGAATGCCTGTTAGTCAAACAATGAAGTACTTAAACAGAAAAACAGTAAGTTAAAGAATGCGATTCAAAAGGCCAAACATTAATCAAAGATCTCCTTAAAAAAGTGATTGTAACAAAAAAGAAAGAAGAAGCAGCAGCTATGTAAAGTGAGCTTAAAACTATAAGGAGATTTTATTTTGAAAATTGAGTAAATAAAATCCTAATTAAATACATAAGATAGCCTCTTTGGGGCCTCTGGTTCCTTGTACAAAATATATATATGTATGGTAGGTGTTTGTGACACTCCAGGGTCACTATCTTATATGTAAATTTTGGTGTCCTTAAGAATCTGAGTTAAAATATCCATAATAGTAATGGTAACAATCACCTTGCATTTTACAGTACTTTACAATTTATGGAGTAAGTTGGCATTCAGTGAGGTGGGGGCTGAAGTTTGAGAGAAGGCAGTTAAGTTGCCCTGTGGAGGCAGGAGGAAGGGGTGGATGATCGGGAGACAGCTGAGTGTCCATCTATAAAGTCCCCACAGAGAGGAGGGAGCAAGGATCACCATGGCCCAGAATCTTCCTTATAGCCCTTTAAAGCAGAACCTCTGATTTTTCAGTGTCCAAGGGCTGACTGGACTCAGGGAAGAGGCTGATGATGAAAGCACTCTGCTATTTTATCTACTCCCGAAAAGAACTAGCTCTGCAGGCCCACAAGTTTGTGCCTCTGCGTGACTAACACTCTTCGTCCTCCCAATGGGGACTGAACTGGGAGAACAGCCCTCACAGGTTTACTTGTGTGTCAGTCCGGCGCCTCCTTCAGGCTGCGCGGAGGAAACACATCCAGATTGCGTTCCAGTTGGGGGCAAGGTAGGGTGGGGCGGTGTGGTAGAGACACCCTTGTAAGTTATGCCTCACTTGGCAAACGTGTATCCCAGAACTTCCAGAGGCTGAGAGCTCAGAAATCCCCGAGAACGAGTCCAGTGAGAGGAGAGCAGCTTTCATTCCCGCCCTGCTGTGGGCTAGACGCTGGTCGCCAGTCTTTAGTAATGAGTAGTCTCAGATCTCAAGGGGTCCAGAGCCTTCCAAGGATAAACATCGGTAAACAGGGAATTAGGTTCAAGGGGAGAATTAAATGAGGGGAGGAGAGTCTTGGAACCCACTGGACACCAGCACAGACCTGCTGAAGCCAGCCTGATCAGAAACATTTCGCTAAATGAAGACAGGGTGAAGGAAGAAGGTGACAGAGAGCAGGGCATTTTGAGGAGCTAAATTCATCAAAGTAGAAGGCCAAGGCTGGAGGTAGAGAGAGGACTGGGAAGACAGACCAGCCCAAGTAGAAAACAATTTACACTGTGTGTAAGGGAATGTGGACTTTATCCAGAAGATATAAACAATGAGTAACATCATTTACTCAAAGAGACACTGGGTGGCTGGATACATGGGAGAGAGGAAAAGTTTTCAGCTTGTACACACATTTATACCCTTTGCATTTTGAACAGTGAAAATGATGACTTATTCAAAAAATTAAAAAATAAAACCATTTTTAAATGTATTTTAAATTATCCTACTTACAACAAATCTAGCTTTGTCCAGGCCTTGGGTGAGCAAAACCTAACCCTATCAGCTTCTAATCTATGAGGTGTTTTCAACATTTTACATTCCGTCAGAGACACAGCCCACCTGTGGGTAGATTCCAATGCCCAAGATGCATAGATAAATAATTATAATATAAGCAAAATGATTGTTATCTTAGAGATATGGGCTTAGAACTTTGAAAGCAGAGATTGGGGGTGGGCTTTTACTATGCCTGTAGGCTTCAGGACGTATCCTGTAAATGGGGTTTTGGTAGCAGGTAGCATGGAAACTGGAGGTTTGTTTTTTTTTAAGGATTATTATTATTACTTATTTACTTATTTGGCTGCTTCAGGTCTTTGTTGCGGCATTGGAGATCTTTAGTTGTGGAATGTGAGAACTAGTTCCCTGACCAGGGACTGAACCCATGTCTCTGCATTTGGCAAGTGCGGATTCCTATCCACTGTACCACCAGAGAAGTAAGAAATACGCTTTTCTGAAAAGGCCTGAAATGCTCTTGGAGGAAGAGAGTTTGGTATGATGATCAGGACACTATGGGAAATAGTAGGAAGTAAGGCCAGTAGGCTGGATGAGGCTAAATTGTGCAGGCTTCATATGTTGTACTGGGGAGTATGGATTTCTTTCCTAAAATATTCAAATACACCCTCATGGACATTGGTACTCCAGAAGCTGGTGAGTAGGTACCTTTAAGATAATTTTTTTTTCCAAATAACAGAAAAAAAATGAAAAGAATTTTTTCTACTTTGTGTTTTCCTCTCAGATTTTTTAATGAATCTCCTAGTTTCCCCTGGTTAATATAAGAAATTTTTAAAAATCAGTGTAAAAAGTAAATATAATGGGAAACCTCGGAAGCAAGTGAATAAACTTGTTCTTCTTCTTCCTTGTCAAATATTTTCATAGTTGTGATTTTTAGATTTTATATAAGATTTTCTGTTACCAAGACTGTTCTTTGTTTATATGTCAGGATTAACTAATATCAGTGCTTTTCATCTTTTCCACGGAAATCAAAGCTTCCTGACGGTTTGCAGGCCCAAACTCTTGCCCACCGCTTGATTTCTTTGGCTTCTACAATTGGTTTTGGTTTTGGTTTTTTCAATAGGAAGTTTCTGGCTTGTCTTGGAAATCCAAAATAACTGGTAATGTGTGGTCTATATTCTGCATGACAATAATCAGTAGTACCTGACTGGAGCCTGTTCTTTGTAGGCATCGCCCCCCCCTCCCACCATGTAGCACCCCAGTTCCAGCCTGCCCTGAGTTCCACTCTGAGCCTTTGGGCTTGCCCTGGGTCTATAGGGCAATTGCTCTAAATTTCCACCAGAGGGCGCTATGATCAGCGTTTGGGCGAGGAGGGCGGGGAGGAAGTGCTGGGAGCTGGTTCCACAGGCGGGAAAGGAAGTCCTCCTTTCCTTCCTGGAGAGAAGTCCTAATGCACAGCTTCCCTTGACCCAGCTCAGTGAAAAGTCAGGACCAAGAGCTACTTGCAAACCACGTGCTTTGAAATAAAAGGTGGAGAAACAAAGCACACTTTCTATTACTCCTGACACTTGAGTACTACTTTGCAGTCAATACAACTCTATTAAAGACACCTTGTTACTCCGTCCTCTGAGCGGTCCTCTGTCAGAAATAGGGTACGTTGTCCACTCCTGTACCAGTGACACAGGATCCCGTGTCTCGCCTAAGAGCACCTAGCCAGCAAGAAAGAGGCAGGTGCCCCACCACAGCTGCTTCCTCACACTTTCCCTTTGATGGAGAGACAAAGACCCCGGAAGAAGGCAGGACACCAAGAATCTGTAGCTGAAGGAAGGAAGCAAGGACTGGGCAGACCTGAGAAAGAAGCTGAGATGTGTCTGTCATGGCCGACTTCCTCACTGTGAGATTGGCCTTCCATCGCTGGGCTTGGGTGCTACCTGTGTATCTTGGGCACAGTGGAATCTCAGTTTATATTTGGTGAATAAATAGATGATCAAAGGAACTCACTGGGTCTCTTCCTATACCGGAAGGGCACTGATATCCCTTTGATGTCGAAGGCAAAGCTGGAGGGGGTTGGGCCAATGACCCTGAGGGCCAGGGACCATCTCTCCATCTCTTCTCTGGACAATCTGGTCCTGGGTGTCCCCCAGGCTCCTGTAATGGCCATGACCATTCATCTTGGAGAGTTTGATTCTAAGGATGTTATCAGCTAGGTTGCAGATTCCTGCTTCCTCTCTCAGTTTTCAATTGCTTTTTTTGTCTTTGTTTTCTTTGGCTGCTGCAGGGAGATTTGCTTTTCATCTGAGCAGCATGTGCTCTGCTTGGAGTGAAGGATGAAGCTATAGCAGGATATGGTTGTCTGGGAAGGGAAGAGAATCTCCTTGCTTGGGGTTGTCCTTGCCCAAACACAGCTGCTCTGCTCTACAGTAAGTGCTTGTCGCCATGTCTCTCCAAAGTTCCTTTCTCCCATTAATCCCCCAAGAAAATAAATATGCAAGATGTCTCCTCACTCACAACTGGTCACACAATAACCTATTTGCCAGGCTCCCTTTCATTCTACTTTTTTTTTTTAATTTAACCTGCCAAAGTCTTGAACACTTTAGTGTGAGTCATATGCTCAGTCATGTCCGACTCTTTGCAACCCCATGGACTCCCTGCAACCTCGCCAGGCTTCTTTGTCCATGGGATTTTCCAGGCAAGAATACTGGAGTGAGGTTGCCATTTCCTCTTCCAGAAGATCTTTCTGGCCCAGAGATTGAACCCAAGTCTTCTGTGTCTCCTGCATTGCAGGCAGATTCTTTACCGCTGAGCCACAGGAGGAGCCCAAACACCTTTAGGGAGTACGACCAGAAAATAATGACATAGGTATGATCTACTATACAACACTTGAGCTGCAAGTATTGTCAGTTTCTCTTTCGAAACTAAGGTGCAACTCACATACCATGAAGTTCAGTAGGCTTTAGTAATGCAATCATCACCTCTAACTCACTCCAGAACATTTACATCACCACAGCAAGAAACCCCATACCTGTCAGGAGTCAGTTCCAACTTCCTCCCCCGCTCCCTCTCCCTTGACAACCACTAATCTGCTGTCTACATGGATTTGCTTGTTCCGCGTATTTCATGTAAATGAAATCATATAGCGTGTGACCTTTTGTGTTTGCTGTCTTTCACTTAGTGTAATGTTCTCACGGTTCATCCACACTGCAGCCTGTGTCAGCCCTTCATTCCTTTTTTTCTTTTTTTAAAAATAATTTTATTTATCTCTTTTTGGTTGTGCCGGGTCTTCACTGATGCTCAGTCTCTTCTGTAGTTGTGGTGAGCAGGGGTTGCTCACAAGTTGCAGCGTGCAGACTTCTCACTACGATGGCTTCTCTCGTTGTGGAGCACAGGCGCGAGGGCACGTGGACTTCCGTAGCTGCGGTTCCTGGGCTCTAGAGCACAGGCTCAACAGTTGTGGCACATGGACTCAGTTGCTCCATGGCATATGGCATATGGGATCTTCCCAGATAAGGGATTGAACTCGTGTCTCCTGCATTGGAAGGGAGATTTTTTACGGCTGAACCACCAGGGAAGCCCCCTTTTTCCTTTTTTTTGGCCATGCCACTCAGCAAGTGGGATCTTAGTTCCCTGACCTGAAATCAAACTCATGCCCCCTGGATTGGAAGTGAGGAATCTTAACCACTGGATCACCAGGAATTCTCCATTCCTTCTTGTATAAATGTATGTACTACATTTTGTTTATCTATGCGTAACTTTTCACTTTGGGCTGTTATTAATAATGCTTCTTTGAATATTCCTGCACAAATTTTGTGAGACAGTTTTCAATTCACTTGTGTAGGTATATATTGAGATGGAATTGGGAGAGTCATATGGTAATTATAGTTTGACTTTTTGAAGGACTACTAGACCATTTTCCACAGTGGCTGTATCATTTTACATTCCCCACCGGTGATATATAAATTTACCTTCCACTTTTCCCCAGTTTTCTTGAGATATAACTGACTGTAACATTTTATTAAAGTGTACAACATAATGTTTGATATGTGTATATTGTCAAGTACATTTAGTTACCATCCATCACCTCACATAGTTACTTTTTTTTTTTTCTTGTGGTGAGAACTTTTAAGATCTACTTTCTTAGCAACTTCCAAAATACAATACAGTATTGGTTTTTTAACCTTTTTTAAATTGGAGGATAATTGCTTTACAATGTTGTGGTGGTCTCTGCCATACCTCAGCTCGAATAGTCATAATTTATATATATATATATCTCCCTTCCCTCTGGGCCTCCCTCTCCCTACTATTTCACCCCTCCAGATCATTGCAGAATGCCAGGCTGGGCTCCCTGTGCCATACAGTAGCTTCCTGCCAGCTAGCTGTTTTACACATGGTAGTCATATGCACGTCAAAGCTACTTTCTCAATTCTTCCTACCTTCTCCTTCCCCTGCTGTGTCTACCAGACCATCCTCTACATCTGCATCTCCATTTCTTCTTTGTTATGTGGTTCATCAGTATTATTTTTCTAGATTCCATATATATGCATTAAGATACAATATTTTTCTTTTTCTGACATACAGTATTGTTAACTATAGTTACCATCCAGTACATTATATCCCCAGACTTATTTATCTTATGACTGGAAGTTTGTATTTTTTTAACATTTGTTTTCATTTATTTATTTGGTTGTGCTGAGCCTTAGTTGCAGCTCATGGGATCCAGTTCTCTGTTCAGGGATTGAACCTGGGCCCCTTGCATTGGGAACTCAGAGTCTTATCCATTGGACCACCAGGGAAGTCCCAGAAGTTTGTACTTTTTAACCATTTTCATTCTTACCTCTTATTGTCCAATACCCCTTTCATTCTTAAACAAAACCATTAAGGGACTGTCTAGACAATCTTAGGTAAACTTTTGTTGTTAAAGAGATTAAACAAAGCCAGACACCAGTTAAAATGGTAAGGACAGATTTTAATCCATAATAGATGTTGCAATAAGGCAGAGTCCAACCTGAACTGAATCCAGCTTTGATCTGTACGGAGGTGACTGGGAATTGTAAGAGGAGACTGAGAAAGGAGGGAAGAGAGTGAGCTTGGTCTCGGAAGAGTCATAGAAGTGAAAAACTACAAAAAAGTGAGCTTAGTCTGTGTGACAGTCATTGGGTTGCCCACTGTCTCCCTCCCACAGAGGCTGGGACACGGAGGTTGTATCTTTAGATGTTGGCTGGAACGAACAGTGAATTCTTTCTTTCAGTAGCCTTGAGTTTCTCAGCCAGGCACGTGAATGGGGAGATAGGTTCACGCTTGCTATTTAGCCTTGAGCTGTTAGAAACTATGTTTTGGTTTTTGCTTCAGTCTTTACAGGCCAAGGTTAAGGTCTCATCAAGTTAGAGGAGCCTGGCTAGAGTGTGATCAAAAAGAGAATGAAGAAATGAGAGAGGATCTTTCTCTATTCGTGTTCCCCTTAAAGTGTGCAATGAAACTTAACACTGATATCATCACTGAAAGTGAAGTCGCTCAGTCGTGTCCGACTCTTTGTAACCCCATGGACCATAGCCCACCAGGCTCCTCCATCCATGGGATTTTCCAGGCAAGAGTACTGAAGTGGGTTGCCATTTCCTTCTCCAGGGGATCTTCCCCACCCAGGGACTGAACCCAGGTCTTCAGCATTGCAGGCAGATGCTTTACCATCTGAGCCACAAGGGAAGCCGATGTCATTGCTAACTTTTGTTAAAATGGGCTCAATGCATCCTGCTATAGAAATTCCATCAACTTAATAGACAGCTCATATACAGCACAGCTTATCCATTGAGAAGTAGCCAGAGTTGTGTTTTCATGGACGTGGAATGAGAGGACAGAACTGAAATGTTAACACTGTGGGTAAGGTGTCCATCGGAGATCATCCTGGATGTGAGAAGCACAACAGGAAGTACATCTGCCTGAACGATGTGCCAAAACACTGACAGGAGGAGTCCTTGCTGATTTTAGGTTAAAACTTCTGACAAAGGAGCTTTGGAGAATGAATGTTCTTGGGCAGAGAATGCTACTTTAAAACTAACTCCACAATTGCTACCTTTGAAAGAATCTTTCATGACAAGCAGAAAGACAAATAAACTCTCACTTTGGACAACAGCCTCTGACAGCTTGAAACTGTGTATCTCACTCTCTCTCTCAGAATGAGAGTAGAGAACCAGTAGGTTTAGTAAAGTGTCCCCTCCACCCCAACCCATCCCTGCATGAATCTCTTTTAGTCCTGTCTGTGCATCACAATCTTTAATATTGATATGCATGAATTATGATTGAACATTTATTATATTGGACTTCCCAGGTGGCTCCGTGGGTAAAGAATCTGCCTGCAATGCAGGAGATGAAGGAGACACCGGTTCGATTCCCAGGTTGGGAAGATCCCCTGGTGGAGGGCATGGCAACCCATTCTAGTATTCTTGCCTGGAGAATCCCATGGCCAGAGGAGCCTGGCGGGCTACAGTCCATAGGGTTGCAAAGATTCAGACACGACTGAAGCTACTAAGCATGCACGCATGTGTTTATTATATGCAAGATTCAGTAGGGTTACAAAATGAATTTAGAGGTATTCGTCTCCCTGGAAACTTAGAATCAAGTGTGTAAAATAAATGCATAAATAAAGTAATAAATAAATAAAAATACAAGGTGAAAATCAGTAAAGTTATGTAGGAGTTTGGAATCTAGTGATTCAAGTGTTAGTCTCTAAGACATGTCCAACTCTTTGCAAACCCGTGGACTGTAGCCCACTGGGCTCCTCTGTTCATGGAATTCTTCAGGCAAGAATACTGGAGCAGGTAGCCATTCCCTTCTCCAGGGGATCTTCCCAACCCAGGGATCAAATCCAGGTCTCCTGCATTGCAGGCAGATTCTTTACCATCTGGGCTACCAGAGAAGCCCCTAGTAATTCAAGGGGAGGAGAAATAACTTCTGGCTAGAGTTGAAAGAGAGTCCTTCCTTGTTGAAAAAGGCAAAAAAGTACCCGTGTGTGGGTGTGTGTGTGTGTGTGTGTGTGTGTGTTTGGCTGCGCCACATAACTTATAGGATCTTAGTTTCCCAACCAGGGATTGAACCTTGGCCATTAGCAGTGAAAGCAGAGTCCTCACCACTGGGCCACCAGGGAATTCCCCTCTAAAGCATCCTTTTGAATGGAGGACTCACCATAATACTAGCTATTTAGAGAAGTTTAAAAAGGAAATGCGAAATCCCATAATCAAATTTGGGGTGACTGCTGCTAGAGGAAGAGAGGATTTGTACACATGTCACACCTAGGGGTATTTCCTCTCTTTTGTGGCTTGAATAATTCTTTTTTAAGGCCTAAAACCTACCTTTTGTCCAGTTGTTCCCCTAGTTAAAAGTTTCATAATGACAAATGCTTGATCTCATATCCTACATTTTTCCTAATCTATTTACACTGCTTCTAGATAATTTCTTTCAGTTCAAAGTATTTATGACTTGTTTTTTTCTTTTTTTAACATTTTTAATTGGAGGATAATAGCTTTACAATTTTACGTTGGTTTCTGCCATACAACAATGTGAATCAGCCGTAAGTATTCATACGGCTTGTGAACCTCCTTTGTGAACCTCCCTTGTGAACCTCCTTCCCACCTTACGGCTTGTTTTAATATTGAAGAACAATGAAGAAAGGACCAGCTTTCCCCAATTATATGCATAGGAATGTGTGTGCTTTTGGATACTTATATTCTGTGGGGAAGGTCTTGTGGATTTCAAGTGTTAGAGAGGGAACTCACAAAGCTAGAGACTAGAACTTTTCTAGCTAGTTATTAGGATACTATTTTTAAAGATTTCAGGACTCAAAGGACTCAAAATATAAGCATCAAAATCTCCCCACACTGGCTGTTTTTGTCAAGACTGATTGAACGGTTTGTGGGGTCATGCCACAGAGTGGGTTAATTAGCAGAAGATACTCCAAAATCACTGCAGATGGTGACTGCAGCCATGAAATTAAAAGATGCTTACTCCTTAGAAGAAAAGTTATGACCAACCTAGATAGCATATTGAAAAGCAGAGACATTACTTTGCCAACAAAGGTCCATCTAGTCAGGCTATGGTTTTTCCAGTGGTCATGTATGGATGTGAGAGTTGGACTGTGAAGAAGGCTGA
>NW_011494897.1:1276483-1284776 GCF_000754665.1 Bison bison bison
CTGGATGGCATCACTGAGTCGATGGACGTGAGTCTGAGTGAACTCAGGGAGTTGGTGATGGACAAGGAGGCCTGGCGTGCTGCGATTCATGGGGTCGCAAAGAGTCGGACATGACTGAGTGACTGATCTCTCTCTCTCTCTCTCTCTCTCTCACCTCTCAGCCGCACTTCAATGCTCCAAGTCCTTCTCAGATTTTTCCTTAGGAATATTTTTCTTCTGTATTTTTGCACTAGTGGTAAATAACCCACCTGCCAATGCAGGAGATGTGAGAGACAGTGGTTCAATCCCTGGGTCAGGAAGATCCCCTAGAGGAGAGCATGGCAACCCACTCCAGTATTCTTGCCTGGAGAATCCTCATGGACAAAGGAGCCTGGCAGGCTATAGTCCATAGTGTTGCACAGAGTTGGACACGACTGAAGCGACTTACCACGTGTGCGCATTTTCTTTAATCTGCAGAACTCTTCTGTCTCTCTCTCATCCAGTTCTCTGATGATATAAGCAATGGTATATTCATTCTGGGGGATGACATGTTCAATGGCATTTACACACCTATTGATTATCTTAATAGCTTCATCCAAAGGAACAAAGGAAGTCTGCAGTGAAGCCAGTTCCAGCAGTAGTTCTTTGGCATAATTCCTCTTCAGTTTAGCCAACTGTTCCCCACCTCTGGCTAAACCAGTCAGTTTATAACTGTCAGTTCTTTCAGGGTGAAAGAGCTGTATTCTTTCAAATACTGGCAAAAGAACACCCTGCTACATTATCTTTCTTTGCTTTAATCTTCACTTGGGTTTTATTTACATTTTGGATAACTGTGATGCTGAAGTCCACACGTTTTGTGTGGACATATGTTTTCACTTTTTTTAGGGTATATACTTGTGAGTGAAATTGCTGGGTCATGTGGCAACTCCACGTGTAACATTCCAAGGAGTCACCAAACTGTTTTGTATAGTGTCTGTACCATTTTGCATTCCCACCAAAAATGTATGAGGGTTTCTATTTCTCCATGTTTTCAACAATATTTGTTATTATCTACCTTTTTGGTTATAGCCATTGGTGGGTCTGACGTAATATCTCATTGTGGGGACTCTATTCAATGTTTTGTAATGACTCTTGCCTAGAAAATCCCATGGACGGAGGAGCCTGGTAGGCTGCAGTCCATGGGGTCGCGAAGAGTCGGACGCTACTGAACGACTTCACTTTCACTTTTTGTTTTCACACATTGGAGAAGGAAATGGCAACCCACTCCAGTGTTCTTGCCTGGAGAATCCCAGGGACAGGGAAGCCTGGTGGGCTGCCATCTGTGGGGTCGCACAGAGTCAGACACGACTGAAGCGACTTAGCAGCAGCAGCAGCACATTGGAAAAGAATCTAAAAGTGGAGTGGCTCAGGTGGTAAAGAATCTCCCTATAATGCAGGAGACCCAGCTTCAATCCCTGGGTCAGGAAGATCCCCTGGAGAAGGAAATGGTAACCCACTCCAATATTCCTGCCTGGAGAATTCCATGGACAAAGCCTAGTGAGCTACAGTCTAAGGGGTCACAAAGAGTAGGACACGACTGAGCACACATGTATATAAATAGCAAATTGCCCCAGCATCATTTATCAAGCAATGCATCCTTTTTACAGGGGTTGAAAAATGCCTCCATCATCACATAAACAGTAGCTCCAAGGAAATGTGTCCCTTTGCTGCTGCTGCTAAGTCGCTTCAGTCGTGACCGACTCTGTGCGACCCCATAGACAGCAGCCCACCAGGCTCTCCTGTCCCTGGGATTCTCCAGGCGAAAACAATGGAGTCGGTTATGTGTCCCCTTAGTCTTCGGTTTTTCATGCAGCGTGGCGCACCACAGTGTCACATCATTTGGAAAATACCTTGCAAAGATTTTTCTCAAAGAGATAGTTGGAAACCTCCTAAATAAGTGATAATAATAGATTATGGTGCAGGCCACACAATCACTTCCCACAATGCTGCTGAAGACTTGACCTAGAGTGATCGGGCAAAAGCCCACTCTAGTTTCTTTGGCTCGTGGAATTACCAATGTTTTTCATTTTCCTTTTTTCTTCCATTCAAATCTTCAGTGACTAAAATATTCAGAAGACAATAAATGTTAATAAAACAAAAGCCCTTTCAAGAATTTAAATCCTTGACGGTTTAAAAGAACTCATGCACAGTACGTCTGGGTCCAGCACACAGAGTTATGCTGGGTTCAGCAGCTGCTGGAGTTGTTGGTGCCAAAGTCCACATGGCAGGCTCCCCAAGGGACATCCTCTCTTAGACCCTTGAGGCCCTCCCATCCTGACCCATCAAACCCTACTTCCAACAGCTGGCTCTCCCCTCCCTCCTCCTCTTGAGACAACACCAGGGGAAGCATCCCTTAATTGCATAACACAGGCAATGGGGTGGGAAGAAAGCAGGACACACCTTTCTCCAGGGAGCAGGGAGTCCACACACTCTCCTCTCCGTGAGGGCCAGCTGTTTTGGAAGCCACACAAAGGAGCTTCTACCTGAGCTTGGGGAGAACCAACATGGCGACCCAGATACCCTCCAATGAGAAGGTGCTGGTGGGGAGGGGGCTGTAGACTGTAAAGACCACTTGCATATCCAGCATAAGGTATGTGGGAGGGTGGGGAAGAAAGGGTACAGGGCAGAAAGGGTGGTTCAGTCTCCATCTGGAAAGAACATGTGACCAAGAAGGTGGGGTTTGGATTTATGGGAATTAAGCAGTCTCGTGTAGGACTTTGCACACTCTTGAGGCCTTTCCGCCTCCACTTCCTTGTTTAAATAATGGAGACAGTAATATCTATATCATTAGCACAAGTTCATGTCCCTGACATACAGTGAGGTCAAACACACCAAAATGTCCGAGTTTGGAGCAGAGAAAGGTTTATTGTGGGGCCATGCAAGGAGAAGGGTAGCTCATGCTCTAAAACGCCCCAAGCTTCTCAAAGGGTTTCTGCAAAGCATTTTTTAAAAAACTCAGGTGAGGGCAGGGATCACAGGGTATGTGATCAGATCCTGCACAATTGGCTGGTGATGAGGGAACAGGGTGGAGTCACAGGAGTTAACATTATCAGTCCTGGGTCTGTGTACTCATGGTCCTCATGTAGTTAGCATCTTCCATTTGGTGGGGGTTTTCACATCTGAGAAACAAGTCGGGAAATGTGCATCAAATACTGTTCTCTTCAGAGAGGAGCTAAAGCCGAGGATAAGCGGGAGGACGTGTCCTGGGGAGGCCCCATAAGGTTGTGCTTGGTTATAAGATTATTAAGTAACACAGTGATATTAAGCACCCAGCAGGGCCTGGACTTTACTGAGTCGCATGTGTTCCTTCCCTCCACACGGCCCTCCTCACATGCATGCACACAAACAACCCTCCCTGCCCTCCCTCCCACCCCCAGGCCTGGAATGTGCCTTAAGCAAACCCGGTGCCAGCAGAGACCAGCAGGAAGAGTGTACACTGAGTCCCTGTCTCCCTTTGGGAGGCCAAAGGCAGGGACTGGGCCAGTCATGTGACTGCCCAGGCTCCAAGGTAAAAAAAAGACCACAGCAGTGCAGGAAATACTGTGGCTGCAGCAGAAAAACCTAGGGCTGGTTTGTGTATATTGTATTTCTGGCCCAGCACATAGGCATTGTACAAATTAAACAAACAAACGGCCCTTTCGGCCTTGAGCTCAAAAGACTTTTGCCATTCTTCTGTTTCTTTCCCCCTAGATGGTACTTCCCCTGTTGTTGGGGCCAGAAGCCAGAGAATTTTTCAATTCCTCTCCTCTCCATCCACCCTGGCAAGTCCTGCCACTTCTGTTTTCTAAAAATGCACTTATCAAATCTAGAAAAAGGGTACTGATGAATCTATTTGCAGGGCAGGAATAAAGACGAAGATGTAGAGAATGAACGTGTGACACAGAGCCGGAAGAGGAGTGTGGGATGAATTGGGAGAGTGGCATTGACGTAAAGACACTGCCTTGCGCAGCAATAGAGATGAAGCCAGGTAGAGACTTATGGATACAATGGGGAAAGGAGAGGGAGGGACAAATGACTTGAAAGAGCAACAATGAAACATACATTACCATATGTAAAGTAGATAGCCAGTGGGAATTTGCTGTGTGAGGAAGGGAGCTCAAACCTGGTGCTCTGGGACGACCTAGAGGGGTGGGATGGGGTGGAAGGTGGGAGGGAGGTTCAAGAGGGAGAGGACAGAGGTCCACCGATGGCTGACTCAGGCTGAGGTGTGGTAGAAACTAACACGATATTGTAGAGCAATCATCCTCCAATTACAAATAAAATAAGTAAAAGAATAAGAAACAATTCATTAAAAAAAATAATAGATAGCTAGTGGGAAGCTGCTGCACAGCACAGGGAGCTTAGCTTGGTGCTCTGTGAGGACCTGGGGGGACGGGGACAGGGGAAGACCGAGAGAGAGGATGTATGGACACATACAGCTGATTCACTTTGCTGTGCAGCAGAAAGTAACACAACATTGTAAAGCAATTAATTAAACACATACACACAAAAGAAAAAAATTTAAAAAAAAAATGGGACTCCGGTGAGCACTGTCCTTCCAGGACCCTGATCACAGGCTCTGTCTGCAGAACAACCCAGAAGCCCCATCAGGGCAGGGTCCACCCAGGCCCAGTCAGTCCCCATGGTAGCTAAGTGGGGGCTTGAGGGGGGGGGGGCTTTCCAAACCATGGATCCCACCACCGCCCCCCCCCCCCTGAGGACCAGCCCCTCCACTCACCCTCTCTGCTGAGGCCCAGGGGGCCCTTGGCTGCCTGCCTGTCACCTCTCCCCAGAACTCCCCTCCCACGCTCTCCCTTTCTGGGTACTCCAGTCACACTGGCTTCCCTTTCTCTGAGTCCCCTACCTCCTGCAGGCTGCCCTGCTTCTTTCAGCTTTGCAAAGCTTTCTCCCTGGCGGGGACCCCTGCCCCAAGGCTGCCCTGCCCTCCTACAGGCCTGGCTGCCCACCCTCTCAAGGTCCCTCACTTCCTTCTCTCGTAGCAGTTGTACACTCATTTGTTTTTCCCTTTGGTCTGTCCCCCCAAGGATGCAAGGGGCAGACACTCGAACTTGGTTACTTGCAGGCTCTCCTATCTCAGTGTCCGGCCCAGAGTAGGTGTGAAGGTAATGCTTAGTGGACAGCTGAGTGACTGAATACGTGAAAGACGGAAGAAACTGATCAATGAATGACAGCAGACAGCCAAGCGCCCTTCTCTGACTCTCTAAGGGGCAATGCCTTGGCGGAATGGGGAGAAGTCCCAGGCAGACGCCCACACACCTGACCTCAGGCTGGCTTAGAGCCCCAGGAATTCCCATGGGAACCTTGACTACTGAGCCTTGGTGAGAACTCAGGATCAGATGCTCCAGCACCCCCTCTCCAGGCTGTCTGCACTCCCTCTCTGCTTGTCCCCTCATCAGCAAAGCCTCATTGAACTCCTCCTGTGCACCAGGCATCTTCAAGGCACTGAGGATGCAGCCGGGAAGCAAACAGCCCCAGTTCTCATGGAGCTTGACTCAAGTGCGGGAAGGGAGACCCCCTAAAGAGGGAGCAGCTGAGAGTGAAGCAAATGCCTTTTGGGATGGCCCAGAGCAGGGCTCTGGGATGGAGGTGACACCCTCTGATGGCGGTGGGGGAGGGAGAGAGGTCAGGCAAGTCTGTTACCATCTCTGCTTTGGTATTTTCATCCGTGAAATGGGCTGATGACAGTCCCTCCTCATAGGGACTTAATCACAGAAGTCAGGTCCCACCCTCACCTGTTCAAAGCCAGCAGCCATGCCTTCTGTCACTAAGAATCCTGCAGGATGTCTCCATCTCCAGCTCCACGGCCCCCAGCCCTCACCTGCCTGAACTCATCCGCTCCTACCGCACCCCTAGCTCCCTCTGGGTGTCCTGCTGCTCGTGAGTCAGGCCAGGCAGGCCGGGCAGCGCATGGAGCAAACTCCACTCCCTTCCAGGTCATAGCTAGGGCAGGGCCGTGACCAGAGCCCTGAACTGAAACTCAGGGTCTCACCCTCCCCGCCACTCATGCAGAGTCCACACGCTCAGGGTGACGGGCAGCTGAGGGCAGCAGCAGGTTCGTCTCGATGATTCTTCTAGAGCTATCAGGAGTTACACAAGGAGAACTTCATGGTCACCTACCTCCTTGTTCCTGAGCAGGGCTATCCCACGGAGGTGTCTGGAGACCGTGCACTCAGCACAGATTCTTGTTCTGTATTGGCCAGAAAACAGTAAAGAGGGACCAGTTTTGTCCCAGATGCACTACCAGGCTTCCTACAGAGCTCTGTGCTGTTTCTGTCCCTGCCTTTCCCACCAGTAACATTCATCCAGCACATTTGTATGTGTGTACTAAGTCACTTCAGCCATGTCCAACTCTGTGCTACTCCATGGACTGTAGCCCACCAGGCTCCTCTGTCCATGGGATTCTCCAGGCAAGAATGCTGGAGTGGGTTGCCATTTATATGCAAGCGTAAGGCTGTGGGATCACCTGTGTTAACAGCTAACTCTAACAGAGAGCAGAAAAAAATGGGGTGAAGATTTGCTGCTGTGTCCGGAAGAACCAGTTCATTCAGCAGAGCTCAGGGAAGGCTGCATGGAGGAGGAGGCCTTGAGCTGAACCTTAGGAAAGATAAGATAACTCCCAGTGCAGGGCTGGGAGGTGGCTGATGGAAAGGGGTGAAGGCCAGAAGGTGGCCTCTCTTGGCCAATCCTGACCAATCCTGGCAGTCCTGGCCATGGGGAACCTCAGCCTAGAGGGAGAGGGGGCAGAGGGTGTGGTGGGGTTGGGGAGAACAGCCGTAGTTCCAGATAAACAACTTGGACATCTCTCATTAGCAGGGGACCTGGGCTGCTGGAGAAGCAATTCCCATTGTTTCTGTTTCCTCCATGGGGGGCTGTTTGAAAGCAGGCGGCAGGCCTCTGATTGTCAGTGGCCTTGAGAGCTTCTTAAGAGCTCAAGAGGAAGGCAGAATAGGAAACGACCCCCTTGAAGAAATAACAGCTAAATAAGGATCAAACGACAGTGCCCGTGGTTTTTTAAGAAGCAGGCTCTGAGAAAATTCCTCTGACTCAGATACCAGTGCAAGGAGGGACCATCCATTTCAAACTTATAATTTTACAGAAAAGGATGCCCAGTTTCCAGAAAGTGATGTGACTGGTTCAAGGCCAAGCAGGCGATTGCTTTCCTGACTCCCTGTGCCATGCTCAGATTGCTTCCTGAGGTTGACAGCAGGCGAAAGGGAAAACCCAGGTCCCTTCTCCCTCCCTCCTGTGTTAGCAGAGGACGGACAATTGCCAGCCAAGCAGGACAACCCCTTCCAGGTGCCCATGAATCCTCAGGTCACAGGAAGGGGCTCAGTGCAGCTCTCAGGTGGGGGCGGCTCCCTCACCCGCTTCCTGCCCACTGGCCTCCCCAGCTCTAAGGCCTAGGGTGTCTGCGAGACCAGGTTCCAGCCCCACCCATCAGGAGAGTGAAGGGCAATGGTTGCACTCATAGCAGAAGGCACATCCTTGGCAAAGGCCTTCAATTGCCAGAGTCAGTGACTCAGATGCGGGCCTTTACCCACTCCCCGTGCCCTGCCAGTGGCCCCTCTCCAGCCACCCCAGGGCACTCATCTCTGGGCCTTTGCACGGGGCCTCCCATCGCCTGAAGCCCTTCCTTCCTCCTCTGCCTGGGCAGCTGTGCTTGACCTGCAGGCCCCAGCTCTCTCACCACTGCCTTTTGGAAAGCCTTCTCAAGATGGGTGGAGGGGCCCTCCTTTTGAGTCCCTGGGTCCCCACATGCACACGCTTATCACATGGGATTGTCTGAAACCCTTCGATCGACTGCAAGTTCCCTCAGGGCCAAACTTTCCTTTGTTTATTCTAGAACTAGGAACACCTCAATGACATAATATTGAGCTCTTTCTATGCATTTCACTGTGGTGAGAATTAACTCACTCTCTCCTCCTGATGGCCTTCTCTGGTGGCTCAGTGGTAAAGAATCTGCCTGCCAAGGTGAGGGTGGGATGATTTCAGAGAACAGCACTGAAACAGGTATATTGCCATATGTAAAATAGATGACCAGTGTGAATTTGATGGGTGAAACAGGGCACCCAAAGCTGCTGCTCTGGGACAACCCAGAGGGATAGGGTTGGGTGGGAGGTGGAAGGGAGGTGGGGGGTGAGAGTTGAGGATGGGAGGGACACATGTGTAACCATGGCTGATTCATGTCTATGTATGGCAAAAATCATCACACTATTGTAAAGTAATTATCCTCCAATTAAAATTAATTATTTTTTTAAAAACAGAATCTGCCTGC
>NW_011494897.1:1284945-1287829 GCF_000754665.1 Bison bison bison
ACAGAATCCACCTGCCAAGCAGGAGATGCACATTCCCTGGGTAGGGAAGATCCCCTGGAGAAGGAAACGGCAACCCACTCCAGGATTCTCCTCTGGAGAATCCAATGGACAGAGGAGCCTGGTAGGGTACAAAGAGTGCCTGAACAACGGCAAGGACAACTCCTTCGAATAACTCTACAACGT
This sequence comes from Bison bison bison, assembly GCF_000754665.1. Classification (NCBI taxonomy): domain Eukaryota; kingdom Metazoa; phylum Chordata; class Mammalia; order Artiodactyla; family Bovidae; genus Bison; species Bison bison. The sequence continues at coordinate 1,285,129 of NW_011494897.1, forward strand.
GGGTAGTGGGGCGGGGTCAGAGGGTGTAGACACAGCAATGTACCACCCACGTGTGTCTGCTGGGAGCACTGCATGCAGACAGCTTTTCAGTGAAGAGCCCTTTCAGGATTGCCTCAGCCCCTGAGAGCAGCTTCAGCTAAAGGTGCATGCCCCCTTCTCCTTGGGGACTGATCCCAAGGCGGCCCCAATAACCACCCTGCCCATGAATCTGCAACGGCCCATCTGCCACTGGGGTACAGAGCAGAACCCCTCGTCCTGATGCCTCCAGTGGAGCAGTCCCACCACCTAGCATCGTGCCGGCTGCTGACTAGAAACTGGCACTCACCATCTGCTTCTGCAAGGATGAAGTCACCAGCCCCTGTAGTCGCTGAACTTCAACACTCCCCCTGAAAGGAGTTCAGGGTGGAGATCAGGAATGAAGCATGCTGTGCTCTTGGAAAAATGGGCAGAACAGACCCTCAGATAATTAGGTATACTAAGGAGAAGATTTTATGAACCCAAATTCTTGCATCTTGTCCCATCAAGAAAAGCACAAAAGACATCTGCTCCAGGTGACTAGCAGCAACCTGCCAAAATGTGAGCTTGCCTGCATCTTCCTTCATCAAAATCACATATATTCTGACCTCCCCCATCTCTTTGGAGCAGTTCCCAGAGCTATCTAAGAGGCCATCTCCTGGGTTAGAGTCCTCATTCTGCTCCAAATAAAACTTAACTCACAGGTCTCATGTATTTTCTTTTTTCAGTCAACACAGAACACAGCAAGCACTTGAAATGTATTTGTAGTAAAGAAGACGTGATATCCACATACAATGGACTACTCATTCAGCCATGAGAAAGAAGGAAATCCTGCTATTTGTGACAACACGATGGACATTGAGAATATCATGCTGAGTGAACTAAGTCAGACAGAGAAAAACAGATACTGTGTGATCTCACTTATATGTGGAATCTAAAAAAAAAAAAGCTAGCCTTGTAAAAACAGAAAGCAAAATGGTGATTTCCAGGGCATGGGAGCAAAAGAATGGGAGCGATGTTGTTTAAGGGCATATGTGCTTAGTGGCACAGTCATGTCCAACTCTTTGTGACCACATGGACTGTAGCCCTGTGGGAAGGAAAGAAAAAAATCCATGAGATTTTTCCAGGCAAGAATACTGGAGTGGGTTGCCATTTCCTTTTCCAGGGGATCTTCCCGACCCAGGGATTGAACCTGCATCTCCTGTGTCTCCTGCATTGGCAGGAGGATTCTTTACCACTAGCGCCGCCTGTTTAGGGGCACAGACTTGCAACTAGTAGATAACTAAGTCCTGGAGATCTAATGCACACTCTAGTGAATATAGACAACATCATTGAACTGTTAAAAAAATATATATATATTGTACTGTAATGATCCAACTTAGAGACTAGATCTTAATTGTTCCCACCACACACACACACACACACAAAGATAATTATGTGACAGGTGACAGAGATGCTAACTACGGCTACAATGGCAATCATGGTCCAGTATATAAATGTATCACACCAACATAGTGTACGCCATAAATTTACACAATATATCAGGTGTATTTCAATCAAAAATATGTTTTAAACAAATGCATGAACATAAAAGCAAAGAGACTTCTTGGGTGATTTAACGAAAGTGTGTATTTGCCTCCCAGGTCCTCACAGTTTATAATACCTAGCCAGTAGTTCCCCTGCAGCTATATGGAGGGAGGGAAGAGTGTCCAACCGTCCAGCACCCTCCAGAGCTTTCCCACTGACGTTCAGGCTGCCTGTTTGTCTTCTGAACACTCTGTGTCCCGGGGGATTGTCAGGACTTCTGGATCCCCATGTTACAGATGAGGCCAGTCTAGGTGTTTGGAAACAAGGCCACTGGCAAACCAAACTGAAAAAAAAAAACATTCAGGGTGAAAGTTCAGAGTCCTTCCTCATGGCTGGAAGAGGCTAGAAGCTGTAAACTGCTCCTTTCCTGTCCTTGTCCGTCCTCTGCAGCCGGTGATCCTGTCCCTCCTACCGCTCCGGCACTCACACCCCCAGCCCAGCCCAGCTCTCCTGCAGCCTGGGTTGTTTTCCAGCAAAGGGAAAGTTGGGGCTCTCATGTGATCTGGAGGACCCTGGAAGCCACTCAGAGCAGATAAAGGATATGTTTCAGGGCAATAGAGAAAAACACTAAGGGCGAATGTGGCAGCAGGCTGTCTCTGCTTCCCCACCCCTCCACGCTGCCGGGTTTCCTCCGTTGTAGTCTCCCCCCCACACTTCCTCCATCTCTCAGGCCTTCTTTTCCTTCCCTCCCACAGGTCAGGACACAGGGAGAGCTGAGCTGAGGAGCTTGCCCAGGGCCACAGGGCTGGAGGATGCCAGCGCTGTTCCTGTCCTACAGGGTGGCTTCCTGCTACCCTTAGGGCTCTGGCACGTGGCCCGGGGACCCAGGGACAAACAAGGGAGGGCTGGCTCCATGGACGTACAGTTACCAGTCAATGAGAATAGTAGCTGTGGCTGCAGAAATCCTGCCAAGCGAGTATGGCAAAATAAATTCAACCGCACTGACTTGGGGTCACAGATCCTTTCTCCTGTCCAGGCCCTTGTCCCCACTCTGTGCCTTGGCCATGGCAAAGTGGCAACTCAGCAAGCACAGCATCTCAAGAATCCAGAGTATGATGGGAGGGTAAGCACCTCGAGGTGTTTTTTTAATATATTTTTA
>NW_011494897.1:1287969-1305830 GCF_000754665.1 Bison bison bison
AATGTTTTAAATTTTTAATTTAAAAATTTAATATAATTTTTAAATATATTTTTTAAAATATTTGTTTATTACTTTGGCTGTGCTGGCTCTTAGTCCTGGCACGCAGGATCTTTAGCTGCAGCATGGGAACTCTTCCATTACACCACGTGGGATCTAGTTCCCTGACCAGGAATCGAACCTGGGCCTCCTGCATTGGAACCTCTTAGTCTTAGCCACTGGGCCACCAGGGAAAGTCTCCCTCATGTTTTGTTTGGAGGGTTTTTTAACTACCTGGATCCATAATGTCAGAACCAGGAATGCGTGTTGGATGTAATTCCATTTATTTATTTTTGTGTGTGTGTGTGTGTGTTTGTGTGTGTGTGTGTGTTTTGTAATTCCATTTAAAGCATCACTCTTCCTCATGGGTGCTGGTGGTAACAGGAGCTTGAGAGGAAAGGAAACGAGAGGCCACTGAAACTGGCCAAAAAGGGAAGCTGTGGGTCCTGGTTTCAGGCTTCCTGGCCACAGCATTAGAGCAGAATTCCCTACCTTCTCTGAGCTTCAGTTTCATTATCCATAAAACTCAGATAATAACAATAGCTATCATGTTGATTTTGTTAATGAGAAGGAGATAAAATGGATAATTAAATGAATGTCATGAAACCATGGGCTTCCTGGGTGGCTCAGTGGTAAAGAATCCACCTGCCAATGCAGGAGGCGCATTTTCAATCCCTGGGTTGGGAAGATCCCCTGGAGGAGGAAATGGCAACCCACTCCAGTATTCTTGCCTGGAGAATCCCCATGGACAGAGGAGCCAGGTGGGCTATAATCCTTGGAGTCACAGAGTTGGACATAACTTGGTGGCTAAACAACAGTAACATGAAGCCACCCAGCACACTGCCTTATTGACTGAAAGAAAAATGCAAAAAGCAGAAGTTGTGAGTTAAGTTTCATTCATAGATCTTACTGAGGACTATAGCCCAGAAGACAGCTTCTCAGCTAGCTCTGAGGAACTGCTCTGAAGAGGTGTATGGCCAGGCCACTCAAGAGAGCTGTGCTCATGCTCTCTGTACATCCCCTCTTCCCTGCCTTCTGCTGGACCAGTGCCTGCTTCACCTACAGCCTACTCACATGACTGAGCTTCCTACATATTTGTCTCAGGCCCCAGCTAATGATTTTTCCCAACAGCTTATGAAAGAGGCAGTGAAGGGCATACCCCCTTGCAGATTTCCCTGGTAACCATTGTGCCAACCTGACCTAACTCCCCCTGTAACTGCTAACCTCCTTCTGCCCATGGGAGCAAAGCGTGTCACCGCAGGACCTGGCTTCAGATATTCTTCCAGCCTTCAAACCATTGATGTCTCTGTCACTGACTCCAGGCTCAGTCTTTGATCTCAGGGCAGCCCACCAAGAAGTAAGGGAGGAGGCAGGAGAATTATACTGGGTCTTTTTGCTATCTGGAGTGATCCCATACCATAAGTGAGCTAACCACCTGGAGATAAAGTATAAACCTTAGAACTCCTCATTCTCCTGTTGCTATTTATGTACATAATTGAAATTCCAAGTTAAAAGATGAAAATGTATGCTCTTTTCTTTTTGCTGGGGAAAACATGCAATCGGGCATAAAAATATGATTGATAATCACAAAGATCAGACATTTCAAGTTAATGGTTTTAGTGCTTTTCTATGCATGAGGTCTGTCTAGTCAAGGCTATGGTTTTTCCAGTGGCCATGTATGGATATGAGAGTTGGACTGTGAAGAAAGCTGAGCACCGAAGAATTGATGCTTTTGAACTGTGGTGTTGGAGAAGACTCTTGAGAGTCCCTTGGACTGCAAGGAGATCCAACCAGTCCATTCTGTAGGAGATCAGCCCTGGGATTTCTTTGGAAGGACTGATGCTGAAGCTGAAACTCTAGTACTTTGGCCACCTCATGTGAAGAGTTGACTCATTGGAAAGGACTCAGATGCTGGGAGGGATTGGGGGCAAGAGGAGAAGGGGACAACAGAGGATGAGATGGCTGGATGGCATCACTGAGTCGATGGACGTGAGTCTGAGTGAACTCAGGGAGTTGGTGATGGACTGGGAGGCCTGGCGTGCTACAATTCATGGGGTCGCAAAGAATCAGACACGACTGAGCGACTGAACTGAACTGATGCATGACAAGATGGGAGAATCTTAGGTCATTGAAATTTTTTCCTTAGATATGCATGCTAACTTTTGAGCCAGTATATCCAAAGCACAGGTTGCTTCCTCTTTTCCCCATCCTGAACTCCCCTCGAGGGCAGTGCCCTATAGTTGGGCATCTGCAGTGGTCAATGGCTTGATCCTTGCAGAACTGGAATGACAGGCGACATTTTTTTCTTTACAGCCTAGTATCTAGTAGGTGTTTGTTGCATCTTGGTTCCCTTCTCTGATCCTACTGACAACAAAGCCATGACTGGGGGAGCAGGTAGCATGGAGTCCAACCACAGGAGCAGCTCACTGATTTACTGAAATGAAATGAAGAAACACAAATTCAAGTATGATTTTGTTTGGAAAAACAATAGTGATGACGAAAAGTGCATAAATCATCTATGCCCTTTTCAACTCCAAAGACCTCAAAATACACAAACCATTGCCCACAATATAAAATGTCTCTGCTTCCTAGCTCCTTTCCTGGGGGCGTGATAATCCCTAACTTGTGCGTGCTTGCTCAGTCGCTAGGTCATGTCTGACTCTTTTGTGACTCCATGGACTGAAGCCCGCCTGGTTCCTCTGTTCATGGAATTTTTGAGGCAAGAATACTGCAGCAGGTTGCCATTTCCTACTCCAAGGGATCTTCTCAACTCGGAATCAAACCCACATCTCCTGTGTCTCCTGTATTGACAGGCAAATTCTTTACCACTGAGCCACCTGGGAAGCCAAATACCTAACTCAAGACTCTTTAAATGATTAACGAAGTTGAACAAGTAAAGGGTTTTTCTGATGGATAGGTCTCCCTGGGGAAAGGAGGGAAGGAAAAGAAAGGTTATATCACCACATTCTACTTCTGCAGCAATTCTAAACATCTTCCATAGGAACCCAAACAAAAACAATACAAGTCATCTCCCTTCACATTCAATGAGGAAAGCTAGTCTGCATGGAAGTGGTTCACTCTGGAATTACAGGCAAGCAAGGGAAGAAAGCATGCCCTCTCAGCTCTGTGTCTGTCAGCACATTTGCCCTGATTCTTCTGTCTGCTTTGAACCAGATACATTTATTTAGAGCCTTGTCAACAGATGCTGCAAGAGGAATCACCTGAGAAACACCTTAAAAAAAAGCAGAGCCAGTGCTCAAAGGTGGTGGGTTCTGGTCCTGAAGTCTGTTTCTAGATGGAACTGCAGGGTGCAGGGCACCCGGCAGCCCTGGGGCGTTGGGCAGGCAAGCCTCTGCCTTTGCCTCCATTCCTCTTCCCTCTCCCTCCGCTCCTGTGTGGCTTGTGCACCCACTGGGTTCCAGCACTGCACATTCTAGAAAATCTAAAGAGACTTTCTTTCTCTTTGGTTATGATGGACTGGCTTGGCTCAAAAACAACTTTGCCTCTTACAAGCAATATCCCGTGTATTATTTTTTTGTAGTTTGTTTTTATTTTTTAAATTTATTTTTAATTGGAGGATAATTGATTTACAACATTGTCTTGCTTACCACAGTGTGAATCAGCCATAATATACACACGTCCCTTACCTCTTGAACCTCCCCCCCCGCCACCTCCCACCCCATCCCACCCCTCTAGGTTGTCACAGAGCACTGGACTGAGCTCCCTATGTTATACAGCAACTTCCCATTAGCTATCTATTTTATATGTGATAATGTATACGTTTCAATGCTATGCTCTCAATTCGACCCACCCTCTCCTTCCCCTGCTGTGTCCAAAGTCCATTCTCTATGTTTAAGTCTCTATTCCTGCCCGGTAAATAGGTTCATCAGCACCATTTTTCCAGATTCCATATATAAGCGTTAATATACAAAATTTGTTTTTTCTCTTTCTGACTTACTTTACTCTGTATAACAGGCTCTAGGTTCATCCACCTCATTAGAACTAACTCAAATGTGTTCCTTTTTATGTCCGAATAATATTCCATTGTATATATGTACCACAACTTTATCTGTTCATCTGTTGATGGACATCTAGGTTGCTTTCATGTTCTAGCTATTGTAAATAGCACTGCTACAAACATTGGGGTACACGTGTCTTTTCCAATTATGATTTTCTCAGGCTATATGCCCAGTAGTGGGATTGTTGGGCCACGCATTATTAATTTTTCCCCATTTCCACCATGAGTGGTCAGGGAGTTTGAGCTTTTCTTACTCAGGAACCATCTAGGCTTTTGGCAAAATCATGGAGCCTCTCAGATGCAGCCTATACAAGGATGCTGAGGGCATTTGTTTTAACTCTGTGTATAATTTGTATTGGGCTTTCCCGGTGTCTCAGCAATAAAGAATCCACCTGCAATGTGGGAGCTGCAGGAGACACTGGTTTGAATCCCTGGGTCGGGAAGATCCCCTGGAGGAGGGCATGGCATTATGAAATAAACTTACAGGAACATCTATAACCGTTTCACAACATTTTGGGGGATGATGGCATCACAAAGTTAAATTCAGTTCATCTCTGCTCTTGCAGAAGGATGGGGGAGGCATGGCAGGTGCAAAACCTGTCACAGCAGCTGCCTGAATCTAAAATTGCACTGATGGCTTCCCAGCCCCACAACCACTTTCTGCTGAGGGCACTGCATGCCCAGGAATATTGGTGAATGCACAGGGAGGTGTGAGTTCAAATCCTGCTTCCGGGTGCTTCTTGGTCAGACACCAGTTGGAGCTTCTCCGACAAAGCACAGGTGGTGGGCAAGGGGCCAGTGTGGGTGATTTCAAGGCAACGGAGGACCTCTGGGATCTGGCTTCTGCTTTGTCCTAAGCCTCAGGGTGGGTTGACATGCGTGGCCCCTACCCTGCCTGGAAGTGTAATGACAGCTCGTCCGGATGCTCCGGTAGGGCTGAATGAGTATGCATGTTTCATGGGCTCATCAAGCACTGACACCTGGCTGACCACAGGTTCCATTTTGGAGCCCACTGGCCCATGCAACCTGCAGCTGTCCCTGGCACCAGCATCTCCCAGTTCAGGCAGGTCAGTGACTACTTCAGAATCTTCTAGACTGTGGTAGAAAATGCAGATTCCTGGCCCCACTCTAGACTCTCTAAATCCAAATCGGAGGTTCTGGAAATCATTTTTAACCAACACATGAGCTGAGGCCCCTACATAGACACCTCTTCTACTGAGCTTCTGGAGAACTCACTCCCCTCAACCTTGAGTCCAGGGAGTCAGAGTCCCTATCCCTTCCCTTGGTCTTGGGGAGAAGCCTTGGGCTCCTGGTGGGGGCCCCAGGGACGTGTCCCTCACTCTCTGGGGTGGAGGAGAAAAACTTCACACGCAGAAACATTAGACAAATCAGGTCTTTTATTTACAGACTATGATGAAGAAAACATACAAAAGAAGCCTCTTGGTCAATCATGTAAAGGCAAAGCTCTAAAATTCAATTTTTAGTAGAGTGTGGATGCTGATATTAAAAAAAAAACAAAAACTGAAGAGAAAGAAAAGGCAGAAAAGTAAGCTGCAGCATGGGTACCCTGTCTTGGAGGAAATGACAACTCAGCTGAGTGCTTAGAACGGTTCATTTTCTGTGCACAGACCTTCACAGGGATGGTCCTGGAAAGTTTCGACTTTTGCAATTTCTGGGTTAATTCTTAACCAGAATTCCAAAACGTAGGGGCCAAATGTGTTTGGCCTTACAGTGTCTCTAACTTGGGGCTGGAGTGGGAAGCTCGCCCTTGGATGGGCCTTGGCCGCTCTTGTCCCTCCCAGGCCACACTTGAGGTCCCCCGAGAAACTCAACAGGGTTCTCTGGGTCAAGTCTGCAGCGCTGGGCCACCAGGAAGGTGTGCTCCCAACCCACGCAGGCTCCTTCCCCCATCTGCCTTTCCTGTGATCAGCAGTCCTGACTCTCTTCCCCACTAAACGAAGCTCTGCTTTTCTTTCCCCTGATGTCTCCTTTTCCCTGACTCCCAGTGTGGCAGGGCATGCTATAATTATCTTACATGTGTGAAAATGTGCCATTGGTGCTAACACAGGGCCATTTCTATTCTCTTTTCCTCACAAATATGAATGATGCAGGAATTAGGTCCCAGCTCACCTTCAATGATGAGCCTCCAGGATGTGAAGCAGAATCTAGCTTCACAGCTACAACACTCTCCCCTCCACTCATTCCTCTTTCTATCCATCTGTCTGTCTGTCTTCCAACTTTCTCCACTTCCTGGCTAGGTTTGATGGGTGAAGCGTGAGCAACTGAGCCTTCATTCCCCAGGAAAACTTCACAGGGCAACAAGTAGGTGTCATCACCGAACCTGCAGACTGGTTCATAATAACTATTTCGAACTGGAAATTATTATTCTGGAAACCAGGTCAGAACAGGGGCGTGTTATGGGGGTTGGCAGTGGGCACCTCCCTATCCAATGACTCAGTGGCAGTCCACAGATCATCCTCCAGGTCGAGGACTCTCACCCACCCCAACTTTTTGAATCCAGCTGAGATGATGTCAAATTGGGCAGCACAGGAGAGGAAAGTCTACTCCAAGGGCAGCCAATGTGAGCTCACGGGCCTCAGAGGGTCTGGAAGCATCAGCGTGGCACCACTGACCACGTAGCCTCCCCTCGCCCACATCCAGAGCCTAAGACTTTTCAACACTGATAACCCAGAGCTGGTCCCCGTGCTTCCACTTCTCTCATCCAGCATTCTCCTTCTGCTTCCTTCATACCTTCTCCTACTTTCTGGTTCCTTTTCTAAATCATACACTTCCTTTCTAGGTGTTTTTCTCTCAAGACAGAGCACCCGCTGTCGGTTTGATGCCAAGGATGACGGGGCTGATGGTACCTGGCAGCTGGGTCAGGAAGCCCATGACCTCAGCTGGCTATCTGCCTGCAGGCGGGTCTGGCCAGCCCCACACGCGGCCAGGCTGGAATGGTCTGGACTGGGCCTGGCCGCCCTTAGGAGCCCTCCCTCCCTCAAACAACCTGCACTTGAACTTGCTGATCCTCCTTCCCCCATCACCACCTGCACACTCATGTCAGAGAAGGTGAAAGTGACAAGCTTTCATCTACTTGAAACAGTCATGACACAGTGTCAGCATGGTTTTCAAAGCATCGGCGCCTTCAAAGAGATTTTTCTTTCCTCCTTCTTCTCAAGCCTGTAATTAAACTTCTGGTGGCAAAGGAGTGCAGAAAGGAGATGGGGGGATGACTTTAGGAACAAACAGTTCCTTGGGTACTCTCAGAACCGAGGCAGGCACGGCCTGGGAGCTCTGTCAGCCTGAGAACTTTCAGAATCGAGCAAATTGGCTCACTCCAAATCAAAATCCCCCACCTCCCACCCCATCCCTATTCACCACTCTGCTGCCCACCCAGAGCACTGGCTCCGGCCAAGTGTTTGCCTCTCAGCCACCCCCTGCCATCTTTCACGGGGAGCTCCGGTTTTAGCAAACTCTTGCTAATCCCAAACCCGACCTCAGCCTAATTCTCTGCAGGATTGTCCAGTAGGGCCACCTGTGTCCAAGAGATGTGGAAGCTCAGCAGATGGATGGGGATGACTCATCCATGACATTCATCCAGTTCAACCAAGACAGTTTTTTCTCTTCCGAGTATTCTGTGGGTTCAAGTCTGAAATGCTCCTGGGTTTGGACTGTTCCCAGAACAGAGGCTTCCGATTATTTTTGCAGGGTCCACCCAGGCAGCTCCCACTAGCGGACGAACGACACCACGCTGGTGGCCACGCCAAATGGGGCAGAGTAGGCGGCGGCGAATCCCTGCAGGCCGACCACGATGTAGCGGCATCCTTTGGTGATAACCTTCCCAACATTCTATTTTTTAGGAACAGAGGAGAAAAGCAAAGGGTTAGATGAGGCAACTTTGTGATCTTTCATGCATAATGGTGCCATACATACAGAGTCATCTCGCCTCACTTCCCCAGGGCAAACGAGCAAGTCAGCAATTTCCCACCTCTCTGGCACCCCACATGGAACCCCATCAGAAGAACACGTGGGGGATCAGAACAGACCTCAGCACCTTGACAAGGGCTTTCCAGCCCCACAAGTTTCCAGGTAATTCAAAGATCTTCTTGGAGACAACCGTGAAGCTGCTAGTTCTAAAACCAAACCAGGGGACTTCCCTAGTGATCCAGTGGCAGAGACTCCATGCTCCCAATGCTGGAGGCCTGGGTTCAATCCCTGGTCAGGGAACTAGATCTCACATGTCACGACTAAGACCTGGCACAGCCTAATAAATATTTGTAAAATTTTAAACCAAACCGATAGTGTTGTATTATTTGAAACAAAGCCTACTGTCCTCTGTTACTGGATCGGAGGAGGGCTGGGTCAAGTCTTCCTTCATTCACCTGAGCTGAAAGCCCACCCAGTCCTCCGTCTCAGCCCAGGACACGCCCCGTCTGATCCACATGTTGTGTCTCTAAAGTCTCCCGCAGCTCTGTCATTGTTGTGCCCATGGTTTGGGGTTCCTGATACAACTCTACACTCCTTAATGGTAAGGGCTGGGCCTTACTTTCTTCGTATCCATTCTTCCTTTTCCTTGTCTTCAAGGCTTGGTGCCAGTCAGAGGGTATCCAAGGGATTCAAGTGCAGTCGCAACAAAGGAATGAAGACCACCACCACCAGCTAATACTGACAGTGCTGCTGCCCCTCCCCCTTTCTCTCCCCACCCTCAACTTCTGTCTCCATGACGACAGCATTTGTGGAGGTGACCTGGATGTCATCATACATCTTGTCTGTCCGTCCTCAATGCTTCCAGCTCCAATGACCACTTAAAATCCCTGGTCACAATTGCAAGCCTCACTCTGACACCAACACTGCCTGACCAGCCTGGTCCGTTGGTCCAGTAGGCTGACTGTCCCTCTCTCCCAGATAGGATTTCTTACATCTTCCTTTCTCCACAAGCCCCCAGGACACACGAACACACACTGTGTCCATACCCTCATTAGATGATCCCACTTTCTCTCTCACTGAAAGTCTCAGAAGTCATTGGGGAACCCAGTCATGCTCTACCACTGTCTACACCTGCCCTAACTTCTCCTCCCACCTAGCCATGTCCCAGGGGGAAAAAGTACCCCTACGGCCATTCCCTTGCCACTTGCTTTTGGTACCCTCTTCCCCTTCCCTCCAGCTTTCCCTTCTCCAACATCATCACCCTCTTCCTCCCCATTGGATCACCCCCCCTTAGCTCACACATATGCTCAGCTGTCCCCTTAACTCCACGGCCTTCTCTAGGTCCTGCCCACATCACGCCAAACCAATGAAAAGAGTCATCTGCACACACTGCCTCTACTTCCCCCCTCCTTATTCTTTCGTCCTCTACTCTGACCCATCCAGGACAGATTGGCCATGGCCATCTGCCACCACCATGTTGTCTGAGCCAATGAGCACCTTTCTGTCTTCCCCCTGACTCTTGGCCGCTTTGGCCAAAGAGTAGCCAAATGAAACAGTGGCCAAAATGAAACAGTCATTTTGATTTTTCTCTTACCTCACACGCAGCCCTTCTTCAGCTTTCTTTTCTATTTTTTAACATTTTTAAAATTGAAGTATAGTTGATTTACAGTGTTTCAGATATACAGCTGCTGCTGCTAAGTCACTTCAGTCGTGTCTGACTCTGTGCGACCCCATAGACAGCAGCCCACCAGGCTTCCCCGTCCCTGGGATTCTCCAGGCAAGAACACTGGAGTGAGTTGCCATTTCCTTCTCCAATGCATGAAAGTGAAAAATGAAAGTGAAGTCGCTCAGTCGTGTCTGACTCTTCGTGACCCCATGGACTGCAGCCTACCAGGCTCCTCCGCCCATGGGATTTTCCAGGCAAGAGTACTGGAGTGGGGTAAATATATCTGTATATGTGTGTGCTGTGCTTAGTCACTCAGTTGTGTCCAATTCTTTGCGACCCCATGGACTGTAGTCTGCCAGGCTCTTCTGTCCATGGGGATTCTCCAGGCAATATATATATATATATATATATATATATATATATATGACAGGATCATTTGCTGTATGTCTGAAACATTGTAGAAAGGATATATTATATATCCATCTATATAGATAGAGACTTTTTCAGATTTTTTCCATTATAGGTCATTATAAGATATTGAATATGGTTCCCTGTGTTATAGGGTAGGTTCTTGTTGTTTATCTATTTTATGTACAGTGGTGTATATGCTAATTCAAAATTTCTAACTTATCCCTCCTCCCTCTCTGGTAACCATAAGCTTGTTTTCTATGCCTGTGAGTTTATTTCTGTTTTGTAAATAAGTTCATTTGTTATCTCTCTTTTTGTTTTTGGTTTCCACATATGAAAGTGAAAGTTGCTCAGTCGTGTCTGACTCTTTGCAACCCCATGGATTACACAGTCCATGGAATTCTCCAGACCAGAATACTGGAGTGGGTAGCCTTTCCCTTCTACAGGGGATGTTCCCAATCCAGGGATTGAACCCAGGTCTCCTGAATTGCAGGCAGATTCTTTACCAGCTGAGCCACAAAGGAAGGCCCACACATAAGTGGCATCATATGATATTTGACTCTGACTTATTTCACTTAGTATGATGATCTCTACGTCCACACGTTGCTGCAAATGGCATTATTTTGTTCTTTTTTTAATGGCCCTCCTCAGGTTTCTTCACTGGATTATTCCTTCAATCAAACTTTAAAATGTTATTCTTCAGTACTGTTCCTTATTTTTTATTTTAAAACATGTTTTGGCCTAGAATTTCTCCACAGGTGATGTCATCCATTTCCAATGACTTTGAGTATTTCCTGTATGCTGATAAATCCCAAATTTATATCTTTGGCTCCTACTCAAATATTTACCTCTCTATTTGAGGTCTCTACTTTTTGAGGACTCATGATTCCTCTGGCAAACACTCTTCCTTGCTGCAACAAACAGAAAAATCTAACTTCGACTGGCTACTCGTATGTTCCTAGAGGCCTTTGGTTATTAGGCTTCAACAAGAAGGGAGCACCAAGGAGTTAAGTTTATTTGTGATTATACAGCTGGTAAGAGGCAGAGCTGAACTTCAATCCCAAAGAAATCTCATCTCAGGATCTGTGTCCTTCACTCCCACATACACTTCCCTTCTTTCATGAAGGCAGATGTAACCTTGCAGTTGCTTGTAGCCTGGGCATAAAGTCCACCCCCCGTCACTTACTTAACTTTCCTTGGCCTCAGTGTCCTCACCTATATAATATTTGGTGACCACCTCACTGGATAAAGAGGATTAAATGGGTTTATGCAAGGAAAGTACTTAGAACAGTTTTTTTAGTTGCTAAGTTGTGTCTGACTCTTTTGAGACCCCCATGGACTACAGCCCACCAGGCTTCTCTGTTCATGCCATTTCCCAGACAAGAATACTGGAGTGGGTAGCCATTTCCTTCTCCAGGAGATTTTCCCTACCCAGAGATTGAACCCTTATCTCTTGCATTGGCAGGCGGGTTCTTTATGAGCGAAGCCCACTAGAACAGTGCCTGGCACCAAATCCGGCAGTACTGGAAAATAACCTCTGCTTCTTTTTACTTTATGGTAGTTTAGGTTTGTGGTAGTAATTTTAAAATCTAAGATATTTTGTTGTCTGTTCAGGGAAGTTTCTTAAGACTGTACTTTCCTATGATTTCTGGCTTATTTTGGCTTTCATCGACCTTGGGATAACAGAATGAGGTCCTGCTCGATACTGTATGCCCAGCATCCAGAAAGGGCCTGAGTGTTTCCTTTGGCTGATCTCAGGCCAAAGGAGGAGTTCTGAGAGATGAAAGTAATTTTGATGGCATTTTTAGACACTGATTCCTGGGACACTGTGTCATCAGCTTCTCAGTGGGACATTAGGGTGTGTGTCCGGGATAGAGAGGTGATGCTACTCAAAGATACATCTCTATAAATGTGTGATAAGATTCAGAGAATTTTACTTATCTGTTTGAAATAACCACAAAAGTTGTCCTCTAACAGTCCAGAGCACCCTTTATAAGGAAAGCACCTAGAATCACGGACTGCCTTCATTAAACTTGACATTATGGGTATTTGTACATCCACTTCCTTCTGCCTGCTATTTTAAAAAAAACTGCTTGTCACTTCATCTTTGCCGTGAGAAAAAGATGTTACTAAAATAGCTCATTAGCTAGAACATAGTCAAAACACAGAACTTGAGAAATGTGATGCAAAGAAATGCAAAATATTACCATCGACCAATTCAGTGTCACTGGAGGGAGCAGATTTTGCAATCTTTGATCTGAGTAGAGCTTTTTCAAACCAAATGATCTCTCAGAAGGGCAAAGGGGCCTGGGGGATCACAGGACAGTGTGGAGGGTTGGATAATGCCTTCTTCCGAGAGTCCGAATCCCCAGAATCTGTGTATAGGCCACCTCATTTGGCAAAAGGCACTTTGCAGACGTCAGTTAATGAAGGATCTTGAATTGGAGGGACTACCATGGATTGTGGATTATCTAGGGGAGCCCGATCATTATAAGGATTCTTATATCTTTATTAATGTAAGGATCCAAATAAGAACAGCCAGTCTTATAAAAGTGATTCTGGAGGACTCAGAGAGAAGGCAATGCAGTGACAGAAGCAAAGGGACAGAGAGAAAGAGATCTGCAGATGCTATGCCAGTGGCCTTGGACGTGGAGCAGGGTGGCGGGGAGGGGGGCACCTCTAGAACCTGAAAAGAACAAAGAAACGGTTTTCCCCTGGAGCCTCCTGAAGGAATCAGCTTGCTGACGGAAGCTCAGAAAGGCCAATTTTGGACTTCTGGTCTCCAGAACTGTAGGAAAGCAAGTTTGTGTCGTCTTAAATCACTGTATTTGTGGTAATCTGTTACAGGGAATCTAATACAGGGAATGTGGCTTTTCTAGGGGTTCCCGGGCATTCAACTAATCCCCAAGGATGTCGGGGTCCAGTTTCCAAAAGGAAACCAGTTCTCAACAAAGGGTCTTTTCCCCGGAATATAAAATCCAGTCTTCACACCCCAGGCACAAAGCTGAGGTGGCTGGTCAGCTAAGTGTTAGTCGCTCAGTCATATCCAACTCTTTGCGATCCCATGGACTGACTGTATGTAGCCCATCAGGCTCCACTGTCCATGGGATTCTCCAGGCAAGAATACTGGAGTGGGTTGCCGTTTCCTTCTCCAGGGAGCTGATTTTTTTCCCCCTGAGATACAGCTCATTAAACAAAATCAGAAAAGAACCAGTCATATGCGGTCTCTCCTCCATCTCTTAGAAAACAGTCAGCAGCAGTCATAGAACTGTCATCACATTCCAGGTGCACTCTGAGACCTCTGCGTGGATGAACTCATTCACTCCTTACCACAGCCCATGTGACAGAGAAACCAAGGCAGAAAGGAGAGCAGAGCCCAAGGGCACACAACCAGCAGGAGGCTGAGCACAGCTTGTACCTGGCAGTCCGGCTCCAGGCCCGTGTCCTAACCCCACATAGACATGGGGCCAATACCTTCTTGAGCTCAAGGTCATTCCACACCCTGTGTTTCCCCTCTCCTAACTCCCTTCAAGCAGCCCGATTAACAAAATTTAGTAACTTTTTAAACCTACACCTCTTCCTGTGGCTCCCAGAGGTGCCTGGGAAAGATGACCTCCTATTTGAACCTACGTTTGGGGTTTGGTGCCCTTAACCCGCTCCTGCCTCCATCCTAACTGCTTCTGCATAAGCAGAGGCCAGGAGAGGGTCCTGATGCCCAGCTCGGCTTCTCTCAAGCTGTGCAGCCTTGAACAAAGAGCTTAACTTCCTGAAACTCCAGTTTCCTTCACTGCATAATGGGAGTCTGTGGGCTTTCCAAGGTCGTTAAGAGGAGTCAGAGCTATGGCACGTTGTGTGTGCAATGGAGCACCCAGCAGACTGTAAGACCAAAGAAGTACTTCCGCCTCCTTCACTCAAAAAACAGGCACTTTCCCAGCAACCCAGGCTCCATCTGAATATTCTAGTACTTCAAAATCAACTGGGGCCCCTGACCACCAAGAGTCCTGGGCACCCAGCCTTCAGAGCCCAGAGCTTCCTGCCAGACACTGGACCCAGAACAGCCCTGGGGTGACCCTACTCAGGGCCAAGGGTTAGCAGAGGGTAGGGGGCCTATCCTAGGACAGTTCACAAAAGCCAAACACCTTTCTGTACATAGAAGCAGGAGGGCTTCCTTGGTGGTCCAGTGCTTAAGAATCCGCCTTGCAATGCAGGGGAAACCGGTTCGATCCCTGGTCTAGGAAGATAACACACGCTACGGAGTAAATAAGCCAGTACACCACAACTCCTGAAGCCCAACTGCCTTAGAGCCCATGCTCTGCAACAAGAGAAGTTACTGCAGTGAGAAGGTTTCAGATCACGACGAGAGAGCAGCTCCTTCTCACCAAATCTAGAGAGAAGCCTGAGCACAGCAACAAAGACCCAACACAGCCAAAAATAAAAATTTTTTTTTCCAAAAAAGAGAAGCAGGAAAGCACCTGCATGAAGGATTTGAGTGGCTAAAAGATAGAAAGGAACTTTCTTCGCCCTTCCATGGAACTATCTGCAGATCTCTTCTTACTCCCCTGACCGAAGTGAGATAAAATTTTGCCTGGTGACGAAAGCTGGCAAAATGTCACCTCCCAACATTTCTAGCTGAGCCTTGGCTAATGTCATGGATTTTCAACAAAGAGGGGTGGCTCATTTGCACCCTGGGAACTGAAGGGCAGAAAGGGCACATCCACCTCTAACGTGACAGTGTCCTCACCTGGCTTCCTGGTCTACTGAACCAGCGTGTGACCCTGCAAAGCTGTCACTGCCTCGATTCTGCTAGCGCTCTGCCCTGTACCCCATCCTTTTTCTATCTGGTGGAATTCTTTCTTGTTTGTTTGTTTGTTTTAGGTGAAGTGAAATTCACATAATGTAAAAATTAACCATTGTCAAGCAAACAACTCAGTGGCATTGAGCCCATTCAAAATGGTATGCAACCACCACTTCTATCTACTTCTAAATATTTTCATCAACCCCAAAGGCAAAGCCATACACATTAAGCAAGCAGTCACTCTGCATTTCTCCTTCCCTCCAGTCCCTGGCAAGCAACCATCTGCCTTCTGTCTCTCTTGATTTACCCATTCTGGATATTTTATATAAATGGAATCATATGCATGATATGTGACCCTGTATGTCTGGCTGCTTTCAACTAGCACCGTGTTTTATCCATGTTGTAGCATGTACTTGATTCCTTTTCATGGCTGAATAATATTCCACCGTGTGTGTGTACTACATGTTGTTTACCCGCTTATCAATTGATGGACATTCGAGTTGTTGCCACTCTTTGGCTATTGCGATGCTGCTCTGAACACGTATACATATATATCTGTTTGAGTACCTATTTTCAGTTCTTTTTTGGGTATACAGCTAGGAGTGGAATTACCGGAACTACCATTACATATGGTGCATGCATGCTCAGTTGTGTTCAACTCTTTGTAACTCCATGGACTTGTAGCCTGCCAGCCTCCTCTGTCTATAGAATTTTCCAGGCAAGAATACTGGAGCAGGTTGCCATTTCCTCCTCCAGGGGAACTTCCCAACCCAGGGATCGAACCCAAGTCTCCTTCATCTCTCGCATTGGCAGGCAGATTCTTTAGCACTGTGCCACCAATATATATATTCCTTTTCGGATTGTTTTTCATTAAAAAGCATTACAAGATATTGACTCTAGTTCCCTGTGCTTTATACAGTAGGTCCTTGTTGTGTATTTATACACTAGCCATATGTTAGTTCTGTGTTTAATTTTTTGAGGAAATGCTAAATTGTTTTCCACAGCAGCTGCCCCATTTTACATTTCCACCAGCAACACACAAGAATTCTAATTTTCTACCTCCTTGCCAACACTTGCAATTTTCTGTTTGTTTTTCTAATAATCACGCTAGTGAATGTGAACTAGAACCTCATCATTAACCTGTGAAGTCCTGACTCATCCTTCTGTGCCCAGTTTCCATGTCACCATTGATCTGAAAAACTTGACTTTACAACCTGTTCCTGAAGATAAAATGCCCAGGCTCTTTCCATGTAGCTCCAGGGCAGTGACCCATATGCCAGCATCTCCCCAGGAAGACTCTGCTAGGGCACGACTACATCATACCCATTTTAGATCTCTAGTGCTCAGCACAATGTCTGGCACATTGTTAGAACTCCCAAAGCATCTTCAGCTCAGCCAGCCTCTGAGCTGGGATTCACACATTTATCAGTTCACCAACTGAGGCAAACAATGATTTTTTTGGTGCTCAACTGGGAAAAAAAGGAAAAAGGATGATTCATCCTCGCATGACTCTAAGCCTGAAAGTCCCAATTTTATACTTTTTACTAATATAGATTTATTAATATACTTTGCCACTGCCTACTTGTTTATTGGTCCCAGAGCTGCTGACACACCTTTAAAGAAGATGACAAAGCTCAGTTGCTAGGTGTGGAGACTGGTCAGTTTCAGGTACGATAAGAGATTGCTGGAGGACACAGATAACTGGAGGGACAAAAATGAGGTGGAGCCCCTGCCCTTTGGCCAAGACAGAGTGAGCTCCTGTTGCCTTGTCCGGCTCCAGGGGCCTGACGCAGCAGGAGCTTTAAGGGTTTACAGGCAGAAGAACTTGGGAACTGCTTTGGGGCTTTGATCATTGAGAAAGAAACTGCCATTGTATCCCATATTCATATTCTCTGTCTCTCCCCCTCCCCACCCCCACCCCCAGGCAAGTGACGGTGTGTTTGCAGAGAAACACACTGGGAGAAAAGTAGATTCAACGAGTGAATACTTAGGGACTGTTGCGCTCCCAGGCCCTGGAAATCACCTTGAGAATATTTAGGGGAATGCTGCTGCTAAGTCGCTTCAGTAGTGTCCGACTCCGTGCGCCCCATAGACGGCAGCCCACCAGGCTTCCCCGTCCCTGGGATTCCCCAGGCAAGAACACTGGAGTGGGTTGCCATTTCCTTCTCCAATGCATGGAAGTGAAAAGTGAAAGTGAAGCCGCTCAGTTGTGTCCAACTCCTAGCGACCCCATGGACTGCAGCCTACCAGGCTCCTCCGTCCATGGGATTTTCCAGGCAAGAGTACTACGCCAACAATTCTCAGCTAATGGGATGTCCTTGAGAGGATGTTGCTGGAAAACAGATAAACTGGGTTGTAACTCCTTGCTTTCCAACTGGGCTGTCTTCTACAAGTCACCAAAACACGCTAATTCCTCAGTGTTCCCATCTGTAAAATAGGGACACTGATTCCTGTCCTCCCGACTACACAGGGGAGTGGGAAGACACCCCTAGGACAAGAACCACCTGGTAATTGACCCTTGGGAATGTTATTCACCCACCAGCATGGGGGAAGCCGGGGACCTGTGCGCAGGGAAACCTCTCGTTTAGTTCGATCCCTCTCCGCAGTCGCTTTCTCCCCACTGCCCAGTTCACGGAGCCGTTTCGGGGCTCCAGGAAAGAATAGCGGGGGGCGGGAGGGCGGTGGCGGGCGCGGGAGCAGAAGGGGCGCAGGGCAGGGCAGAGAGGCTGAGAGCGTCAGGCTTGCAGGGATCGGACTCCAGCTCTCTGGCAGACGTCTGGATGCCCAACCCAGGGCACTGGGGGCGGTGGAATGCCTACCTTGCCATACTTCTTCAGCTTCTTCCGGTACCTCTTCTTGGGCTTCTCGCTTGGCACCTGCTCCTCCAGCGGCTCGTAGCGCTCTGGGAGGACGGCGAGGTGCACCCTCCGTGCGCCCCGGGACCCCGGGCGCCGGGCGCTCGCCTCGCTCTCCGCCGCCTCCGCCCCGTTCTCCAGATGCTCCAGGATAGC
>NW_011494897.1:1305930-1314393 GCF_000754665.1 Bison bison bison
GGCCCACAACGCGGGAGGCTGCTCGCCGCCTTGCTTCGGAGCCTGGCTCCCACCGTCATGATGCCGCGGGCCCTCCGGCTGAGGTCGGGGACACCAACCTTTGCTCCCAGCCCGCACCTCCAGCCGCGCCGCCCACCCCTGCCCAGCGAGACCAGGCCCAGCCCAGCCGGGCCAACCCGGACGGGGCGGGAGGACTTGGCATCGCAGCGCCCCCTGGCCGTGGGGCCTGGGATGGCGGTGGCTCCACCGAGCCTGGCCTTCGGCTGATCGGGTCCCAGCGGCCAGGATCCCAGCCACTGGGTGAGGGCTATCTCTAAAGGTTAATGGACAATTAACATGCAAAGCAAGTTCAACCGCACTTAACGAAAGAAGTGAACCCCAACTAGTAAGACTTCCTTTGCCCACGTGCAGACTGGCAGAGATGATGATAATGGTGATGATGATGGAAAAGATGATAGTAATAAAGATCGTGCGCGGGCTTCCCTGGTGGCTCAGACGGTAGAGTCCGCCTGCAATGCAGGAGACCTGGGTTCGATCCCTGGGTCGGGAAGATCCCCTGGAGAAGGAAATGGCAACCCACTCCAGTATTCCTGCCTGGGAAATCCCATGGACAGAGGAGCCTGGCGAGCTACAGTCCATGGGGTCGCAAAGAGTCCGACAAGACTGAGCGATATTCAGTGGCGGTGAGGATATGGTGAAAGGATGGTTATAATACAGTATTCAATGGAATGCAAACTAGAGATAGGCTATTGGAAAGGCAATCAGAAAATATTTATTGAGTTCTGAAAAACAGTTGTAACTCTCCAGGTGCCTATGCTAAGGAAACATTCAGAAGCACAAAGCAGTCGTGGATGGTGCTCATCACAGTCTGACGCCGGTGAAAAAGGGAAGCAAACCGACAGGGCTGGAAAAGTTAATTCTGGCGCAAGCATTTGACATCATATGAAGTAATCTTTAAAATCACAATTTTCAAGAATATCACTCTGGTAGACATGCATTCTCAGATTACTGTGCATCTCAATCTGTTTGGGATATCTTACTTTCTTATGTAGGTGAATACCTGTTAATTCTTGGAAATTTAGCATTAAGTATAAAAACAATGTATTATTATTTCATTAATATTTTAATACTATCAAAATGTGTGATATGTTTAAGAACTGTTTGGATATACTGCTGCTGCTGCTGCTGCTGCCTCACTTCAGTCGTGTCCGACTCTGTGCGACCCCATAGACAGCAGCCAACCAGGCTCCCCCTCTCTGGGATTCTCCAGGCAAGAACACTGGAGTGGGTTGCCATTTCCTTCTCCAATGCATGAAAGTGAAAAGTGAAAGTGAAGTCGCTCAGTGGATATACTGCTATAAGTATATAAAATAGTCATAATTTAACAAAGTAGAATATAAAAAATTAGTTTTGTGATTTCAACTTAAATTGTAAAATCAAATAATTTTAGACTGATAAGTTTAACTTGAAAGGAATATAAAAATAAATTAATTTACTATATTTATGAGTTACATAGTCCTGTACAAAGTTGAAGGACTTGAAAAGAAAATCACGTATATTAAGTTTATAAGAGTCACTTAAAATGTTTAAGATAATTAAATGAAGTGAATGATGAAAACCCATTACAGTGACTGTTAAATTTTACTAGGTTTGTAAATGAAATAAAACAGTACTGGAGGTTAAAAGATTATGGGAAGCTTGATCTATGGATTTGTAACTTAACTAAGATAACTATCAATTTATAAACAAAAACAGACTCTAATCGTCCCTTTTCTATGTGAAAAATGGGCTTCAGAGACCCTCCAACTCCCAACTACATAACAAATGGAGACATAGGAGAAATGTCCATGGAATGTGTTTTGTTTGTTTCCTGTGGGTTTTTTTTCTTTTCTTTTTTTTGCTGTACTGAGTCTCTGCTGCAGTACAGGAGCTTCTCTTGTTGCCTCACAGCATGTGGGATCTTCGTTCCCAGACCAGGGATCAAACCCACAACCCCTGCACTGGAAAGTGGAATCTTAGCCACTGGACCACCAGGGAAGTCCCCATATGGTGTGTTTTTGTCCAAACAAAATAATTTTCAAATATCACAACCACATTTAGCTTACCTGTTAAAACACTAGAGCAAATTTAAAAGTGATCCCCAGATTAAGTCTCTATAATCAGTGAGCAAACAGGACTCAAGGAGATGTAGTCAGAACCCATGTTATGTTGCTCACTATCATCTCTTTAGAAGTTATTCATAGTGGGGTGTGTTTCCCTTGTTTCTACATCCCTTGTTTCTACATGACAGTCTTATATATGTATACATATTTTTTTTCTAATCTCATAATCAAAATCCAAAGTTGCAAATATGTTCTCAATTTATATAATTTTAAATCTTACAATATCCAATTCCATGAAATACCCAGGGACTTGAATTTGATTTAAAATTAATCCTCTCTCCTCCCTCAGAGAAATTCAACACCTGCAGGGCTATACTTACTAGCAGAAGCAGCAAAAACAGCAGGAACAGGGCTTTCACCCTAATCTGCCTTTCAAAACTCTCAGGAGTGCCCCTGATTATAAGTTAACTTGTTAAATTCCTGCCAGTACTCAAAGGACTATGGACGATGCCCATCTCCTAGCCTCTGCTCCCAGGAAAGGGAGTGGAAAGGGCTGAGAGCCCATCCTTAGGAATCTTTCCTTCCTGGTAATAATTCGGAACCTGCTAATAATTAGCCCAAGGGATAGCATGTTCCCAGGCAAGAATACTGGAGCGGGTAGCCATTCCCTTCTCCAGGGGACCTTCCCGACCCAGGGATTGAACCTGGGTCTCCTGAGTTGCAGGCAGATTCGTGAAAATGTATCATCGGTTATTGAGTTAAAATAAAAAATGCTTAAGCTATCTCAGAGTCTTAAAAACAATTGTTTATTTGAATTAACTTGCCTAAGATAGTTACAGATATTTAATTGAAAATCAAGTTTCCATATGTAGACCTATAAAGGTTTTATATCTTTTGTTTTGCAATAAATATATGAGTTTGGAAAGAAAGAGGGGCTTCCCTGGTGGCTCAGATAGTAAAAAATCTACCTGCAACAAGGGAGACCTGGGTTTGATCCCTGGGTGGGGAAGATCCCCTGGAGGAGGAAATGGCTACCCACTCCAGTATTCTTACCTGGGAAATCCCGCAGACAGAGGAGCCTGGTGGGCTACAGTTCATGGGGTCGCAAAGAGTCAGGCACGACTGAGCGAGTGAACAGCAACAATAACACTTCTGATTAGCCCAAACCTCAACTTCTGGGTCACCAGCGTCAAGAGGCCAAGGTGTTTGATCTTATAGGCACTGGGGCTGGAAGGGAACTGGCGCACAGCGTCAGCATTTGTTCACCCCTGGCTTCAACTCCAGCAAGGCTCTGGCATCCACCACGGTTGGAAAGTTCGAGAAAGTCCACGTGCTTCCCAGTGCAGCCCCTTTGCTGCTTTCTCAGCACAATTCTGGGGATAAGGGAACCATCACAGGGCCAAGTGACTTGTTTATTTTCTATTTGGGGCATTTCCAGATTCCAGTCTAGCTTGCCAGCCCCAGGTAACTAAAAGCTTGACTCTTTCCTCCTCACCCGCAGGCATCACTTCTCAGTGCCAAGCAGGCCCCTGTCTCTGGTCCCGCACACAGCTCAGTGACTTGCCCAGAAAATGCAGGCTGCATGCCTGCCTGCCCATCCGTGAGAGCTTGTCACTCTCTGGAGTTCCATTCACCAAGACTCCCCTGTATCCACCACCAGTGCATCATTCTACATCAGAATTCACCTGTGGACAAAGCCTTAAAGTAGAACATGTAATAGTCAAAATCATCCTTCAACACTGTAATAAAATTGCATCTTATTTGGTTGGATTTATTCAAAAGCCACTGATGACTTGGAAAACTCCCAAGCTATTTGCACTGAATATTGATAACAGAAAAATGTATGTGTAGAGAAAAAAGTCAAAATTATGACCTTATGACTTAAAAGAATATTTCTGACTAAACCTGAAAAACCTGCACTGATATGCATTCTCCTTTGCCAACAGTGCATCATTTGAATATTTATATATAAATATAATATGCATAATACAAATATATGTATATACATTCTAATATAATAAATAACACCATTTTTCCTGGATGTGTATTAAAATATCTTAATAACTGGTACTGTATTTAGAAAACAGCAACACAGAAAACTATTTTGGCTTGTCTATAGTAAAACCAAATAATTAGTTTGATATAATAATACTTAGAACAAATGATGCATTTATTAGAAAGGAGGAAGAGGGAAGAAACACGAATATGGTAGGTGTAGGGAGCAGAGAAGATTATTAAAAAACTCTATTAGGATAGAATTTAGTACAATGAAAATTTAACTAGAGACATGAAACTGTAGATTCTAAACATATTAAGAGAAATTGAATAGGATGAATTTGTCATCATGGGCTTGTCTGGGTTTGTCCAGAATGTACATATATAAATCTTATACCTATAGCTGTGCCTAGAGTCATTGTAGGTGAGCCATAAAATGACTAAATGAAATTCTTGGTCAATACTCAGAAGACTGAAATAGTATGATTATTTCTATTTGTTTTAATGATATGAAGTTTTAAAACTGACTTATTTTTTGCCAGTGGCTGAATATAGCCCAAAGTAAAAAGCAGGAACTAAAATATTAAAAATTCAGAAATGTCAAATGCTGACCCTTTCAAACCGAAAAGAAATGGAAACATTTGGACAGAACTTCGCTAAACCCCAGAATGAGGAATTATTTCAGAGTTCTCTAAACCAAAGTAATTTTACTCTATAACCTCTGGTGTACTCTAAGTACAAAAGCAAGTACAAATACAAATTTTACTTTCATTTAGCAGTTTAATAATTACTATTCATACTGTATCACTATTTTGGATCTTTTTCCTTTTATTGGCAAGTAAAATAAATTAGTAATTCTGTTAGCTTTGTTATAAATCAAGAGCTTCACAGTGACAATTATATGTGTCCTTTATGATAAAAGAAAAGAAGGCATAATTATAGTTTAAATATAGAATTAAAATTTTAAATACTATGGTTGTGAAGTAATATAAGGACTAAACTAAAAATGCCTATGAATGTATTACACACGTGTGTGTCTGGAGAGATAGATTGGGAGGTGGACATTTTTTTCCATCTCTGTCTACTGAAATGGCCTATAGGTCATATCATCCTGGTAGCATAAAATCAGATAAGCACCTCTCGTGCCAATAGTTTGGTCTCATATCAATTTCCATGGAAAGGTAATGGGGTTTAGGAAAAACTGGCTGATTGCATGCCTGGGATGAGGAAGGTGTAAGATGGGCTAGGGATATCTGCTAACTAGAAAGCAAAGACACATTTAAAAATTGTGCATTTTGGCTGGTGGCTCTGTGGATAAGAATCTGCCTGCCCGCTAGTGCAGGAGACACGGGTTCATTCCCTGATCCAGGAAGACCCCATATGCCACAGGCCTGTGCTCCACAATACGAGAAGCCACAGCGATGAGAGGCCTGCACAGCACAACTAGAGTAGGCCCCACTTGCTGCAAGTAAAGACCGTGAAACAACAAAGACCCAGTACAGCCAATATTAAGTAAATATTATTTTTAAAATTGTGCATTTTAGGTTACATGGGCTAGTAGGCTGCCAAGCCAGACTGCTTTTTAATCTCAACATGCACACACACACAAAACTAATGACCACAAATAAGTGAAAACAACTGAGTCAATGAAAAACCATTGGCTCATCACAGTAGTCTAAGAGGAAAAATATGTGCAGTATAAAAGAATGTAGTTATAAAAGATATGGGGAGGGAGGTGGGAAGGGGATTCAGGATGGGGAACATGTGTACACCTGTGGCGGATTCATGTTGATGTATGGCAAAACCAATACAATACTGTAAAGTAATTAGCCTCCAATTAAAATAAATAAATTTAAAAAAAGATATGGGTTTTAAAAAAAATGGCATTTTAATATTCCTAGGGGTTTGACCCTGTTAGACTCACAAAATGTGAAAAGAATGCAGAATTCTATCAAGTTCCAGAAAATTTATGAAAGCATTACATTTTGATATGAAAGATCCAATGGAAGGTAACTGAGGTGTCTTTGCAGCCAGATTAAACAACCTGAGTGAATCAAAGGGCAAAATTCAACCGAAGCAGCAAAGGACTTTAGCCTCAAATCCATGAGAAGGCAGAAGAAATAAATATGCTCTTCGTTAGATCTAGAGAATGTGGGCCACGAGAACAAGCACTTTTCAGGGGCAATGGGATATCTGTTCTGCAGGCAGGTCCCTAGGATTCCAACCACTGTGGGTTGTAGGGCACAAGCACTGCATCCCAGACAGGGGGTTTCTCTGCCCTCTAGTGGTTCTCTCTGGTAATAACTGGAAAGTGAAAGTGAAAGTCGTGTCCGACTCTTTGCCACTCCATGGAGTGTATGCTGCTGCTAAGTCGCTCTAGTCGTGTCCGACTCTGTGAGACCCCACAGACGGCAGCCCACCAGGCTCCCCCGTCCCTGGGATTCTCCAGGCAAGAACACTGGAGTGGGTAACTTATCCCTTCTCCAGTGGATCTTCCCAACCCAGGAATCGAACCGGGGTCTCCTGCATTGCAGGCGGATTCTTCACCAGCTGAGCTGTGAGAGAAGCCCAAATAACTGGAGCTAACAACAATTTCAATACGTCAAAATTTTTAAGGAAATGGTCTGGCATTTCTGTGCTTTGGTCTGGGAATATCCATTCAATATGGGGGCAGGGGTTATATCACCCTGACCTGAATCTTTGACTGACAAATGCATTATTACTCTGATGCAGCTCAATAGAACAAACTTATAAAGTTGGTTCCACAAATATAAAGGAATTCCTTTATATTCCTTTATAGAGAAATATAAAGAGGGACTACAGTCCGTGGGGTCGCAAAGAATTGGACACAATGGAGTGACTAACTTTATTCGGGTTTCCTTGCTGGCTCAGATGGTAAAGAATTGGTCTGCAATGCAGGAGACCTGGGTTTGATCCCTGGTTGGGGAATATCACCTGGAGAAGAGAATGGCTACCCACTGCAGTATTTTTGCCTGGAGAATTCCATGGACAGGGGAGCTTGGTGGGTTACAGTCCAAAAGAGTAGGACACAACTGAAGTGACTAACACTTTCACTTTTTTCAACTTTGTTGGTGAAGAATTTAGAAAACACTGGCAAAACAATAAGTTGGGATTCCAGAGCCCAGAGTGCTAAACCTTTCTGACCAGATTGGATAAAACCACTTACAACAACATCTTTGATCTCTGTTTCCTCATCAGAGAAATGAGGGTGTGAATGGAATGATTTCTCAGACCACATCTGTCCATGATATTCTGGGAATACAATGTTTCAGTTCAGTTCAGTTCAGTTCAGTCGCTCAGTCATGTCCGACTCTTTGCGACCCCATGAATCACAGCACGCCAGGCCTCCCTGTCCATCACCAACTCCCGGAGTTTACATAAATTCATGTCCATCAAGTCGGTTATGCCATCCAGCCATCTCATCCTCTGTCGTCCCCTTCTCCTCCTGCCCCCAATCCCTCTCAGCATCAGAGTCTTTTCCAATGAGTCAACTCTTCACATGAGGTGGCCGAAGTACTGGAGTTTCAGCTTCAGCATCAGTCCTTCCAATGAACACCCAGGACCCGTCTCCTTTAGGATGGACTGGTTGGATCTCCTTGCAGTCCAAGGGACTCTCAAGAGTCTTCTCCAACACCACAGCTCAAAAGCATCAATTCTTTGGCGCTCAGCTTTCTGCACAGTCCAACTCTCACATCCATACACGACCACTGGAAAAACCATAGCCTTGACTAGACGGACCTTTGTTGGCAAAGTAATGTCTCTGCTTTTGAATATGCTATCTAGGTTAGTCATAACTTTTCTTCCAAGGAGTAAGCGTCTTTTAATTTCACGGCTGCAGTGACCATCTGCAGTAATTTTGGAGCCCCCCAAAATAAAGTCTGACACTGTTTCCACTGTTTCCCCATCTATTTCCCATGAAGTGATGGGACCAGATGCCATGATCTTAGTTTTCTGAATGCTGAGCTTTAAGCCAACTTTTCCACTCTCCTCTTTCACTTTCATCAGGAGGCTTTTGAGTTCCTCTTCACTTTCTGCCATAAGGGTGGTGTCATCTGCATATCTGAGGTTATTGATATTTCTCCCAACAATCTTGATTCCAGCTTGTGTTTCCTCCAGCCCAGTGTTTCTCATGATGTACTCTGTATAGAAGTTAAATAAGCAGGGTGACAATATACAGCCTTGACGTACTCCTTTTTCTATTTGGAACCAGTCTGTTGTTCCATGTCCAGTTCTAACTGTTGCCTCCTGACCTGCATATAGGTTTCTCAAGAGGCAGGTCAGGTGGTCTGGTATTCCCATCTCTTTCAGAATTTTCCACAGTTTATTGTGATCCACACAGTCAAAG
>NW_011494897.1:1314828-1317546 GCF_000754665.1 Bison bison bison
TGTTCGTAGTGATGCTTTCTAAGGCCCACTTGACTTCACATTCCAGGATGTCTGGCTCTAGGTGAATGATCACACCATCGTGATTATCTGAGTCGTGAAGATCTTTTTTGTACAGTTCTTCTGTGTATTCTTGCCTCCTCTTCTTAATATCTTCTGCTTCTGTTAGGTCCATACCATTTCTGTCCTTTATCGAGCTCATCTTTGCATGAAATGTTCCCTTGGTATCTCTAATTTTCTTGAAGAGATCTCTAGTCTTTCCCATTCTGTTGTTTTCCTCTATTTCTTTGCATTGATCGCTGAGGAAAATGGCTGTCTGAGGAGGCCTTACAAATTCAATGTTTACAAGAGTTTAAAAATCTGAACCAATTTCTGAGTCTGGATTTTTTAATAATTGCAAGAAAATAAACGTTTATTAAATCTCTGGATTGGAGATTTTTTTATGGTTGAATGATGAAAGCAATTGTAAAGGATAGGCTAGTAATTCAGAAGATAGCAGAAGGAAAGTAAAAGGCAAACAGCAAACTGAGAAATACTGGCAACAAATTAGAAAAATAATGACAGCAAACTTTCATTGTGTCTAAGATTCATTAGGGTCTTACAAAGAGCCAGGCATATTCTAAGAGCTCTATTTGGAAGGTGAATTTTCAATCACTGGATCACCAGGGAAGTACTGGGGGAATGCCTTTTTTAAAAAAAATTTTTAATTGAAGGATAATTGCTTTACAGGTTTTCTGTCATACATCAACAAGAATTGGTGCTGTCTTTTTAAAGAGAGAACAGAAACCATTTAGATGCTAGTAAATTTGAAAATGCCATTAGGGAAGAATCTCTAGCATCATGTTTTCTAGTTCTTGCCAGGTATTCTTGCCACAAATCAGTACACTTAAAGAAGAGGCAAAAGGTGATTTTAAGATGCAAAGTTACCTGAAAGTATACAATATGGAATTACCTGTCTTGAAAGGAAACACTGGAAGAGGCCTGCTAAATGAAGCCAATGGCATTAAATTATATATTCTGACTTTGGAAAACAATAATAATTAAGAACATGTAAGCCTACATGTTTTCCAAGGCAAACCATTCAATATCACAGTAATCCAAGTCTATGCCCCAACCAGTAACGCTGAAGAAGCTGAACGGTTCTATGAAGACCTACAAGACTTTTAGAAATAACACCCAAAAAAGATGTCCTTTGCATTATAAAGGACTGGAATGCAAAAGTAGGAAGTCAAGAAACACCTGGAGTAACAGGCAAATTTGGCCTTGGAATACGGAATGAAGCAGGCCAAAGGCTGATAGAGTTTTGCCAAGAGAACGCACTGGTCATGGCAAACACCCTCTTCCAACAACACAAGAGAAGACTCTACACATGGACATCACCAGATGGTCAACACCGAAATCAGATTGATTATATTCTTTGCAGCCAAAAATGGAGAAGCTCTATACAGTCAGCAAAAACAAGACTGGGAGCTGACTGTGGCTCAGATCATGAACTCCTTATTGCCAAATTCAGACTGAAATTGAAGAAAGTAGGGAAAACCACTAGACCACTCAGGTATGACCTAAATCAAATCCCTTATGATTATACAGTGGAAGTGACAAATAGATTTAAGGGACTAGATCTGATAGACAGAGTGCCTGATGAACTATGGACAGAGGTTCATGACATTGTACAGGAGACAGGGATGAAGACCATCCCCAGGAAAAAAAGTGCAAAAAAGCAAAATGGCTGTCTGGAGAGGCCTTACAAATAGCTGTGAAAAGAAGAGAAGTGAAAAGCAAAGGAGAAAAGGAAAGATATAAGCATCTGAATGCAGAGTTCCAAAGAATAGCAAGAAGAGATAAGAAAGCCTTACTCAGAGAACAATGCAAAGAAACAGAGGAAAACAACAGAATGGGAAAGACTAGAGATCTCTTCAAGAAAATTAGAGATACCAAGGGAACATTTCATGCAAAGATGAGCTCGATAAAGGACAGAAATGGTATGGAACTAAGAGAGGCAGAAGATATTAAGAAGAGGTGGCAGGAATACACAGAAGAACTATACAAAAAAGATCTTCACGACCCAGATAATCACGATGGTGTGATCACTGACCTAGAGCCAGACATCCTGGAATGTGAAGTCAAGTGGGCCTTAGAAAGCATCACTACGAACAAAGCTAGTGGAGGTGATGGAGTTCCAGTTGAGCTATTTCAAATCCTGAAAGATGATGCCGTGAAAGTGCTACACTCAATATGCCAGAAAATTTGGAAAACTCAGCAGTGGCCACAGGACTGGAAAAGGTCCGTTTTCATTCCAATCCCAAAGAAAAGCAATGCCAAAGAATGCTCAAACTACCACACAATTGCACTCATCTCACATGCTAGTAAAGTAATGCTCAAAATTCTCCAAGTCAGGCTTCAGCAATACGTGAACCGTGAACTTACAGATGTTCAAGCTGGTTTTAGAAAAGGCAGAGGAACCAGAGGTCAAATGGCCAACATCCACTGGATCATCAAAAAAGCAAGAGAGTTCTAGAAAAACATCTATTTCTGCTTTATTGACTATGCCAAAGCCTTTGACTGTGTGGATCACAATAAACTGTGGAAAATTCTGAAAGAGTTGGGAATACCAGACCACCTGACCTGCCTCTTGAGAAACCTATATGCAGGTCAGGAGGCAACAGTTAGAACTGGACATGGAACAACAGACTGGTTCCATATAGGAAAAGGAGTATGTCA
>NW_011494897.1:1318109-1331599 GCF_000754665.1 Bison bison bison
AAAAGACTGATGCTGGGAGGGACTGGGGGCAGGAGGAGAAGGGGACGACAGAGGATGAGATGGCTAGATGGCATCACTGACTCGATGCACATGAGTCTGAGTGAACTCCGGGAGTTGCTGATGGACAGGGAGGCCTGGCGTGCTGCAATTCATGGGGTCGCAAAGAGTCGGACACGACTGAGGGACTGAACTGAACTGAAGCCTACAATGAAGACATGACTCCTATGAGCTAGGTTTATTTCTGCCCTTTCTGTTGTTGCTGCTCTTCTTTTTGCTTAATTGTAGTAAGATATGCATATACATGGAGAAGGTAATGGCAGTCCACTCCAGGACTCTTGCCTGGGAAATCTCATGGATACAGGAGCCCAGTAGGCTACAGTCAATGGGGTCACGACACGACTGAGCGACTTCACTTTCACTTTTCACTTTCATGCACTGGAGGAGGAAATGGCAACCCACTCCAGTGTTCTTGCCTGGAGAATCCCAGGGATGGGAGCCTGGTGGGCTGCCGTCTATGGGGTTGCAGAGTTGGACAGGACTGACGTGATTCAGCAGCAGCAGCAGCATGCATATACAACTGACCCTCTCAATCATTTATAGTCTAGAGTTCAATGTTATTGAGTATATTCACATTGTTGTGCAACCCAATCTCCAGAATTACTTTCATCTTACAGAAGTGAAACTTTATACCCATTAAGCAAGTCTCCACTTCCCCTTCCCCCAGCCCCAATCACAATTTCATTTTCTGTCCCTATGAAGTTGACAGTGAACTGCATCACATAAGTGGAATCAAGCAGTATTTGTCTTTTTGGGACTGGCTTATTTCACTTTAGAGCATACTGCCTGTGTTTTCTTCTGGGAGTTTTATGGTTTCAGGTCTTAGCATTTAAATCTTTCATCAATTTTGAATTTATTTTTGTATATAGTATTAAGTAGTCCAGTTTGATTCTTTTGCATGTAGCTGTACAATTTTCCCAACACCATTAATGGAAGAGGCTGTTTTTTACCCATTGGTATGCCTCCTTAGTCATAAATTGACCACAAATATGTGGCTTTATTTCTGGGCTTTCTATTCTGTTCCATTGAGCTGAGTGCTTGTTCTTGTGGCAATACCATACTATTTTGATTACTGTAGATCTATAATATAGTTTGAAATCAGGGCACATGATACATCTAGTTTTGTTCTTCTTTCTCAAGATTGTTTTGGCTATTTAGGGTCTTTTGTGTCTCCATACAGATTTTGGAATTATTTGTTCCAGTTATGTGAAAAATGCCATTAGTATTTTGATAGGGATTGCACTGAATCTGTAGATTGCCTTGGATAGTATGGTCATTTTAGGAACATTAATTCTGCCAATTCATGAGCACAGTACATCTTGCCATTTGTTTGAGTCATCTTCTGTTTCTTTCTGCAAGGTCTTAAATGTCTTTACCTTCTTGCTTAATTTATTCCTATTTTATTCTTTCTGATGTAATTGTGAATGGGATAGTTTTCCTAATTTCTCTGATAGTTTGCTGTTAGTGTATAGGAATGCAAAAAATTTATGTATGTTAATTTTGTACCCTGCAACTTTATTGAATTCATTTATTAGTTAAAATCGTTTTTGGTGGCATTTTAAGGATTTTCTATGTATAGTATAATACCATTTGCAAACAGTGCAAGGGGGCTTCCTTTCTCGTTCCTTAGAGAAAAAAAGTCAGGTTTTCACTGTAAAGTATGGTGTTAACTGTGGGCTTGTCATATATCACCTTTATTGTGTTGAGGTATGTCTCCCTCTGTGCACTTTCAGGAGAAATTTTACCATAAATGGAGGTTGAATTTTGTCAAAAGCATTTTCTTCATATACTGAGCACATGAGTTTTGTTCTTCAGTTTGTTAATATGGTATATCACATTGATTGATTTGTGGATATCAAACTATTCTTGCATCCTTGGGACAAAACTCACTTCATCATAGTGTATGAGCCTTTTAATGTATGGTTGAACTCACTTTGCTAATGTTTTATTGAGGATTTTTGCATCTATGTTAATCATTGATTCATGCCTGTACTTTTTTTCTGTGGTGTTTTGTCTGGGTTTGGTATCAGGGTGATGCTGGGTTTATAGAATGAGTTCTGAAAATATTCCTTCCTCTTTGGTACATTGGAATGGTTTGAGAAGGATAGGTGTTAACTATTCTTGAAATGTTTGCTAGAATTCACTAGTGAAGCCCTCTTGTCCTGGACCTTCATTTATTGGGAGGTATTTTTTTAAATTATTGATTCAGTTTCAACACTGGTAATTGATCTGTTCATATTTCTATTTCTTCCTGATTCAGTCTTGGGAGATGGTGTTTCCAAAAATTCATCCTTTTTTATTCTAGGTTGTACATTTTTATTGGCATATATTTGTAGTAATTTTAGGATATTTTGTGTTTCTGTAGTGTTGGTTATAACTTCTTTCTCATTTCTGATTTTATTCAGGCCTTAATTTTTCTTGATGAGTCTGGTGAAAGGCTTATCAATTTTGTCTTTTCAAAGAACCAGCTCTTAGTTTCATTCTTTCCTATTTTTTTTTTTTTTTAGCCTCTGTTTGATTTCTTGTTCTTATGATTTTTCCCTTTTACTGTCTTTGGGGGTTGTTGTTGTTCAATGTTTTCTAGTTCTTTTAGGTGTAAGGTTCAGTTCAGTTTAGTCACTCACTCAGTCGTGTCCGACTCTTTGCGACCCTGTGGACTGCAGCACACCAGGCCTCCCTGTCCATCACCAACTCCCGGAGTTTACTTAAACTCCTGTCCATTGAGTCGGTGATGCCATCCAACCATCACATCCTCTGTCATCCCCTTCTCCTCCTGCCCTCAATCTTTCCCAGCATCAGGGTCTTTTCCAATGAGTCAACTCTTTGCATCAGGTGGCCAAAGTATTGGAGTTTCAGCTTCACCATCAGTCCTTCCAATGATTGGTTGAAATTTTTCTTATTCCCTGAGGTAGGCCATTAACCTCCCTCTTAGAACTGTTTTGGCTGTGCTCCATAGATTTTGGATTGTTATGTTTCCATTTTTGTCTCCAGTTATTTTTAAATTTCCATTTTCATTTCTTCAGTGACCCATTGATTACTTAGTAGCATTTTTTTAGCCTCCACACATCTCTGTCTTTTGCAGTTTTTTTCTTGTAGTTGATTTCCAGTTTGACAGTGTTGTGGTTCAAAAAGACCACCTATATTTTCTTCTAGAAGTTTTATCATTTCAGGCCTGAGGTTCAATCTCTTTGCTCCTCAGGAGTAGCTAGGAGTTCAATAATGCTTGATTATGATTCACAGAGCCATGGAGTGGGACTTATTGGGGGTTGGTTACATATTTAGTTGTAGATTCAGTGTATCATTGGAAGTAGCCAAGTTCAGGATCCTCCCAGATCACCATCTTGAACAAGAACCAGCTTATCTATACTTTCTAAAATTTTGAACACATGCTGCTTTTGTAAGAATAAAAGTCTACTAACAGGATAGTGTATATGACTATTTTTATTGCTATTAAAAATTATTTTATAACTCCCAGATGGGGAAGTAACATTCAAGGGGACAGAAACAGTTCAACAGGTGAGATTTCCAAATTGCTATAAATGTCCTTTGCAAAACTGAGCCAAGAAATAACTGAGGCACCAAGACACTACCAAAACAGGTAAATGTTGGTCTCTAGAAAAATCTTTTGAGTAATGTAGGAAGTAATTACATTAAGAAGGAAAATGAAAGATAATTATTAGCAATTAGCATGGGTTCCCTAAGGAAACCTTGTACCAGATAACCTTTCCCTTCTTCCTTTTGTGCTTTTGTTATTATTATTAATGCATGTCATGGGAAGTACGTCTAAATTTAAGCTAAACAATTTTGGAAAATCAAAACATGAGTAAGCTGAA
This sequence comes from Bison bison bison, assembly GCF_000754665.1. Lineage (NCBI taxonomy): Eukaryota > Metazoa > Chordata > Mammalia > Artiodactyla > Bovidae > Bison > Bison bison. Next base: position 1,322,000 of record NW_011494897.1, read on the forward strand.
TAATAGATTACTCATAATTGGTTAAATGAAATACATGCATATTCATTTCTCCATGTGCTTGTGCTTCAAGCCCTTCCCAGCGAAGGATGTAGCTGGGAGAGATGAGAATGGGAAAGAAGGGTGTGCTTTGGGACATGGTCTTTTTTGTGCTTTGCATCTGGCCCTGCAAATATTTAGAGTTGGGGAGCCTCGTGGGCTGCCATCTATGGGGTTGCACAGAGTCAGACACGACTGAAGCGACTTAGCAGCAGCAGTAGCCTTGTCTTTGCAGCAGCAGTAGTAGCATGACCAGTTTTGGGGGACAGCTTAGCGTAGATTCAGCACTGTAAGAGTCTTTCAATCCATGATATTTTGATCCTTTGACCAAGTTTATTATTAGTTAATCTAGACATGGTAATAATTTCCTACACAAATTTCCATTAGAGTTGAAAATTTTCTATCAAGTGTGTATGGTGATATCAAATTTTAAAATATCTCACACAGAATAAATTAGCTACTGATGGCATAAAGAGAAAACAATAAACCCAATATAACTCAGGTTCCACCTTAATAAAATTAACATTTTGAGAATCCATAGTTAACTTTAGTTGGTTTTGTTTATATGTAAGTAGACATGGGCTGGACATTCTATATTTTAATTTTTTTGATTTCTCACAATAAACAGGTGTTAATTGATGGTTTTCTATTGTTTTACTTGCTTTACTATTTCTGTGACATCATCTAAGTTAAAACATGACTTACCTAGAGATGATCTGAGATTAGTCTTCCTCAGCTTTTTTCAGTTTCATATTTTGAAGTGAATATCACTAAAATTTGACATTTTTTTTCCTTAGAAAATTAAGATCAAGATTGAAATGTCATTTCCATACATTTGGTCTATATTATCAAATGTAGTACTATCAAACCACTAAGGGTAAGCTAAGCAAGCAGCAATTATTTAGGAAATTTTACAGAACATGTCTATTTGCAATGATAATACAGTACAGCAGCAGTTATCTAAGTTTCTTTTTCTTAAAGATGATGTCGCTTACATACGATATTCCATATCTACAAATAGTTTTGGGGGATTTATTTCCAAAACATATAGTATATGCCAAGAGCACTGAAAAAAACTGAAATATGCACTGGCTGTACTATATTTTCAGATAATTCCTCATCATATACCCTTTTACACATCTCTTGCTTTATACTCATGAACATGTACTGTTCTGTTGCATATACAGAAAATACAATGATGTTACAGATCAATGAGATGAATGAAAAAATTTTAATTTTTAACCATGCTGGCTTTAAAAAAATTAAAATGTGATGTAGACAGGTTTCTACATAAATGTGTCATCTAATTTTTTAAAAATAGTTCGGTTAGAACATTAATATTTGCATGCAGGAAAACTTTCAAATGGAGGCTAGATATTACGACTATTACCATGTCAGGTGATTCTTGAGCTCTGTTCTGGAACATAGTTACTTAGAAATAGTTCTTCTGGACATTGCTTGCTAAAGTTTGTTAAGCCAGGAACAACACTATTTAATCTGGGGTTAACTGGTTTCCACCGCTGAGGCAGTGACCCAGGAATTACAAGGTTTTTCACTACGGCTGGTTGGAGCAGGCACTACTTCTGTATGAGGTTTGAGGATCGTTCCAGTATTTCAGGCGGTCCTTTCATTGGTTTCGTGTAGTTTTCTCCACGTGTGTGCTGATCTCTGCTTATCTCTGGAGTTTTGGTATAGCTGTCTCCCTTCAGACTTTAGCTGCCTCAGTCTCCCTGGTCTCCCAGCTCTGACTCCTTAATGAGGGTGTACACCAGGTTCCACGTGGGCTTCCCCTCCCTGTATCACAGCCTGGAAACTCTCTCCAGGCAGACAGCTGGGTCAGTCACAAGGTTCATTTCACTTGTTTCCTCTTAGGGATCACTGTCCTTCATTGGCTGAAAACATGTCTTGAAAACACTCCATCAAAATGAAAACACCATCCGAATCGGTTGTTTCATGTTTTGTCTTTGTTTGTTTTCTTGTTTTAGGTGGAAGGATAACTCTAGTACTTATCCATGTTGGATGAATCATAAGCAAGCTGACAACTTGAATCATTATGCTAGGAAGCTGTCCCTGCACTCCACTCAGTAGAATATGGGCCACATTCTACTCACGCTATCCTGTTGATACAGCTTTAGAAATGTCTCTCAAATATACCCTCCTTTCAATGCTATGTTAACCATCTCTATCTAGACTATTTAATCCACGCTTTACAGCTAATAGCCTCTGAAAAGATCTTCCTGGCTCTATCTAGCCTTCAATCATCCCACAGATTTCTATTAGATACAGTTTTGTTTTTTTTTTAACTGCTGTTCCCCCGGAACCTAGAATCTGATGTATATTGGTACTTGAAAAAATTGCCAAATTAATGAATTGCTCATTAATAGCTCAGGTATTTCCTGGGCTTCAAAAGCCCAAATTGCTTCCCTCTAATCATAGGTTCAAGCTGAGGCTGCCAATCAATGCTTTACATAATCTTCTATCCATCAACCTAGGTAAACCCTGTCACACCATAAAATAAGTGGTTCATTTCTAAAATGTGTCTTACAGTCTTACTAACTTAAAGCCTTTTCTCACATGTTCCTTCCATTCTTCTTGAATTTTATCCATCCTCAAATCCCTCAAATGCCCTTCTTTTCTCATGCTGATACAGAACCCACCCTTCTCTGAATTCTTACAGCATCTATTCTTTGTGCTTATTTGAGCACTTTCACTGTTTTCTATTTGGGCGTGTATTTTTGGTTTGGGTGTGTTTATATTTTGTCTTCCCAAATGGACCAAAATCTTGCAGAAGTAGGAAACCCCCTTTTACAACTCCTTTATACATTTTAAAGGAGTTAAATATCTATTGATCAATAGATATTTTTAAAGTGAAAGCAGAGATCCTGATGGACAGACACATAAAGTCACTTATTTACAGTAAATTGGTATCTCACTCCATCACATGTCCTTTTTGTTACCCACATTGTGAAATGGTACTGTTGGTGAAAATCACTTCACAATAAAGTATTTTGGGTTTTAAATCAAATCCCTTCTTAGATTATATTATCGAGTCAGGATTCTGAAGCATATTTCATCTTACTATTTATCAAATTATAAAATAATTTAATATTAGCAATGTTATATCAAATAATATTTAAACAGAAATGAAGGAAATCCTGATATCACATAGCCAGTGAACATAATCTGGTATTTATTTATGCAAGCATACTATAAAACTCCTCTAAATCTTCAAAAAAAGTTATGTTGCCATATAAAATGGAAAAACCTAAAGTGAATATTAAGATTTCATTTTTAGCTCATTAAAAAGTACTGAAGTAAAATTCCTTGCTACAAACACAGAAGAGATAACCAGAGTGAGAAAATGTAAAAAAAAAAAAATCAGTTTCTACTTTGGAGAAAGCATGTCTATTTTTCAAAAAATGTTTTAATTGATAGGAATTCCAATAAAAAGATTAAATTTTTTCTTGTCATGTCATAATGACATCTCAAAAACCTACATAGATTTTACCCTGTTAATTAAATTTAGCACACACAAAAGAAACTCCCCATACAGAAGACTTTTGCACTAGAAAACAGGTAATTCACATTCTGATAAAGAGCAAAAGACAAGTGCTTTATTATGAGAACTGTTCAAGTAAAATTTCAGTGTGCACCAGTGAAAGTGAATAAAGATTTGCATCATTTTTTTTTTTTTGAATGAACATTAGGTTAAAAGGGGGCTACACAGTTGTTTTTTGTTTTTTTTTGTTTCCAAACACCATCCTCTGCTAAGGCAAAAATACACTTCATTTTAGAACACAGCTGTTACAGAAGAAAGCTACATCACAGTACAGTACAGGTCACCCTAGTCTGGAAGCCATCATGGAATGGCACATCACCTACGCCTAGAGCTTTCTAATGCAGGCTAGAAGTACAGTATTTTGTCACAGCTTTATTTCTCTTTAAACTGATGAAATTGGAATACACTTTCTATTTCTCAGGAGTGTGCAGATGGGGCCCATATGCTGATATTACAGTAATTACAACATTAAATAACATTGCACAGTCAACCTCCAAGGCTAGTTCAGTAGAAAATAACAAGTATTAAAATGTACCTTTACTAGTGGTTTTACATCGCACTAATTATGAAAGAAAAGTAGGCAAATGCCCAATTACAAAGTTGCACATTATAGGCATAATGATGTGGAATAAATACAAGAAATCTGGCAAAATACTAAAACAGGTCACATGGGAACCAACTGAACAACCACATAAGCGTAAATCAATAATATACTATTATAAATAGCATGTTTTGCTCCAAAGTCTCTTATGTAATGACAGATAGTACTAAGTCAGGGGTGGATGGAGAGGCTTGGAGGGAGCATGAGGCAAACATTCCCAATGCCCATTAATTCCTGAGGTGGCATTATTTCTTAACTGATGCATTGTTCAACACTGTAAAGATGAGTTTGTGCTACGAAACGGTCCCAATATTATTATATTATACTTTCACAATTAATGTCATGGGATTTGGAAGGCAGCAAACCTAAGTGACACTTTACATGATAATAGCCAGGTAAAATATTGACTCTCTTTAATTTTGCCGCTCCAATTAGTAGTGGGCCAGGAAACACTTTCAAATTCAAAAGAAATTTTATGTAGATTTAACTCCTTCCCCAGGACTTCTTAGTTAGCTCAAGCAAAGCTATTATTATCTTCATGTACTTTATTTTAAAACCTCTAAGTGCCAACACTGTAAACATTTTGTATCTTCTCAACTAAACCTTGTCTGATAACAAGGATAAGAGCAAAGATAAGCAGAAGTAATTCTGTGTATAACAAAGCTGATCTATTTATCAGCTTCTGGTTCAAATTTAAATATGGTTTAAAAATAACTTTTAAAAGTCCATGCTACAATTGTAAAGACTGGTTTTCTGTGCACTTTTTAAACTCTGGACACAATTTTCAAAATTGCATGATGGAGATAAGAATTTTAAAAACCCACCAGAATGTAAATAACAGAAAGAACATTTTCAACTCAAAGCATCAAACGTACATTTACGTGCAGAAATCTAGACAACTATACAAGTTTTAAGCAATCATCTGTTTTATTATACAACTCTATAAACAGAAGATGAACAGAAATACACAATATACTTACCTGTACATGTGAACCTACTTTTTTAGCTACAGATATTTATTATAGTTCATACTGACTTTAATTTTATAGTTCATAACTATGTATAACCTTATTGCAATAAGGGCAAATTCTACATGGGGAGATTCACAGGCCAATCACATTAGGCATCACCAGTACATTCAAAAACTGTACCTTATATACGGGTGTATCTTCCCTGATCCTGTAAATTCGAGTGTCTTTACAGCTTAAGCTCATTTGCTATTTTAGATGCAATGTTTTTAAAGGCAATAGACGTCCCGGATATTCGCTTGAAGCGGACCCCGTTGAGGGACAGTCGTGGCAACTTGCAGACTTCCATCTCCCACTGCACGAGGCTATCCTGCCTGGCATCACCATGGACGCAGAAAAGCAAAAACCTCTCTTTCTGTTCATAATCACAGTTATTTGCATCTAACACTTTGCGGATTTCTCTCATCATGTCATTGGGGTCCATTGAACTAGTGGTCTTCATGCTCCACGTGAACCGCAGAGAACGTGGCTTGGAATCTTTACCCTCCTCCTTTTCTCTTTCTTTTGGTTCCCCTGTTGTACTTCTGGAATAAGAGGACAGAGCGGGGAGGGGGGAAAATGAAGACAAAAATTCCTGTCAGCAAAGACATCAAAACACACACAAAATATAAGCAGTCACAACCCAGTGACTAATAAAATGACCCAGTTTGTAGACTACCTTCAAGTAGATACAAAGATCTGTATCATCTTGCTATTACAAAAATCAGATTCCAGGATGCCATCTGTTTTGACTCGTATTAATATCTTCCATTTATAACAGCTTATTTTCTTAAATATATTTGTTTGTGGGAAATGTTTGCATCCGAAAGCAAACAACTTGATATTTTTCCTCCATATCTGTTTGAAAATGCAGATTCTCCATTTTCTATACATTTATACAAAATGGAGACCACAAGCAAGTTGTTTATAAACACACAGTTTTGAAATATAAAGAATAATTTTCCTTTTTTTCTTTTTCTTTTTTTTTTTTTGCATAGGAGGTCTGGGGACCAGAAGAGTAGTAATGGCTACTGTGGGATTATTTGTACCTGATGATGTGGAGAAAGAATGTGGTTCTGCAGTGGGGTAACACGCAGGAGTGCAGACATCAGATTTCAATGTTCCGCTAAACATATCCTTAAAATAGTCTACAGGGCTCCAAGTGGCCTATTACACTCCAACTCCCACCCCTAACCCTCCATCTATTATTTTCCTCCTTACTGGCTTCCATACTGTTCTCTGAACATACGGGGTATGTTTTTGCCTTAAGGCTTTTACACAGGCTGTTCCCTCTGCCATAAACACTTTTCCCTCAGATGGCTGCTCACTTTCTCCATGTGGTCTATAACAACTATGCCTACTCTGGCGCAGCCAATTATATACTATTTAGTTCAGTTATTATATGTATCGTCTGTCTTCATCACTAGACTGTAAATTCCAATAGGGCAAGTTTTGTTGGTTTTGTTCACTGATGTATCTCATACATCTAGAACTGTGCTAAGCAAATAGCAAGAGACTGACTTAAATGAGTCAGCCTTACTGGATTTTCCTTATCGGAGGTCTCCCCCAATAAATAATACAGTATCAGAAAATCTACTTCAAATAATCAAAGAAAGGTAAAATAAATAATTATTTATGATTCAGAAGATGCTGTAATTAAATTTGTTGAGCAGTTTTGTTACAATTTTAAATTGCTAATCTAACTAACTTGTGTGTGATTTAAAGAAAAAAAAGGATACAATTTTAAAGGAATTTATATTCTACTATATAAATATTTTATGTCTGTATATAATTTTACATCAATATTATCATAATATATATTCATGTATACATTTATATTTACACATTTTTATGTATTCATTTACATATGTTTTCCTCCTCATTCTTAGATATTTCAACAGACAAACCTCTGCCAACTATGCCAACTTGAGAAAACTGGGAAAAGATTAAGTGTAGAATATAAATTTCCAAAGACTATCAAGCAACTATGGAGAGCATATCTCAGTGTCTTCTCTATTAATCTCTTTTATTTGTTCACTAAATCTAAGCTATGACATCACAGGTCTCTGGGTGTGTGTGCAGATCCAACCAGTCATTCACCAGGACCATATGCACAACATGGGCCATGGGATCAGTGTGCCAGGGTGGGGACGTACCCAGGACATCATGTGATTGGACACTCATTTTAAAAACAGAACTGACAACTGGGAAACTTAAATCACTTCTCCGTGGTGAAAAGCGAAGACTAGAAATCAGATGTTTTACTCCGTCTAGTTTTCTTTCCATTCCATCAAGGAAACCTGGTGACCTTAAGACAATAGGCACATACAAGGTATTTTTCTACCTTTATCTCAAATGCATCACCACCGTTGTAACATTAACTGTACAAAGTGCCTGGACATACTGACATCAACAGTAATAGCTAACACCGACTTAGGAGGAGTACTTACTGGGAAGTGAAGTGAAAGTTGCTCTCTCATGTCTGACTCTTTGCGACCCCATGGACTATACAGTCCGTGGAATTCTCCAGGCCAGAATACTGGAGTGGGTAGCCTTTCCCTTCTCCAGGGGATCGTCCCAACCCAGGGATTGAACCAAAGTCTTCTGGATTGCAAGTGGATTCTTTACCACTGCTGAGCCACAAGGGAAGCCTAGGTACCAGGAATTGTTCTAGGTGCCTAACGTGTGTTAATTACTCATTTACCCCTTACAACAACCCTAGGAGGCAGTCAGAGTGAGGAAGCATGGGTGCCAAGAGTTAAACTAACTTTCTTAAAGGTATACAGCGAGGTAAGTGGCACAGCATAGCTCACACCCATGAGGTCTGGCTCCAAGCCAGCACTATTCACCACCATGAATAGGACAGAACCTCACTGTAACAGGTTGGGTCCTACCAGTGCTCCTTACTGCTTCTTCAACTGTAAAATGTCTACCTTTCACTGGGTTGTCATGAGGATTAAATGACCAGCTGGTACCTTACAGATAGTAGGTATCTGATAAGTTTGTTCAAAAGCAAAAAAAAAAAAAAAAAAGAGAGAGATAGAGATAGAGAGCCATGTAGCCACATTAAAAAGATAAATGCATGCAGATTTAAACGCAGCATCAGTAGCCACTTGTGACCTTACATGCTATTAAATGTCTCAAGAGGAAAATCGAGTAGAGAGACAGGATGAGTTGCAAGAAGGGGGCTCAAGACTAAGTGACTCAGCGAGGGCAGGGCTAACCACAAGTCTGTATTTATTTAATAGGCAAAAGGAGGCTGAAAATTGTTCTGCCTCCCTCTGGCTCCCTATTACGGTGACTTGGGTACCTAATCCCAAAAAATAAACATTTCAACTATTATGACTAAACACATACACAGCACAGTTTGTAAAAAAGACTACATAGGGATGCTCAATAAAGCTTTTCCAAAGCTGATGGTGGTTTCTGATTTTGGCTGCATGGCACGTGGGATCTTAGTTCCCCAACCAGGGATTGAGCCTGCGAGATGTGCACTGGAAGTGCAGTATTAACTACTGAACCATCAGGGTTTCCAAAGCTCATGGTGCCTTGTTTTTCTAGTAATTTTAAAAGAAGAAATTAAATTGAGACTTGTAGCTGGTCAAATATAATCCCTGAATGAAGCCAGGCCTCTGTCCTACTGAGGAACTGCTTGTCAAGGTTCTAAGGTTTATGCGTTTACCCCTTCATGCTGGTGTACATTCAAAATAATCACACGTCTTCGTTTCTTAAACTTCCCATTTATAATACAACACAAGCACTAACATGTCACTACCGTGGTCCACACCAGTGGCGCCAGTGCCCCTCCCTGCCAATCACAAGCCCTGGGGGTAGGGCCCAGCCACCCGTTTCATCCAGCCCTCCACCCTATTCTGATTGTGTGCAAGTTTGTGATCCATCACCAAAATGAATACACAAGCAGTATCAAGTGTCAAAAAAGCCATAAAATATGGCAGGGTGAGAGTTTTGAAATGTGGTCCACCAATGAATAGTCCCCTAAAATATATTTCTAGTATCACAGCTTCCTATGTATTTGGTTACCTCAATGTTCTGGGTTATTTGATTAATTTTATTTACATCATTTTTGTGAGAAAAGGATCGGTACATTTTAATCTATTAATTCTTCTGCATGTTTAAGACATGTTTTTTAATAGGACAGAAAGGCTATAAGGCATACAGTTCAAAATAATGTTTAGGAAACACAAACAAAGTTAATAATAAATACTAGGCAACATTAGGAAAACCCATACCAATATAAAAACTATAAAGGCACATTCTATCTAGTTATTAGTTCTCTCCATGTTTATTAAGTGCTGTTAAGTATTTCAAAAGAACGTCTTCACACACAGGGACCTAGCAGCGAAGTATTAATAGTGGCTCCTCACCTTGAGGTGGCG
>NW_011494897.1:1331699-1402586 GCF_000754665.1 Bison bison bison
CTTGAGGTATCGGCTCTGCCACTGGCTTCGCCTTCACTTGGATCCCTCAAAACAAAGTGAAGGTTGAGATTTAATGATAAAAGTGAAAAAAATTACCAAGAAAACCTGTATCTAAAATGATTTTAAAATTAACTTGTTGAGCAAATTTCTAGCATGAAAGATCTCTATTACTAGTCAGTCTAATATCACTTATGTTTTTCATCATAACCACACTTGACTATCATTTATTGAGCGTCTACTGGGTATTGTCAGAGAGGACATGCTAAGTGATGGTTTAGGATTTTTACGTAATCTTCCAATTTCCAGCTGTGACTTTAAAGTCATAATTTATCTTTTCACTTTTAGTTCAATCTAAAGTTAAAACTATTTAATAATTATCAGCAGCAAGATTTAACTTCATAATGGTTATTACCCATAACTGGAGTAGTCGCTCAATTCAGAAAAATATAAATTAACCTTGTAGTGAGAAATAAAGCTCAGCATATAAGTATTTCTGAAAATAAATACTAGTTTTTAAATATGCAAGTAACTTATTTCAGAAGTTATGCTAATGATTCATGCACATGATAAAATATTACAGCACACCAAACAGCCTATCCAAGCAGATGAGTCTAAAAACATGAATTCAATCTTAAAAGAAACACTGATCTTACCTGGATATCCACCTGTGAAATAAAACCAGAAAAACTCCACTAACTGTTCTTTTGTTGAATGTAATTTGTCATATTCAAAGGTAATTATCTACACAGGAGTATCAAGTTATAAACCAGCTGAAATATACTGAGATGACTTGTGATAGCAAAACAGTAAATAGCTGGGAAAAATCAACAACTTGAACCCTTAAGTTAACATTTTCTTAATGTTTTAACCATTCCAGAAACATTATTTATGTAAAATGAATGCAACAGGAATAAAATCAGTACCACTTTCCTCATCCCTCAAATTAGTAACAATGTCGTGTATCAGTACAACAAGCTCTAAAACTTCAACTGGTTAAAATATGAATGCCTTATATACTTCTCAGGGTCTTTAACTATAGGAATTTCGTGACAGATGTATTAGGTAAAAACCATTTTCCTATCTGAATTAAAAAGGATAATAAGATGTACTCTCACATTCAAACAGGTTTTCTTAAATTTCTATTTTTAATAACTGGCATCTTCCTTGGGAAGTATAACAAAAGTTCAAAGCTATTTACACAAACCTATTTTTACTACAGCACACTGAAATACAACACATTTTTGAGGAGGCCCAAATGAAGTGTGCAGTTTGAGTTACATGTAGATATACTGATAGATACTGAGGGGCAGTCTTTCAACTGGGCAAGAAAGATAATAATGCTGCTGATTCCTGCTGCTAAGATAAAATTCCTTTAACAGGAAGGGATCTATGTTGCACTGGACTTTTCTACGGCTGGCAGACTGCTGCCCAACTGTAAGCATTAGGAATGAAACACACCTTAGGCCCTACTTCCCTTGCAGCTAACTATTTGCAACTGACTCATCACATCATTTCCCATATCCTGTTCGTGCCTGCCTGGATGCCACAAAGACATCGACTGGAAGAACTTCTGCTAGTTGGCAATGGTTTCAAATAGTGCATAAGTCAGCTCCAAGCAGCCATGGAGGGAGGCACCTGGGGATAGAGAAGTGCAGCTGGCTGTAACAGCACATGCGGTGTGTGTGGCACGGTTCTCCAATATTTAGAAGTTTAAAAAAGCCACATACCTTATATATAATCAGCTGAACTAATCAGGTTATTCCCTACATAAGAACTATGAGGTTTGATATAATCTCCAGTCTATACAATAGGTATACAGAACTCCTTCAAAACAAATCATTCTAGACACTTGGAAATAGAACGTCTACGTCCTCCCCTGATGGATTAGTCTAGTGTAAATCACTTTACTTAGAAAGTTCTTTCTTAAGCCCAGAAAACAACTCTTTCATGTGGTCATTCTGGCGTCCAGCTTCTTACTGGCCAAGGAGAACTACCACCAGCTGGCTTCTTCTTTGTGATAATGGTTTTAAAATACATGAATGATTAACTCTGAACTATTCTGTATCCTTCTTTTCTTAAAGCTTAATAATCCAAATTCCTTTACTTTTTCCCTGTAACATCCTATTTTTATCCCCCATCTTTTAAAGGCTTTAGTAGCACATCGACTGAGTTGGTTCCTGAACCTGTGAGGTGTCTTGGCTTGTGAGTTGGGCATGTGCCAGCCCTGCCCCCAGCACATGGGGTGTGGTGTGGATCCCACGGAGGTGTCAGCGTGTCGCTCCATTTCTTCCAGCTTTAGGTAGAGTGAGGTGAGGAAGCCAAAGGGAACACAGAGAAAGGCCGGGCTTGAGCCCAGGACAAGCTTAAGAAGACAAGCGGGAAGGATGATAACTTGACAGTTGAGTTGAGAATATTAAATAAGCCACTGAAAAAGTTACCTAGTTTATCGCCAAGCCTCCAACACCCAAAGCTCAACAGGCTGCAAATGCATAAAGATCAGCTGCATGTCCAGTCTGTCTGTTGCTAAAGAGCTCAGTGGGTTCATCCCTGGGATGGAAATTCATTCTTGCCTGTCTTCCTGCATTAAGTCATCTGAAGCAGAATTAGATGGCCCCACCTTGAGCCACAAAATGCTACCCTTATGGCACTGTTGTGAACACAAATATATTTGTAAAGCCAAAACTGTTCATAGGGTGACAAGTGACCTCAGAGCAGAACTGAGCATTTTTTCTCTTCTCTAACCAAATCCAGAATTAATTAAAATATGTTAAAAGTCAAGACATTAAAAAACCCTAGTGGACTTCCCTGGTGGTAAGTGGATAAGAATCCACTTGCCAATGCAAGGGACATGGGCTCAGTCCCTGGCCTGAAATTTCACATGCCTTGGAGCAACTAAGCTGTTGCACCACAACTAACAAGCCCCAACTCTACAGCCCACGAGCCACAGCTATTGAGCCCACTTGCTGCAACTACTGAAGCCCAGGTGCCCTAGAGCCTGTGCTCTGCAACAAGAGAAGCCACTGCAGGGAGAAGCCCGCACACCGCAAAGAAGAGTCTTCCCCGCTAGCCCCAACATGAGAAAGCCTGCACAAAGGACCCAGCATAGCAGAAAAAAACACAACACCCTCTAATTTCTGACAAACAACAGCAAACAACCTCCTCCCTCGCTTCTTTCTCTCTGCCCTCTCAAAGCCTCTACTAAATGACATTGTTCAAACGGGGATAAGGGCATGGTGGAACCTGAGAAACTTTCGCACTAGCACCCCCCGCAGGCTGGCTCTGAGCACTCTTATTCCCTCAACCTTGTCCTCTCTTTCAGGACCTGTTTCCTTCAGAGCACTTATCAGAATGTTTAATAACTTTCTTTACTTTTTAAACTGTCTTCCACATTATTCATCTACTCATGCGATAAACATCTACTGAATGCTACACCACACGTCAGAGGAAGCATTCACTCTTCGGCAGGAGATTCAGCGTAGAACAGAGCAAACCAACCACAAGCCCCTGTTCTCACAAAGAGTGTCTTCTTGGGAGAGACACATGACAAACAATTAAGTCAAGGAAATCCACTATTTCACATAGTATCAAGTGCTGTGGAGAAAAATAAAGCAGGAAGAGGGAGTGACAGCCCAGTAAAGACCTGAATGAGGTGTAGAAGCCAGCCACGCAGGTGTCAGGGGAGTACGAAATCCTGAATGGGTATGCCTGGTGCGCTCAAGGACAGTTGGGGGCCCTGAAAGGCTGGCTGGGAAAGGGGAGGAGTGGAGAAGATGGAGTCAGAGCAGGAAAGGGTGGCCAGACTACGGAGGCCACTGGGAGGGCTCTAAATTGTATTCTGAATGAGACAAAAAGCAAGCTGAGGATTTTACATCAAGGACTTACATTGCTGAGGACAGAATAGGACAAGGGCAGAAGCTAGGGCACCTGTGAGGAGGTGGAAGACATACAGTGACTGAGACCGTGGAGGCAGTGCTGGGAGGGCTGGACGCCGCTAAATCCTGGAAACGCTGTGAAGGCAGCGCCAAAACAACTGCTCACGGAATGACGTGTGGGATGAAGAGAGGAGGAGGAGGCAAGGATAATCCAGGCTCAGGGTCCGCAGCAACCGGAAGGACAGTGTCGCCATGACCTAAAACAGCACAGGCTGAGGGAGGCACAGGTTTGAGGAAGAGAAGCAAAGGCTGAATCCTGGACAGGTTCTGTTGGAGAGTCTATTTCACAACCAGGTGGAAAGGCCGAGTAGACAACTGGATACAAGATTGTCCTTCAGAAGAGCGGTCTGGCTTAAAAATATAAACTGAGACTGTTAACATATGATGGAATTTAATGGCATGGGCCTGAATGAGATCACCAAGAGTAAGGAGAACCAGGTAAGACAATGGGTGAAGGGCAGGGGGACCTAAAAGAACCAGCAAAGAGCCTCAGAAGGGACAGGGGGCCCAAGAAGGCAGAAGGCCAAGGGAGGAAAAGGTTTCAGCAGTATGGGGGGGTCACAAGACAATCAGGAACTGCCAGGAAAGGAGGGGCTGTAGCAACAGCACCTGGATGAGAGCCTGGCCCACGGGAGGTGTCCACCTTTGCTGAACGCCTACATGACAATCTCCATCCTAACCTCCCAATGATGATCTCTAAGGCATGTTCCGGCTCTGACAGCTGGTCCTGACTTCTTGTCCAGTGTTCCTTAGTATGTTTCTCTCTCTGATCTAAATTTTATTGCAAATAGAAATATTTTGCATGATACTTAATGTATAATTAGTAATCAAGCATTAAACTCAAAATCTATTTTCCTTCACTTTAAAATCAATTCTGGCTTAACCATAAGAACAAGTACTGTTTTTAGAAATGGATTTAAATTGCCAGTCAAATGCCAACTACTGATAATCTAACTGGTGCCCCACAGAGGGTCACCCAGCACTTTCCACGGTCATGGTGACTGCTGGGGAGCTTTCAGGTCTTTATCACTGTGGTGTCGTAACCGCCCAAATGGTACAAAATCACTGTCTGATATGGTTAGAAACTGACTTTGCATAAGGGTATTTAAAGTTACAAATGCAGCTGCGTGATCTTGGGCAAACCAATCCATGAATAGAGTCTATATACAGTTCCACAAAAAGGGAAGAGACTATAGACACTGCTTCTCTTTTCTACACCCGCTCTCTGAAACCCTAGGAACACTAAAAACATTGAAAATTAAGTATTTAAGTAATATTTTTTATAGTAAGTATAATAGTTTCTTACCCATAACTTCTTACTTGCTCAAATAACTACCCAGTATGGAGATTTAACTTCTTCCCTAGTGGGAGCCCTCAGGACCTCGCCCACACGTCTCTTTCCATTCACGGCTCATTCTGTACTGTGGCCGGTGGCAGACAGTCTCCTCCTTTTGGGGCTGAATCTTGAGGGCACAGATGCTGTCTCTTCATTTTTGAAACTTGCTCAGCACTGAGCACAGAGCTTTGTACATACGGGACTTTCGTGGGCCTTTAGCAGGACCTGATGGTGGACTAACTTACATCAACCTGCACTACGTGTGGCGCTCGTAGAATCACCAGGTATTATATACTTACGTTACTTTTTAGAAAGGAGTACAATTTCACAATATTACTGAATTAGATTACTCCACTTGTATTCCTTTTGTGTTTACTGTGCTGATGTTAAGATTTTACGATGTTAAATTACATAAGTAATATTTATGACTCCAGCACATTATAGGCTTTCTATAAGTCAGAATAAAAGGGGGACTACATGTGTATGTGTGTCATTAGTGAGCGATTTAAAAGTATTCTTAAGTACCATTTGAAGGACAAATGTAGTCACATTTAATTCCTTTTTCTAAACAGAGGCTTTTAACTAGGGAACACTTTTTGTTAGAACACACATTTTTTTATGTCAAGTTATGTTCCTCCTGCTCTA
This sequence comes from Bison bison bison, assembly GCF_000754665.1. Lineage (NCBI taxonomy): Eukaryota > Metazoa > Chordata > Mammalia > Artiodactyla > Bovidae > Bison > Bison bison. The sequence continues at coordinate 1,337,613 of NW_011494897.1, forward strand.
TTTTACAGAATTTTTAAATTCTCATTTTGTTCTTTTTTTTTTTTTCCCTTAAGGAAAAAGACTATGTCCTCCATGATCTTTTTCTTCAAGTTTCTGTAAAAAGAGCATGTCTTAATGAAATGTTATAAACCCATTTTGGAAAAAAATCACTGTAGAGGTGAAAGAAAAAAAAAAAGCAAACATCCGTTACTCCCTAAAGGAAACAAAACTGTGCGTTGGTACTGACCTGCGGACGAATTTGGACGTTATTTTGCTTATTATACCAGTGGACGTGCCCCTCCTGGCGTGCGCGAAGGCCCCCGGCTCGTGAGACGGGGAGGCGGGCGGCCCGTTGTAGGCGGCGCTGCGGCGCTCGCGCAGCTGCTCCCCGTGGAAGGTGCTGCGGCTGGAGCTGCCGCGGGGGAAGCGGGTGCGGTCGGGCGTCGAGGCGCTAATACTGTGAGCAGATGGCGACGCAGCGGGTACGCGCTGGGTTGTGCTGCTGAGACACAGAAGATGCGTTACACAGGGTAACCACGGAGAACAGTTTTGCTGATGCTAAAAACTGTTAGAAAGTTGCCATGGCTACTTTTAATCGGCCCTGTTCTAGTCGTTCTGGTGACAGATGTGATGCATGTGTTCACTGTAATTACTGAGACACTATCATTTCAGACTAAATGCCTTTTATAACAATTTCGTTACTGAAGATTAAGAAAGTACTGAAGCAATTTCTCCATCTTCTTTTTGATGTTCTTTCTCAAGCCTTCATCAAGCATAGTAGAAAAGCTTTTGCATACCTATATAAAAATAATATGTATGATACATATATTTAAAAAAACCTATTGAATTTTTGCCTAACTAAAAAATTTATGATATTTTGATTCAATTTGTTTGACTTGGTATGAATAGAATGCTAGATTTCTAATTTAAAAAATAGATAACACAACAAGCAACAAACATTTATTGAATAGCAGAAACTATAGTATCTTGTAATAACCTATAATGGAAAATAATTTCAAAATTAATATGTGTATATGGATCACACTAAACTGTGGAAAATTCTGAAAGAGATGGGAATACCAGACCACCTGACCTGCCTCTTGAGAAACCTATAGGCAGTAAGGAAGCAACAGTTAGAACTGGACATGGAACAACAGACTGGTTTCAAACAGGAAAAGGAGTATGTCAAGGCTGTATATTGTCACCCTGCTTATTTAACTTCTATGCAGAGTACATCATGAGAAACGCTGGGCTGGAAGAAGCACAAGCTGGAATCAAGATTGTTGGGAGAAATATCAATAACCTCAGATATGCAGATGGCACCACCCTTATGGCAGAAAGTGAAGACGAATTAAAAAGCCTCTTGAAAGTGAAAGAGGAGAGTGAAAAAGTTGGCTTACAGCTCAACATTCAGAAAACGAAGATCATGGCATCTGGTCCCATCACTTCATGGGAAATAGATGGGGAAACATGGGGAAACAGTGGAAACAGTGTCAGACTTTATTTTTGGGGGCTCTAAAAATCACTGCAGATGGTGATTGCAGCCATGAAATTAAAAGACGGTTACTCCTTGGAAGGAAAGTTATGACCAATCTAGATAGCATATTGAAAAGCAGAGACATTACTTTGCCAACAAAGGTCCGTCTAGTCAAGGCTATGGTTTTTCCAGTGGTCATGTATGGATGTGAGAGTTGGACTGTGAAGAAAGCTGAGTGCCGAAGAATTGATGCTTTTGAACTGTGGTGTTGGAGAAGACTCCTGAGAGTCCCTTGGACTATCCAACCAGTCTATCCTAAAGGAGATCAGTCCTGGGTGTTCTTTGGAAGGAATGATGCTAAAGCTGAAACTCCAGTACTTTGGCCACGTCATGCGAAGAGCTGACTCATTGGAAAAGACTCTGATGCTGGGAGGGATTGAGGGCAGGAGGAGAAGGGGACGACAGAGGATGAGATGGCTGGATGGCATCACCGACTTGATGCACATGAGTTTGAGTGAACTCCGGGAGTTGGTGATGGACAGGGAGGCCTGGCGTGCTTTGATTCATGGGGTCGCAAAGAGTCAGACATGACTGAGCGACTGAAATGAACTGAACTGATGTATAACTGAATCACCTTGCTGTGCACCTGAAACATTTTAAGTCAACTATACTTCAATAAAATATATGTATTAAGAAAAAAAAAATTACTGAAACAGGGATATAAAGACATATATCATATATATATATATATATTCCTGATACTGGAATTCAGTATCAGGAATACCAAACAAGGGGCATTGCATGCAATTTTTTGTCCCTCCACTGTTCTCTTAAACCAGTCAGCAATGTGGAACACAAATTTTATTGTTTATCAAAAGGCTTTGAATTGAAGGCTTATTTCCTATTTACAATTCACTCCTTTGTGACAGTAAATGCTACCAGATACCAACAATATGATTAACAAAGCTATCAAACATGTTTTTGAATTTGAGAATTCTTAACATGCAGAAATACCAGAAAATAATTTAGCTTTATAACTGAAAGGGATCTTCGAGATTATTTGTTTCACTGATAGGAAAATTAAAAGTTCTTCTTAAGTACCAGTGACTGGCTGGAGCCAAGAAGATTAATCAGGTCTCAACCCCCAGTCTTGTGGGTTGGAATGTTTCTGTTTGTTTTTAAACCATAAAAATTCAATTTATTTAAATGATAAATTAGGAACAACCCTTTATTTCATGGATGGGTTTAAAACAAAATCCTTGAAGAAAATTCCTCTAGAAAATGACTTAAATTATAAGCAACATTTCTGATAACAGCTGGAGGATGTAGCAAGTTTATGTTACAATTAACTTTACCTTTGTCCTATACACTGAGTCTTTTCAAAAAAGCTCTTAAAATGTGATGGCTATCAGGTATTTTTATATGGTGCTATATTTTTTAAAAACTCTTAATGACAAACGAAATGCAACCAGGATGTTACCCAGGCCTGTAAGCTTCAGAGCTGTCTTTAATGGTTGGCAGTGTGACTTTAATAGGATGGCCGGAAGCGGACATGGACTTCTGGTGGCGGGGTCGTGCTGAGGGCACAGCGGAGGCCACGGCGGAGCCTGCAGAGGACATGCTGCTCGCGGACATCTCTGTAAGGCTTTCAACGTAAGCCGGTTGAGAAGACCATGGAGATATAAAAAGAAGAAAAGCTGTAGTTTACTAAAATTTAAGAATTAGATTTTTAAAAGTCTAATATCTTTCATGACAAACACTTAAATCAACAACAATGGTATTATTACTGACTAACAACAATATTTTTAAAAGTGTACAGGGTGAATTTATCACCACCTTCCATGGAAAAGATTTCACACACTCTTGTTCTCTATATGTGAATCTGATACCTATAACATTATTTTTATGGGTAAAATAATTATGACCAGAGACACCTCACACTTTCCAAAAAAAAAAAAAAGCACAGTTTGGAGTGATGTGTTGATGTGGCTCACTGCGCCCACTATTCAATAAGAATTCATAACTGTAGCAAAAATCCCCTCTCTTGAAACATCATCAAAATGCTTTTAGCTCAGTTTTAGGTTAAACTGCTACAGATTAAAGGAGCTGCAGATTAAGATTTAGTAAAGGGAAAAGAGTAAAATAGAAATCAATTCCTGACAACCTCTCTAGCCTAAAGGCTCTTATGTCCAAGGAAGATTCATTTACCTTTGTATGCCTCATAGTAACGTTTACTTTAAGTGCCTATTAACTGAGAGGAAACAAGTGTAAGAATGGTCTGTCAAGTCTACTAAAATGACTAGGGATGGAACTAAACAGAATTTATTACAATAAACTCTGTCATTTTGTGATCTACTGATGAGCAGTCCTTACAACTCACGATGAAAAGAAGTCAAATTTTTTAAATAATAAAACATGATTTATCATTATTTGAAATAAAACACTCTGAGATCTGAGAACAGTGGGGTCTCAATGATCAGTTGAGATGGCCACATTTCTTTAGAAGAAGGGAAACACAGTCTTCTGTATTCATATATAATGATTCATATATAATTCGTATATAATTCCTGTATTTGTACAGGGTGGGTGGGAAGGGAGAAGGTAAGAAGGAAGCAGAAGAGGTATAATAGAGTAAGAGTCAGGACTTCCCTGGTGATCCAGTGGCTAAAATTCCAAGCTCCCAATGCTGGGATCTCAGGTTCGATCCTTGGTCAGGGGACTAAGATCCCACATGCCACAACTAGGACCCGGTATAGTCAAATAAGTAAATAAAAATAAATACTTTTTATAAAAGAACAAGATTCAAGTAATGAAGATAAGATTAGGACACTGTGATAGGTTTTGCTATAGGGAACTATTTACTATTGGATTTCATTTAGAAAATCGTAGATTAAGAGAGTTACCTCCTATTTTCCCTAAATATTCTTCCACTGCTCCTTTCTGCTAAACATGAGGAGGTGCCTTAGGAAGCACGGCTGGCTGCCATCTAACTAGCGATTGTTTCCTTTCCTCTTCACGTGTTCAGCTACAGGAGTTGTACCAAGAGCACTACTAACGCAAAGCGATGACAACGGCAGTCCTACCTGCATGGTGACAGTTACCTGCTGTCTTTCCCGTTTTGCAACGCTGTGTATCGATCTGTGGTTCTTTCACAGACATACGTATTCCTTCTTGCCATGCTACCTCCAGGATACACATTGTTCTTTAAGGAGGGGAAAAAAAAAGACACACATTAAAAAATTCTAGCTGCAGCTGTGGAAAGTCAAAGAAATGAATTCAAACGGCAAGTAACTCCAGAAAAATCCATGGTGGAATTTTAACTTATCAGAATCTTATATTAATAAGCTCTACCTCCCACCTCTCTCTTGAAGGAGTAAAAGGCAGAGCATGGCAAGTGCCTCATCGTTTTTTAGCTGACTGTCCTGCAGAAGCAGTTGTTTGGAAGCAACAAAAGAGCTGGGCTTTATTCATGCCTCTGTATGCTGGTGATGGGGGCGGTGCACAGGTAGCTTGAGGGGACCATGCACCAGTGACAGCCCCGCACTAAGTGTCACTTAGCTCCACACTAAGTTATCATCCCAAACAGGAACCCTGGGGCCCTGACAGTGGAAGGCCACTCGGAAGCCTGTGGGTGTCCATTCTGCACCTGCTTGGGAAACCCTCATAGCCACTGGCCATGTGAAGAGACCAAAACGTGTGCTGTGCCACCCAGGGGAATATTTCCTCTTTCCAACTACATACATATACAGTGTTTTCTTTTAACTAATAAATCCCTAATTTTTGAACATGTAATTATTCCTTACTTTGCTTTTAGAGACTACTGAGGAGGTTTAACTGAAGATTAAAATTTAAGAGGAAATTAACTGGAAATTAAAAATTTAGAGGAAAAATCCTGGAAATAATAGAAAGGAGGAAAAAAATCCTGGGAAACTATAAAACTATAAAGAGATTACTAGAAGTCTGTAAAATTATCCCATGGGAACCAAATGTAGTAACTTAAGAATCCATCTTTGATCATTTCACTGTCTTGGCTGAATTGTCACACGAGTAACCTAATTTTAAACAAAAATCTAACGTTGAATAAACTCATTGTTGGATATGCTACCATACCTCCCCTTTAGAGACCTCTTAAACGTTTCTGGCTGTCTTCAGTTAACACCGCTTTCCTTTTCAAAGTGTGACAGGTGAAGCACTTCTTCAAAACTCAGCCTTCTGAGTCTGTGCTGCCACAGGCTGCTTCCCTGGGCTTGTCCCTTTCATGCCATTGACGCTAATACTAAGTGGCCACGAGAAAAATTTCTCAATCAGAATCTTTTGGCTTATGTTAAAAAAAAATAAGTGTGGCATAGTAAATCTGAATTTAAGCCAATGCCTTCTTTAAATGAAAAAAATTGTGCTTTGGACACCCACTATGCACGTGACCACTAGTGATTCTGAGGAAGCAAGTGTGCTGGTATATAACAGGACATAAATGTGGGGAAACAACAGTGAACAATGCAAGGCAGCATTTAACTAAGAGCTACATAATGTGGTCTGGTGATCAGAAAGGCTGATACGGTAATTTTAGAGTATTCAGTTACAGGAGGCTCCAGGCGGAAGGCAGGACTCGAAATGATCTACAGAAATGCGATTTTCATAATGTGAGGAGGAACTTTAAGCAAGAGCACCACATAGGGACGGGTGGAAATCGCTGAGTATATTTATGGAAAATGAGACCAAGCTGAGTTGAAATGACAGGTACACAGCAGAACAGCATGCAATAAAAGGTGAAATTATTTCTTTCTGTTATATGAGGTGATGACACTCTGGCAACCGTCTTCTAGTTGATATGTAAGTAAGAGGAAGTGATTTATCTGAAAAACTGCTTATAAAAATATATTAAACCCTATTGTAGTTACATCATTTCCAAACAGATCAGCTGGAATGTAAGTGGCTATATCCATTAATTCTTAAAGTGGTTATATATAGCTATTTCATAGACCAAAGGTAATGATCACACCACCTATTTTTAAAACATATGGTTTCCATTACATGTATAAAACAATAGGTACTGGGGAGTTTAACCCATTTATAATTACGATTATGTTAGGCTTTCTGGTACCTTATTTCATGTTTCTATTTAAATTGCTTTTTTCTCTCCTTCCCTACTTTCCATAAGCTAAATCACTTTTTTTTTCTTCTATTGACTTAAAAGTTATACATTTTTTGTTCTTATATTTTTTGTCCTTACGTTTCTGAACTCATTTTTGCTTACTGCTACAGGTGTCCCTTGTTATTCAATGGGGATTAGCTCCAGGACCCTTGCAGATTCCATGATCTGTGGAAGCTCAAGTCTTTCAAATAAAATGACTGAGTATAGTCAGCCCTCTGTGTATCCACAGGTCCCCTGTCCACAGATTCAACCATTCACAGATGGAAATCAAGGGCTGACTGTACTGATTTCCTAAACCTCCCTCCCATCTTCCCTTTTAAGGCATATGCTTTTTCCTTTAATTTCTATCCCTATCTTCACTTCCTGGTATTGTCCAAAATTTTGATTCTGAATTTTCATTATTGTTTTCTTCTTTTTTGTGTATGTTATCACGATACATACTGTAATAAGTTAGCCAATTGCTTTCAACTTCCATATATTTTACAGAGTATTGTAGATACCTTTCTCTTCCTATAAGAATACTTGCTCAGACAGCAATGTTTTCAAGTGGGTCATTGTATCACAAGAGTTGAAATACTTTAGTCATGAGAATATTCTTCTTTACATATGGGGTTGCAAAGAGTCAGACACGACTGAGCAACTGAACTGAAATGACTGACATTTATATGACAGTTTGGTTGGGTATAAAATTCTGGGTTCAATGTGCTTTTGATACTTTAGAAAAAAAAATATTTTTTATCCATTTATCTCCTGCATCCATGTTGAGAAATCTGATGTCAGTGTGCATCTTGTTCCTTTTTAGGTCACCTCCTGTCTCATTCTGAAACCTTTAAAGTTTTTCCTCTTTGTTTTTGGTATCCATATATCCCACTTTAATGAGCCCAGGAATAAGTTTTCCTTCTGTCTTCTGTATGCCTTTTGAGTCCTTTTAATATGAAGTTTTCCATCACTTTTTTTAGTTATTATTTCTTCAAATATTTCTTCCCCTTCATTTTGCCCCTTTTCCTTTCTAAACTCACACCTCCTAAATGATACTAATTCTACTTCTATCCTATGTACATCTTGGCTTTCCTTTATATTTTCTCTTCATTCTTTGCTGCTAAGGTAAGATCTTAAGGTAGATGTCTCAATCTATCTTCCAGCTCTCATTATCTAATTTCTATAGTTTTCTGTTTTAAGCAGATAATGTGAATTAACTCTGTAAATTAATTATTGCTATAGTGTGCCTTCACTGAACAGCTTATTTGTAAACGTAAAATTAAATGCACCAATGAAATATACTATCAAGTAAATATTACAAACATGAAAACTGAGGCAGGAAAGTTTAATGTACTTTCCTTGTGATAAGGTAAATGTTATTTAAAGAATTCATATTTTTTCGTTCTTAAACTACATTTATTAGAAGCTTGGCCCCCTTTGCATGTTCTTTAAATGTATGATTCACTTTAAATTTTGAAACTTGAAAAAAAATTTTAACCTTTAAATAAAAAATTTCAACAATAAATAACTACAGCATATTGCAATATGCCAGAATAATTACTCACACTTGGAATAGTTGAAGACTTTTTTCTTTCTGGCCCTACAAGAGGGCTTGCAGTCATTTCACTTTTTGATCCAACTGTTGTGCTGCCAAGTTTATGAGCCACATCTTTGTCCCAATCCTCTTTCTGTTCACTTTCCACGCTGTTAGCCTGAGGCCTTTTGGTGTATGATACAGCAGGAGGAATGGATGGACCAGCTGTAATTTTTAAAAAAGCAAAATTAACTGAAAAACAACTGACATATTTTCTTCTCACAAACAGAAACTTTTGTATTAAAAATAATCTTTGTTTGCATACTTTACACTTTGAGCTAAGATTAAACTTGATTACAAAAATTAGGTCAGCCCCTGAAAACAGGATTATATTAATCATTCAGTAATATAAATCTGTGATAACTGGGGATGACACAAGGACATAAACAAGTGAACTGTATAATGCTTAACAAAAAATGCAAGTTTGGGCAGACTTGGTTTGTCTTTGCACTTATTTGACTCTCCCCCACCATGATCACTAAAGCGTCGTTGCTTCTGGTTTGCCGAGATGCTCCGCTGGACCTTCAGGTGAGCAGGGGACTGCAGGGTGCTGTTGTTTAAGTCACTGCTGGGCCGGGACCTCTGACACAAGTTTCCACTGGATAACGATTCACCCCCTTCAAACTATATGAAGAAGAAAGACGACCAGCATTTTAAAACAAAACAAGTTCATAGAAACAAAATACACTCTTGATTTTCCAATTTATTCCAAGTCATACAAGGAGCAATCAGAAATAAGAAAATAAAGTTTGGATACAGAACTGAAACTTGGCAAACAGGAAGGGAGAGGACCAGCTAGAACATCCTTCCACAAGAACATGTCATCTTCTGTTATCTTGATCAATGGCTTTGGGTCCTTCTGGGTCCAAATAACAGCTACCAATTCTTGAATGGTTATTATATACTAGCTGCCATGCTGGAGGACTTCCCTGGTGGACTTCCCTGTAGGCTGTAGGGTCTGCCTACAATACGGGAGACTGGGCTCGATCCCTGGGTCGGGAAGATCCCCTGGAGAAGGAAATGGCAACCCACTCCAGTACTCTTGCCTGGAGAAGCCTGGTAGGCTACAGTCCATGCTGTCGCAAAGAGTCGGACACGACTGAGTGACTTCACTCAGCTGCCATGCTAAAGTTTCTGTATGTGTTACTTTCTTTAATCATTACAGCAAGCCTATGATCTATTAACCTGCACTTTTTAGATGTAAAAATTGAGGTTAAGAGATTCAAGAGACATCTTTGGGATTCAAACTCAGGTATAGTTGGGATTCAAACTTAGGGTGAAATCTAAAATTTTTACTTCATACACACATATATTTTTTGTTTTGTTTGGCTTTCTCCACCACATTCACAGAACAAAAAATGTGGTTTATTGGCTGTGACTCAGAAATTTCTTAGAACTAAGCATGGTAAACTGGGGATTGATACACTATCCTTCTCTCTATAACACCAAAGTATTTTGTTGCCAGTAACTTCTGACTGAATCACTGGCTTTCCAATGGGAAATCTAATATGCAAAGCTGCTAATGATAAAGAGCAGAGTAATACTGATAATGAAAATTTTAAAAGACGACAGCTAACACAAAGGACATAGTAATGTGCCAGAAAGTGTTCTGAGGACTTGAGAAGTATTAATTCATCTAAACTCTTTCAGTGATGCTAAGACACAGGTACCATTCAGTTCAGTCGCTCAGTCGTGTCTGACTCTTTGTGACCCCATGAACTGCAGCACGCCAGGCCTCCCTGTCCATCACCAACTCCCGGAGTCCACCCAAACCCATGTCCTTTGAAACGGTGATGCCATCCAACCATCTCATCCTCTGTTGTCCCCTTCTCCTCCTGCCTTCAATCTTTCCCAGCATCAGGGTCTTTTCAAATGAGTCAGCTCTTTGCATTAGGTGGCCAAAGTACTGGAGTTTCAACTTCAGCATCAGTCCTACCAATGAACACCCAGGACTGATCTCCTTTAGTATGCCATTACATCCTCATTTTATAGACCAGGAAACTGAAGCACAGAGAAATTAAGTAAATTGCCTAAGTCACACAGCTTGATAGTGGCTGTGCTAGGGTAGGAGATGGGTAGGAGTTCAAACCCAATGACCCTGGTTCCAAAGCTAAGGCTCTTGCTACTTATAGTAGGTTTACTAATTTATATCAATGCAATTCAAACTTCATTTTAATTCATGCATGGGCTAGGTTGTATGCTTATAAAACTTACATTAATAGGAAAATTAAAGATCTCAGGAGTAAAATCTAAAATCCAAGTAAAAACAGGTTGAAGTCTTTAGAAATAATTATTTATATTTCCCACTTCTTAAAATTCTCTTGGCTTGGCTTCTCTGACACCACTGCCTCAGCTCTTAGCATTTCTACTGAAGATCCCTTTCCTCTGCTGTAACAGTACCTACCTGAGAGGATTAGATGAATTTAAAAAGTAAAGTCCTTAAAACAGTTCCTGGCACATTACTAAGTGGTCCTCTGATGACAACTCACAAATCTATTAATGCTATTCAACTCATTCCCTTCAGATCCAGATCTTTATATCCAAATGACTACTGAACAGCTCCAACCAACAGGAAGTTCAAATTCAACCACCCCGAACTGAACAAGCCTCCCATCTTCCCCCTGAGATTCACTCTTTTCCTATCTTGACAAATACGTCTAACAAAACCAGTCACCTACACTACAAGTCTGAGGGTCCCTTCTCTCTCATTTCCAATAGGTTATCAAACACTGTAAATTCTGCCTTGGCTTGCTGTGGGTGTCTGTCCTCTTACATCCCAGAGTTTCCTGTGCAACCTCTCCTCAGAGCATATCCCACACCGTACCACACTATGGACTGATTCCCTCCCCTCCACACTGAGAGCAACCAGAGATCACAGACCTTCTAATCTTTCTATTCCAGTATGTGGCATAATTTCTGGAACGGAGCAGGTACAATAAATATCAGCTGAATGTACTGATTCACTAATAGTTACTATCTACTTATAAATAATTTAATCCTATTCTACAAAATGCCTCCCACCAACTGTCAAAGCTCTGGGCTATTCTTGATTCTCAATTTATACCTTTATATTTGCTGACCCAAAGGATCATTTGCTTTTATGGTTCAATAACCACTGGCATAGTGACTTCTTTACTCTCTCTCTCCCTAAGATAGATCTCGACTGGTCCTGAGACTTCCCGATTGATGTATAAAAACACTTGACCCACTACAAGGCAAAACATATCACAAGATGACTTTTTCCTGGGTTCCCACCTATATTTCATTTTAAATGCTGTATGTCCCTTTGTTTCAGTTACTGTGTATTCTGTGCACCTGGAATAACCATGTTGCCTTTGGAAGGGCTCTTGCATTTGGGGGATGCTGTTCTCAAGGACCTGACTGAACGGGGCCTCTCAGAGCTAAGCAAGATACTATGCCTACTCTTTCGAAACAATCTCTTTGTGTTTAGAAATAAGATTAGTTCATAACTTAGCACTGTGAATTTTGAATTCTAATAGATAAGATTGTTAGTGTTTTTATATTTTTTTCATACCACCTAGAATATATTTGCTGATATTATATCTATGCTTAAGCTGTAACTTAGCTTAAAAAATAATTCACATTAATGTGAAAAGGTGAAAAACTTACTTCAGGTGGTTTTCTACCTAAAAGAATGTAAGTAGCCATGACTTCATCATATTTCTGATTTATTAAGGCATCATTTATCTCATCTCGTACAAAACCCATGGTGATCATGATATCTAGAAATAAAAAACAAAATGCAAAATTTCGAAAAACAAGTTTTAGTAAACAAACCAACAAAAATGGGCAAGTTTGTCCACATTAGATATGAAAACTAAGTTCTAACATTTTAAAGTGTAACTATAATATAAAAACTTCTGGACTACTAATATACAGACTCTGTGTAGTTAGATACTGCACATCCCCAATTTTTCAGGCAGAAACACTCTCATGAGCCAATATACTCCCGAGCCTACTCCATTTCTCTCTGCCTAGCACATTACTGAGCTGAGTTCCTTTGTCCAGATAGACATACTATCTGTCTGTGACATACACAGAATATCTTCTCTCTCTTGCAACACATACTCAGCCACTCATAGAGCAGTTTCTCTCATTGCTTGACAAATTTGTTTTCTGAACTGTAGGCAGGTTGATTCTTTGGAAGGCTTGAATTCCACAGTTCTGATCAGATTTCTAACTCCCTCAAATGCTCCTCCTCTACCATTTTGCCCTCAAGCAAGACAGGAGCATGGCTGAGGTGACTCAGTTATGAGTTTCTGATGGCTTTGAGAAGGAAGAGGGAGGAGGTTCGAAGCGGACACTGACTGGGTGTGGAGGATGGACCCTGCTGAGTTAGTGGAAACCAAGAGGGGACCAAAGTGCTCCTCCTGCTAACTCAGTGCCTCTGTATTTTTGGTTAAAATACGTGCTATATTTTGCTGACATTTATCAGTCTGAACAGTGCTGATTCTTAAATCAGTCATTCCTCTTGTTAGGAACTGTTGAAAGAAAAGAATGAGGCTTATTTACATTGTTTCCATTTTTATATCACTGTTGCCAACAAATGTTTTAGATTATAATGTATGAGAACAAACTAAGGAACTTGAATTTTTCAATGTTTAGCATATATCTGCAGAAAGAAAAGATGACAACGTAAGCATTTTTCAAATAAAAACTCCTTCCCATTTACATTTGAAACGCAATTTTGGTAGACTAAAGGACTCTGACTTTTAGCCTAGGGAGGACAGCACCTCTCACAATACTTAAATGCTTACCTATTCTTTTTGTGTCATTGAAATCTGGTTCAGGCTCAGCATATGGCTTTAGTTCTTCTTCTTCATGACCAACATTCATCCACCGATCTTTCATTATTTGCTAGGAAATAAACTCTACATTATGTTTGGCCAATCAGGACATTCAACCACTTATATTAGCTCATATTTTAGTAAATGTGAAATTTGCTAGTTTGATCAACAAGAATCATGTGACATTTTCAAACTAAAGTTACTGTTTCTAGTTTAATTAGCAGGCCAACAGAAGGTATAGGCCTGAGACATACTTGTATTAATGTATCTTATGACAACTATACCCATCATCCTGCACACTCACCAAATGAACTGACTCAAAATACACTGCCTGCTGCCTATGTTCCTCTAAAAGGAGTATTTTCACATTTGAAAATTTTAACATAAAAACCTATGGATTTTAACTTCTGCTTCATATTTTTATAGTTAAGAATAATGAAGAGATTTTTCTCCTGGTCTTCTACCAAATATCTACCGTGCTGATTTTAAAATCATCTGCTATATTTTAAAATCCTCACTAAAACATTAGGAAAGAAGAGATCAAAGGAGATGGAAATCAGGGTTAGTCAATGATGATAGCTTAGAGAATATGGGAAGAAAGGACAGTTAAGATTTAAACCTAGAACTAGGAATTATTAAGAATCAGTGTGAAAACAGGCACTGGTGTGCATTACCAGAGTCAAATTTAAGCCAACACTCAAACAACAGTCACCCCTGGGCTGTTAAAAAGCAACCTGGGAGAGGCAGTCTATGGAAAGAGGAAACTATTGGCAAACTATATATCACATAAGGGCTTAATACTCAGAATATATAAACAACTTCTACAACTCAATAACAACAAAAAATTGCACAAAATAAAAAATGGGCAAAGGACCTGTATAGGTATATCTCCAAAGAATATATATAAGTAGCCAATAAGCATGTGATAAGAGGCTCAACATTACTGATCATCAGGGGAATCAAAATCACAGTGAGATATCACCTCATATCTGTTAGGATGACAACTGTCAAAAAAAAAAAGAAAATAACAAGTGTTGGTGAGAATATGAAGAAACTGAAACTGTTGTGCACTGTTGGTGTGACTGTAAAATGGTATTGTTACTGTGGTAAATAGTATGGAGGCTCCTTAATATACTAAAAACGGAACAACTATCTGACCCAGCAATCCCACTTCTAGGTATATATCCAAAGTAACTGAAAACAGGATCTTGAAGAGCTATTTCATACCCATGTTCATTGCAACATTATTCACAACAGCCAAGATGTAGAAAGAGTCTAAATGTCTGATGGATGGATAAAGAAAATGAGATATGCACATACAGTGAAGTGTTACCCTTAGAAAAAAAGGACCTCTGAGGACACTGTTAAGAAAAATTAGCCAATCACAGGAAAACAAACACTGGATGATTCTACTTATATAAAGGATCTACTTAAAGGATCCTTTAAGTAGATCCTTTATATAAGTAGAATCATGCTTTATTTAAAGGATTTTAATCCTTTATTTAAAGGATCTACTTATATAAAGGATGGTTTTAAATAAAACTCATAGAAACAGGAAGTAGAATGCTGTCTGCCTGCGTTAGGAGGAAGGAGCAATAGGGAGCTATTGTTCAATGGCCAATACACTGCACTAGACCAGGTGAACAAACTAATCCATTTCAGATTTCATTTCAGATACCTCAACACAAGAAACAAGAGGACAAACAAGACTCCGAAACTGAAGAAAGTTTACTTTAGCCATCACTGCCAGTGAACGGAGACGACTACTTGCTGAGAAACTCTAGCAAAATAATGGACACAGAATTATGAAGATTTAAACAAATTAAAAAAAAAAACAAACCCTACACAGAGGTCCACACATTAAAAGACTATGGACTTTAGATTGGCCAGATGAAAATAATATTTCTTAAATCGTTTTAGCCTTTGTAAAGTATACCCCATATGCATCCGAATTTGTACTCAGAAATTTTCATTTCAAAAATGGTTTTTATTATTGTTTTTTTGCTTTACTACCACTTGTACTAGGCAGACACAAGCAAGATTTTTAAAATTATCTTAGCTGAAAAAAATGTTAAAAGTAGAAAAATACTTCTTGAGGACTAAAAATGACAGAGAAAAAGCAGTAAGGAAGCGCTTTGCTTTAGGCTCAAACTGTTATTATTTTAAACATTTTGGTTAAGGGCTGGAAAAATTAAAGAAAATATACAAAGATGAGACAGCAGAAGAGTTTTTCATCTTCTTTCTAAAAAAAAAATTCAGACATACCAATATTCTAATAAATAGGGGAAAAAAAGTACACAGCATGAAACACAAATTCTTTTAAAATCATGTGTGATCCTGTCTCTCCCATTATGATCCCAATTAGGAAGAGCTGAAAGCATTCATATACACAGCCTAAGAAAGCTATATAACTATTTAGATCTAGAAACAATCAAAGGTCAAGCAAGGATAATATGAAATCAATTTCATTAATCTTGTTCTCATGGAGGATTAAGGCACATAACTTATAAGGCCCTAAGAAATACATAGTCACATCTAAGAAGCAACAGGAAGGTGTGTAAGTTAAATAAGAAGTTTAATAAGACAATAAGCAGATTATTTGAATCAAGAGTCTTTCAATCAAATTTTAATATTAGCAAATTATATAGTCAGGAAAGACTAGCGTTTACTCAGTAATTCACGATACTCAAATAACACTGAAAAATAATACATCAAGTTCCATTTAAAAAAAAAATGGGAATTGGGAAATATTTCATATCAAAATGTACAAAGTTGATATAAGTCTATAAAGCTGATTAACCAGACTCCCTCAGTCAAGCAGTTAAAGGGATACAGAGAGCTTAGACATGAAGAAGCACCCTTAACCTATTCATTAAAAACACTAAGTATCATCTCTAATGAAAGAAACACAAATTAAGGTGATTATGACTGTATTACTACCATAAAGACATCAATTACTAGAAATTATTCTATCCAATACAGAAACAAGCTGTGGGGAACAGATACCCTCAAGTGCTTTAGGTCACATGCAATCTTTTGGCAATGCTACACAGGACCTAGCAAACTGCTTATTACCTTCTGACTCAGAAACTATGGGCATAGAGTATTTATCTAAGCATATATCCCGAAGGAAAAAAGTTTATCACATTAATTTTAGCAAAAACAATGAAAACAGTTCAAATATGCAACAAACAAGAAAACAGTTTAACTTTGATACATAAAGGGAAGGAGATCATTCTCATGATAAAGCAAAGAGTACAAACTATAAACGTTTAAGTTAAAAAAAAAAAAGAAGGCAATATGACATGAAAACATTACTGTATAAAAATTTGTTTACATACTGAAGACTGGTGTTTTGAAAATGGCTGTTTTTAAAAGTTCATAGATTTATTTTAATTGCAAAGTTGACAATAAAGTTCATCTGAAAATAAAAGTGAAGACTAATACAATTTTTAACATCATTGTTATTTCTAAGGGAGTTTCTTAGGATTTGGGAAAAGAAATCTTTTATTTAAATTGGTATCAGGTTTCTCTGGAAAGTCAGTTCTGGGAATTGTGAAGCAGAACAGCCTTTGTATAGTGATATCTGCAATATTATGGTAGCATTTCCAATGTAGACTCATGGTTCCATAGCTGGAAAATGCAGTTTTGATAAGCTGAAACAGGAGGTTTCAGACTATACTCAAATACATCAAGTTGAACTTCTGATGAGCAAATGTTTTCATAATAATAATTTGGATTTTTAATTCTACTCAGAGAATTCTAATACTGTAATCCTTCACATTTTAATGTTAAGGATAAAAGAGTTAAATATTTGGCCATTACTGTAAATGAATCATCGTTAAGACACCAAGTACATCTTATCAACTGTACACAGAGATTTTAACATCTATTCCCCTTAAATAATTTTTGTTGGTCTTTTTGCTCTGCTGATTAGCTGAGCTGATGCCTCAACTCTGGAGATTTTTTTTATTAAGTGACATGCATATAAATTTGACTCCAGTGATAAAAATGGGTCACAAAGCAGGATTAAGAGAAGTTTTTTGTCCCTATAAAATTTTAGAACTGATGAGTGTCCACAATTTTAACTATTTCACTTAATTTTCTATTATAATGGTTGAAAGTAAGTTTAGAAGAGCAGTAATATGAAAGTGGGCTTTTTTACTGCATAGATTTATCTATTAAAACATTATTAACATGTTGCTTGACCCCCAAAGGAAAAAAAAAAAAAACAGAAAAAAATTATAGGAAGGAACTAATCACATTTAAACAAATAATTCAGTAAAAAACATCTGATGACTGATTCACTGATAAAAAGCATTTAACTTCCCAGTGGAAGCCACCATCCCTTAACTTCCATCCAAACATACTGTATCTTTCAGTGAAAAGTACTGTGGTAATAAAGTTACAAAGCCCAAACTAACCTGAGAGCTCTGTACACACGGATGGCTCACTATAAGGCTGTCTCCTAACCAGCATGGAGTCCGTGTCAGAAAGCCCCATTGCTACACTAAAAAAGTACAGTTTAAATGAGGTTAATTCTCTGAATTTTCTACCCTATCTATTAAGGCAAATAAATGAAGACAAAAAAGTACTAGAGAACAATACATGCTGAATCTCTGAAATTACTTTAGTACAGGTGAAAATATTCTTGAAAACAGATGGGCAAAATACTTAATAAGTTGTTCAGATTACAGCACCAGAAGGAGAAAATATTAGATCTTTTTGGTTACATGAGCCTCTGACATCAGTGGGTGCAACATACTTAATACTTTTATAATAGCACCTACTATTATAAATATCTCACATATATGGAATGTATTAGGCAACAAAACAGTGTGGTAAGAAATGAAATACCTGTTTCCAACATGCTCTAGTTATTAAATATATCAAATTTTTCGTACTGATGTTGAGAGGGTTATACTGAATATTTTACTATCAGATACAGTCATGGAGTATTCACTGGATTCAAATTTCACTATCTTCTTTCATCCTTGAAATATTTGTACTTCCTAAATACAAGGTTAGGTTTTCCTTCTTCTTCAACTACGTCAATCTTATCCCTATTTTGATGTTGTTCGAATACTTCATTGCAGGATGAAGAAGAAATGAGAATCTCTAGAGAAACCCACTGCACAACTTTTGAGTAGTGAAAGCATCATGTGACTTTCTCTAGCTTGAACAAAAGACAAATGAGATGATCCGGCAATTTTACTAAAAACACACGGGTCACTTCCTCGAATATTTTAATTGTCAAACTTTAAATATAGGGTGGAAAAAATTACTTACTTCTAAGCTGCCTCTCTTAATTGGATTCAGCACTAATAATTTCTTCAAAAGGTTTTCACAGTCTGTGGACATATAGAAGGGAATACGGTACTTCCCTCGTAAGACCCGCTCCCGCAGTTCCTTAGAAAGAAAAAGAAAGCCTTTACTGCTGGCTGATGAAATCAAGGTGATTGGGGATAGAACATTAATATCGAATTTAGCCAATACCTTTAAATTCTGGCCGTCAAAAGGCAAGGAGCCACTGACTAACGTGTAGAGAATGACGCCGAGGCTCCACACGTCCACTTCAGGCCCATCATACTTCTTCCCTTGGAAAAGCTCAGGAGCAGCATAAGGTGGGCTTCCACAAAATGTGTCCAACTTGTTCCCGACTGTAAATTCATTACTAAAACCAAAGTCAGCAATTTTAATATTCATATCAGCATCAAGGAGAAGGTTTTCAGCCTAAGAAGAAAATAATAAAAAGGACAATGTAAAGAGCCTACATAAAATAAAATGTTCATTATAATTGTTCAGATCTTAAACATGTATTCTTGTCTCTCTTTTTAAGATTATGTGAATTTTTTATTATTTAAAAACTTTTCCAAGCTTCAATGAGGTATGATTGACAAATAAAAATTGAATATATTTAGGCTTTACAGCATTACTTTTTAAAAGGGTATACAAAGCAATAATTTAATAAACCTAACATTGTGAAATGATTACCATAATCTAGTTAATTAACACATCTATTTTCTCACAGTTACTTTTTAAAAATTTGTTATTAATTCTTACTGGAGTTTAGTTGCTTTACAGTTCTGTGTTAGCTTCTGCTGTACAGCAAAGTGAATCATTTATACGCATACATATATCTGCTCTTTTCTGGATTTCTGTCCCATTTAGGTCAGCACAGCACACTGAGTAGGGTTCTCTGTGCTATATAGTAGGTTCTCTTTAGTTATCTATTTTACACATAATAGTGTATATATGTCGGTCTCAATCGCCTAATTTCTTGTCTTACATTTTTAATATAACATCAAACTGAGAAGCCCAGTAGAGTACTTCAATATCTAACTGTTCAGAATTACATCTATATAGGACTGAATTTTAACACTATCATTTCATGGCAATCAGATGGTGTATAAACATGGAACAGTGACAGACTTTATTTTCCTGGACTGCAAACACTGCAGATGGTGACTGCAGCCATGAAAGTAAAACGCACCTGGAAGAAAAGCTATGACAAACCTAGAGAGTGTATTAAAAAGCAGAGACGTCACTTTGCCAATAAAGGTCCATATAATCAAAGCTATGGTTTTTCCAGTAATCTTGGACGTGAGATTTGGACCACAGAGAAGGCTGAGTGCTGAAGAACTGATGCTTTCAAACTGTGGTGCTGGAGAAGACTCTTGAGAGTCCCTTGGACTGTAAGGAGATCCAACCAGTCAATCCTAAAGGAAATCAACCCTGAATATTCACTGGAAGGACTGATGCTAAAGCTGAAATTCCAATACTTTGGCCACCTGACCCAAAGAACTGACTCACTGGAAAAGACCCTGATGCTTGAAAGACTGAAGACAGGAGGAGAAGGGGACGACAGAGGATGAGATGGTTGAATAGCATCGCTGACTCTGATGGTCATGAGTTTGAGTAAGCTCCAGGAGTTGGTGATGGACAAGAAGCCTGGCATGCTGCAGTTCATGGGGTTGCAAAGAGTCAGACAGGACTGAACGACTGAACAACAACGACAAAGACTGAATTTTAGCACTCTATAGGAAGGTTTTATTTATATGCATATATGTAACTGTTTGGGCTTCACAGGTATTGCTAGTTGTAAAGAATCCACTTGCCAATGTAGGAGATGTAAGAGACGCAGGTTCAATCCCTGGGTCGGGAAGATCCCCTGGAGGAGGGCATCTGGTCCCGTCACTTCATGGCAAATAGATGGGGAAACAGTGGCTGACTTTATTTTTCTGGGCTCCAAAATCACTGCAGACGGTGACTGCAGCCATGAAATTAAAAGACGCTTACTCCTTGGAAGGAAAGTTATGACCAACCTAGCTAACATATTCAAAAGCAGAGACATTACTTTGCCAACAAAGGTCCATCTAGTCAAGGCTATGGTTTTTCCAGTGGTCATGTATGGATGTGAGAGTTGAACTATAAAGAAAGCTGAGCACCAAAGAATTGATGCTTTTGAACTGTGGTGTTGGAGAAGACTCTTGAGAGTCCCTTGGACTGCAAGGAGATCCAACCAGTCCATCCTAAAGGAGATCAGTCCTGGGTGTTCATTGGTAGGACTGATGCTGAAGCTGAAACTCCAATACTTGGCCACCTGATGCAAAGAGCTGACTCACTGGAAAAGACCCTGATGCTGGGAAAGATTGAGGGCAGGAGGAGAAGGGGATGACAGAGGATGAGATGGTAGGATGGCATCACCGATTCAAAGGACATGGATTTGGGTGAACTCTGGGAGTTGGTGATGGACAGGGAGGCCTGGCGTGCTGCAATTCATGGGGTCGCAAAGAGTCGGACACGACTGAGCGAGTGAACTGAACTGAACATGATAATTTGATATACATACACACAGTGAAATGATTACTAAAGTTAATTAACATATTTTCTCACATTTACCTTTTTTTTGGGTATTAATGATGGGAACACCTGAAATCTACTCTCTAAGCAAACTTCCAGTACTTAATACAGTATTACTAACTTTTGGGGGGTGGGGCCATACTGCACGGCATGTGAGATCTTAGTTCCCTGACTAGGCATCCAACCTGTGCCCCTCGCATTGGAACCTTGGAGTTTTAACCACTGGACCACCAAGGAAGTTACCAATTATTAAGTTTTTGGATTATATATCAAAAGCTCAGGCAACCAAAGCAAACATAAACAAGTGAGACTATATCAAACTAAAAAGCTTCTGCACAGCAAAGGAAACCATCAACAAAATGAAAAGAAAACATACAGAATGGGAGAAAATATTTGCAAACCACATATCTGAAAGGGGTTAATATTTAAAATATGTAAGAAACTCATGTGACTCAATAACCAAAAAACCAAACCACCAGATTAAAAAATTGGCAAAACATCTACATAGACATTTTACCAAAGAAGACATACAAACAATCAACAGGTATATGAAAAGTTGCTCAACGTCACTAATCATCAGAGAAATGCAAATCAAAATGCAAATCAAAACAATGAGGTATTATCTCACAACTTGATAGCTATATGAAAAAAATAAAAGATAAGTGTCATCAATAATGTGAGGAACTAGAACACTGTGTTCTGCTGGGAGGGCTGTAAATCGGTAAAGCCATTCTACAAAACAGTACAGAGGTTCTTCAAAAGCTGAAACTAGAACTACCCCATGATCCAGCCATCTGCCTTCTCAGTCTACCTAAAGAAAATGAAATCAGTTCCTCCAAGAGGTATCTGCCCTCCCATGTTCATTGCCACCATCATTTCTTGACTAACACACATAACTTAGTCTTAAGTATGCTGCTGCTGCTGCTGCTGCTGCTAAGTCGCTTCAGTCGTGTCCGACTCTGTGCGACCCCATAGACGGCCTCCTACCAGGCTCCTCTGTCTCTGGGATTCTCCAGGCAAGAACACTGGAGTGGGTTGCCATTTCCCTCTCCAATGCATGAAAGTGAAAAGTGAAAGTTGAAGTTGCTCAGTCGTGTCCGACTCTTAGCGACCTCATGGACCGCAGCCTACCAGGCTCCTCTGTCCATGGGATTTTCCAGGCAAGAGTACTGGAGTGGGATGCCATTCACATGCATTTGATATTCATAGTAGTAATAGTGTTAGTCGCTTAGTTGTGTCCAACTCTTTTGAGACTGCGTGCACTGTAGTCTGCCAAAGTCCTCTGTCCATGGGATTCTGGACAAGAATACTGGAGCAGGTAGTCACTGCCTTCTCCAGGTGATCTTCCCAAATCAGGGATCACACTCAGGTCCTCCTGCATTGCAGGTGTATTCTTTACCAACTGAGCCAACAGGGATTCATAAAAACATTAAAATTTTCCTAATATTCTCTGAATTTCAATGTAACGATGAGCACTGGCTCTAACATCAGACAAACCTGGATTTGTACCCTGACCTTGCTTCTGATGGAATGGGGCCTCTGGCATTTTTAATTAGGGACAAAGTTACATATTTATGTATTAAGAGAAGCTAATTAACAGAATCAAATCCTCTTACCCTTTAATGCTAGATAACCTCTCATTCACATTTTCTTCATTTGCTCAGTGAAAATACTTTAAGAAAATATTCCTATGATTTATGTCAGAGTGTTTTGCCTTGGTTCTCTTCTAGGAGTTTTATGGTGTCATGCCTTGTATTTAGATCTTTAAACCATTTGGAGTTTGTATTTGTATACGGTGTGAGACAGTGGTCTAATTTCACTGACTTAAATGTAGCTGTCAAGCTTTCCCAACACCACTTGATGAAGAGACTGCCTTTTCTCCACTGTATACTCTTGCCTCCTCTGTCTTTGCCATAGATTAATTGTAGGTGTGTGGGTTTGTTTCTGGGCTCTTGATTCTGTTCCACTGATCTATGTGTCTGCTTTTATGCCAATACTAAGCTGTTTTGATTACTGTAACTGTGTGGTATCATCTGAAGTCTGGGAGGGCTATCCCTCCAGCTTTGTTCTTTATTCTCAAGATTGCTTTGGCAATTCTAGGTCTTCTGTGGTCCTATATAAATTTGAGGATTATTTGTTCTAGTTCTGTGAAAACTGTCATGGAAGTTTTCATAGGAATTACGTTACATTTGTAGATTGCTTTGAGGAATGTGGCATTTTACCAATATTGAATTCTTCCAATCCAAGAGTATGTGGTTATCTTTCCATTTCTTTGGATCATCTTCAATTTTCTTTATCAATATTTTACAGTTTGCAGTGTTATAGATGCATATAGGTCTTTTACCTCCTTAGTTAAGTTTATTCCCCCAGGCAAAAGATATAAAAGCAAAAATAAATAAAATAAATGGGATCTAATCAAACTTCAAAGCTTTTGCACAGCAAAGGAAACCATGAATAAAACAAAAAGAGAATCAAGGAATGGGATAAACTATTTGCAATTTTTTTAACTTTTTATTAACAAGGGGTTACTATTCAAAATATATCAACAGCTCATACAACTCAATAATACAAAAAACCAACAGGCCAATCAAAAAATGGGCAGACAACCTAAATAGTCACTTCTCCAAAGAAGACACACACAATGGCCAACAGGCACATGAAAAGATGCTCAACACTGCTAATTATTAGGAAAATGTATATAAATGTGTATCAAAAGCACAATGAGGTTATCACTTCACTGTGGGCAGAATGGCTATCATCAAAAAGACTACAATTAATAAATGCTTTAAAGGGTGTGAAGAAAAGAGAACCCTCCTACACTGTTGGTGGGAATGTAAACTGGCGCATCGGCTGTGGAGAAGAGTAAGGAGGTTCCTTAAAAAACTAAAAAATAGAGCTACCACATTACCCAGCAGTCCCACTCTTGGGCATATATCCAGAAAACACAAAAACTCAATTTGAAAAGATACATGCAAACCAATGTTCATAACAGCACTACTTACAACAGCCAAGATACAGAAACAACCCATGTGTCCATCAACAGATAACTGGCTTAAGAAGATGCAGGTGTGTGTGTGTGTGTGTGTGTGTGTGTGTGTGTTGTGTGTGTGTGTGTGTGTGTGTGTACTTACACAATGGAATATTACTTCACCATAAAAAGGACTGAAATAATGCCATGGCAGCAATATGGATGGACTAGAGAATACCATACTAAGTGAAGTAAGTCAGACAAAGAAACACAAATATTATATAATATCATTTATATGTGGAATCTAAAAATAATACAAATGAATCTATATACAAAATAGAAACAGACTCATAGATACAGAAAACAAACTTATGGTTACCAAAGGGAAAAGGAAGAGAGGAGGGATAAATTAGGAGTATGGGATTACCAGATACAAAATACCATACATAAAATAGATAAGCAAAAAGGATTTACTGTATAGCACAGGGAACTACATTCAATACCTATAATGGAAAAGAACCTGAAAAAAAAAATATGTATAATATATAACCGAATCACTGTACACTTGAAACTAACATAATACTGTAAGCCAACTATACTTCAATTTTTAAAAAAGAAAGAAAATATACTGCCTTTTATAAAAAGCTGCTGTAAAAATTAAATAAAAACTACTTTTCTTCTATAATGTTTGGCACAATCATGCAATCCAAAAAATAGCTCTAACTATCAAATATCTGTTAATAATAAGAAATTTTTGTTATTAAACCAGTTGCTTACCTTAAGATCACGGTGAACAATACACTTTTGATGACAATACTGTACAGCAGATACAATCTGAAATAAATATTTGGATAAAAGATTCAAAATTATAGTAAAAGCATCCATTTTTCCCAATTATTATTCCAATTAGAAAGTTAATACTTGGATTTCAAAGTTACATTTAGTAATTTCACTGTTCCTTTAGTTCAGAAAACCATATGTACTAAAGTGATGAAATTTTCACTTTTAAATTCAGACAATGTGGAAAAGTAGTGTTCTTTTGCTAAAATATACTAAATATTTATCAGAGTGCATGAAGATTTTTCCTATAGGTTGTCATATTTCTCTGTTTACACAATCAAATGTATACTTCATAGATTTGGGTCAAATGGTTTACTCCACTGTTGGAATAAGAATTTTGGCACACATGAATCAGCATTTCAAGATAGTTGGCTCAAGTTCAAAATGCAAAACTCTATTTTAGGAATTCCATTAAATGTACTCAAGGCATGTTTCTCAGGGAGGTCAACTGACTTCAGAATTTATCAACAGGGCATTTAGCAATATTGTATTTTTGTCTGTTCATATATTACAAAGCAAAGGGAAAATTTTTGAGCCTTAAAAGGAAACCTAATTTTCAAAAGAAAAGGGATAAAAACGAAATATAATTTTAAACCTGTCACTAATTCAGCTGGGCAAAGTATTCTACCCTTGTAACCAGATTCTGTATGCAGTCTTAATTTCTATTACCTAGGGCTCTTTGGGGATAAGTGCTAAACAGGAAAGAATCCAATGGCTTAAGGGCCAAAGATACAAGTGAGAAATAGGTTATAAGCAAATCTATAATAGTTATATACTTTATTACATAAAATACAGAAATGAAAACTATCTGATAGCAATCAGGTAAGAGCTACTTTGTACATATATGTATGGCCATTTTAGCACAGCAGAACATTCAGGTCTGTGGAGTCAGTTAAATGTAAACACAGTCTGAATGTTGAATATTGGTTAGGCATTTACAAATGGGGACAGAAATGAGATTTTTAAAAGTCTAAAGGTGATGTGAAGTATGACCACGCTAATAGGATACTGGTTAGGAAAAAAAAAAAAAAACTTCGAAGTAGTACAAGTGAAGCTTATATTTCAGTATTATAAAATTATTCTAATGTATATTAAAATGGTTCAAAGACAGAGAAGACATGAATTCAAAACAAAATCAACATACAATGAGTAAGATGTAATTCTATTAAAGTCAGTTTGATCCAACAGTTTATTGAGTACCTGCTATGTGCAAGAAAATGTGCTAGTTGCAAGGGGAACACAAAAATGAACAATACATGTGCACCCTGTCCTTAAGGAGTTTACAGTCTGATTAGGAGGAAAAAATATGTATATGAGTAACTATATATATAACAAGGCAGAATCATAGAAGCAGATGTACAAAGAAGAGAAGGAATCATAAAAATAAAGAATAATTTCCAGTTGGTAGGTGATACTAACATTTGACCTAAGCCAACATGAAGGACAGAAATATTTTAAAATGTGGAGGCTTGGGGATGGGGATGTAGGGGGTAAGGGGGTGAAATGCCTACTGTGAAGGCAACACAGTGTATCTGGAAAGTAGGTTGGAAAATGGTAATACTGGGAGTTAAACCTGGATAGACAAGTTGGTAAAAGTCTCTAAATTCCAAACTAAGCAGGTGCTACAGAACCATGATATGTTTTTGAGCAGAACAACTGTGAATGATTATAATCAATTTGAAGTGTGAGTCCCCCCAAAACAGCAGGACCCTACAAGTAATATGTAGGTTCATTTTCTTAAGCAATATACCTCAAACTGTAATATCTAATTTTCACCAAAATATGTTCATTAGTTAAGAGATATACATTTACATGTAAATATTAATTCAACTTACTGAATACATTATATAGGCCATAGGACGTTCATACTATAAAGCTATTTTTGTATCATAGATGACAGAACTTTGCTGATAACATTATGTTTTTCAAGTCACCTTCTCTTGATACAGTAAAGAAGGCATGCTACAGGTAATGATTTGGTTACCAAACATGAACTTCACCTTAGACAGGATAGTTTCTATGAAAGCAGTTCTATAGGCACTTCTGGAATAAAAATCTCCTGCGTCTTAAAGACTTAAGAAGGGAAAGATAATTTATAATACCACCACACTGATCTAGTAGGATACAATTTCTACAATGAAAGAAGCTCTGGCTTCTGACTCACTCACTGTAAGAATCCCCATCCACAAATCCAAGTTTTACTGCATTAATCTATGGCCAGACCCTCCCATCTCAAACCTTCTGTACCTCCACAAATGCAATGTATGAACTTCTTTATGATCCTTTAGTTACGGATCTCAAAAACATGATTGACAATCAGTCCCGCACTGACCCTAAGACAAGACATGTCAATATTTTGCCATGAGGTGCAATTGTGGGGTTTGCTTTGCAATTATTTATAAGTGAGTCAGGAATTCCCAAGCTTCAAGTCATAGCCTTGATATTGAGAGGGCTGAATCAACATTATGATTTTCTTGCAGGCCTTCAAATCTTAAGGGAATGCAGAGGTACTGTAGGAGCAATAGCTGCTAAATTGGTCCTAAATTGTCGTAGTGTCTTTGCTATACTTCATGGTAGAGTCAAGGACATACATGGATAGGTGTGTATATACCCTTAATAATATAGTATATTCCCCTTCACTGTTAAACTCTTAAAAGTAATTGCATGACATACAGACCAAATAAAAATAAAATAAATATACATTAACTAGAGTTTTAATTAAACCTATAAAGAAAAATAAACTTAGCAAAAATAAATATAAAAACAAAAACAACTTTTTGACAAATAACTACAAAATTGTGTGTGTTTTCATTGTTTTTAAAAATGTGAGTTGGTTATCTATTTAATTTGGGGGGAACACATATAGATAGTAAAATACATTTAATATTTATAATAGAGAATTATTCTTTAAACTTCCATTGTTTTACATTTTAAATAGAATTCATTTCATATTCAACCTCTGATCTCATTTTAAAGTAATCCAGATTTCACTTAAAAAAAAAAGAGCCACTTAATAATTACTTGGATCTTTATGAAAATATCTATATCCCAGCCTCCTATCCTGCTCATACCTGTCAATAAAGATGAGTAAGCTCTTTAAAACAGCAGGCATTTTCACATTCTCTAATTCCATATAGTACCCAGCACAATTTTCAACCACAGTATGTTTTTAATAGTAAATAAATAAAACCAACCAACTAAAAAGAAGAGTGAGCAGTGACAGTCCTTCAAATACCGATTTAGATTTCAATGGAAATATCTAATGTCAATTGGAATTTTCTTCCTAGTTGGCTACTAAAGCTAGAGTTGATGGAGAGAACGACGACATTTGAAGTGATGATTGTAGTTCCTTACTTAAGTAAACCTGGACTTGCAACCCAGCGTAGCAAAGAATTTAACAGTATGTGGCTGATCGCTGTCCAGCTTCTCAAGGTTGCGTCCTCATTACCAGCTGTCTTTAGATTCAGCTATTTTAAGTCAAATGCTTATAAGATCCATTTCCAATATAATGAATGGCTGTGTATATCTTTGGTCTAAAGTATTTTATATATTGTGTTCCAAAAAATAATGATTCTGTGAGATATTAATAATAGATGTTTCCCAAAATAAGCTCACTCCATGATTAATTCGGAGAGTGCTCGGACAGTCAAAAAGGTATTTTCCTCTATTCTTCCTCAGGACTGCTATACTTGTTTATATGTTAACATATATGTAAAAATCTCACAGTGGAACATTTCATATTAGTATGACCCACTCTTACTGATTATAGGATCACTTTAATTGCAGAATCATGCTTACGGAAGAGATACTGAACTATTTTTAAGTGAGTATTTTAAATTCACTAAGGCAAAGTTTGGATATAGTAAGCTATCTGTTGACACTTCAGTAAATTTTATGAACAATTTACAATTTATTAATCTGGCATTGCTACAGTGATTTTTAAAGTATGTTAATTTTAATTACTTCATTCCTAAAAATTAGAAACAAAAGCTTAGATGAACTTAAATTGCTTTTTCTTATTTTATCATTTATGTAACAAATCATAATCAAGTCGACCTGGAAATACCAATATCTTACCATATTCTTCACACTGGCAAGGTTCCTTCCCTACTCGACTAAATAAAATTGATCATAGTCTTTAAACCTACAAAAATAGGAGTTCCAAAAGCAAGATATCTTTAATTACTTAAAAAAATACAAAAACCTTCTTAAACAGTACACAGTTATGTTGTACACATAAAGGTAATAATACTTAATAATAATTCCTGGATAAATGTTTAAGTATTTATTTTCTATCTCACTCTAGGTCTCTACTTCCAAGACTATCAAAGAGTTATTAATAAGAGTCTCAACTATAAACATTTTACTATTTATATGATCTAAAAATAACCAAATATAACTATTTTACAAGTTTATTTTTCAGTTTTCCATCTTAAAAAAGAAAGTATGAATTTTTCTTTTTAAAGTACCATGTACTCTGAATTCTGGTTTGTGATACTGTCCATTGTACATCACTAAAAATATCAGCAAAACAAAGTTGAAAACTACTTTCCATACCTGCCTAAATTTTGCACGGGCCTCTTTTTCTTTCATTCTTCCATGGGCAACTAAGTAATCAAATACTTCACCTGAATCAGAAAGGTAAAGCAGGCAGTAAAATATACATAGATTTTCAGTTAACAATATATGCATCGTCAAGTTTTTGCCTTGTTTTTAAAGAAGCTTTTGGCCCACACTTTTCTGATAGTTCTATATAAATTATAACTATTACATGATAGAAAAAAAGGGGAAAAGACATATAAAACCGAATATTGGTAGCAGCTTATGAATCAGCAAAACTCCTTTAATTAAAAAATCATAAAAACATTAAGAAAACTTTCTTCTTTCCAGTACTATGTGAAAATACAGTCAACTCTTTATTATCCATTCAAATAAAGGGAAGCCACAGCACGGGCAACCAAAAATTACATTTGGCTCTGTATTTGGGGCTTACATTTCAAATAAAATACCAAAAGTCATATTATGTTGGCTCACTCTCTTAAAGTCTACTGATCATTTAATCTTGGTCAAATTCCACCTCTATCTCCATCCACACTGATTTCATTCTTATCCTTCATATTTTGATCATGTTCATTCTCATGATACTCATTTCACCTGCACTGGTACTTAACTCCTTACTATACAGAATGAAACCATCCTTGTCTGCATCTCCTATTACCCTAGAGGAGCTGCAACCTTCTTGAATGCTGTCATCACACCCATACTTTACCTGCATGCCCATCCCCATGACAGGACACAAAGTGGATAGACATTACAAATTTGTTGAAAGAATTTAAAGATACTAGAAACTGTAAAAATTTTCTAATAGATTCTTTACATGTAAGTTTTTTTTCATTTTTCTCTAATTAATAATAATAAACCTAATGTTCAGTTACATTATGAAAGATAAAATACCTCAGTATAAGGGATAAAAATTTTATATCCTTATAATTTGTACCATATAGACATATATGTATATTAAAAACTCACCAAGTGTCTTGCAGAGTTCTTATAAAGTACAGCAAAGTGGTTAAAAACTCAGGTTTTAGAATCAGACTAATTTTGGTATGAATCCTGATTTAGCCCTAAGTTGCTATGGGGAGATATTAGGAAGATTTCTTAACTATGTTAAGACCCCGTTTCTCCCTATTGTCTATTGTCTATCTCACATGGCTATTGTAAGGATTAATGAAATAATGCACGTGCTTAGCACAGTGACTGGCATATAGTAAGCACTCAATAAATTATATATTTGTATCTAGGTATACAGATATATTACATATACATATATGCAATATCAATCCTAGGACATAAGTAAAATGTTAAAAATCAAAATGCAACGATGTATGTATGTCAGATGAAACTAATACATCTACAATGTTAGCAGATTATATAAAGCATACTTAAATGATTAAATGGGATGATAAAAACAGAGAAATGAATAGATGCTCTAGTTGACCCATCATAGCAGTTAACTCTAGATATGTGAATTTAGGCTGGGAAAGATAAAATATATACAGCAGGGGTTCAAAAATCTGGACTGCCCTCAAGTTCTGCCTGGAATGTCCATACCCCAGATGTTTACATGACCCAGTCTTTTACTGATTATATATTACATGTTTATGATACGCTTCCCCAACTAGAATGTCATCTTTTTGATGGCAATGACGTTGCATCTGTTCATCCACGTGTTGTTCTCACCTTGAATATCACCTAGTACATAGTAAACATTTAATAAATAATGTTTGCATGAACAACAGGAGAAATACACATACCATTGTGGATTAGCCCTGATGCCTACTTTTTATAGGTTCCTTTGAACAAAACATGGTTCATATAGGAGTTCCCTGCCCTTCTAATCACTGAAGATCTTTTGCCCCATGAATGAACCAGAGTCAAGAGATGTACTCCTCAAAGAGGCCGTTTTTCATGCTAAGTTTCTAGTGTGCATGTCAGATTCAATCCTAAAATATCTATAAATTTTAGAGGAAACATATTGTTTTATTTTCCAGAGTCATCTTGTCATTTATAGGTTTAAAAGGCAAGAGGTCGATTCTAGATTTACTGCTACAGAACTGAGATGGTTTTGTTACAGTACCACTGACTGGCAAGACTCAAAGGAAACCTATCATCAGGAATAAGAATTAAGTAAGAGACCACCTGGTTTGGGATGAGCTGAAGTACATACCCCTCTATCCTACACTATACCCCACTGCCCTCCAGTGCTACTGAAGGAGAGCAGTGAGGACCCCAGGTGCTGCCTATTACTCCAGCCATTGCTCCTCTTCATTAGCACCAATAGAGAGTTGACTGTACTTACCATTAATTGTTAGAGCAGTACGCACATTAGTATTAACCCAGCCTTGTGGTGGACCTTCATAAAAATTGAACAATGCCCATCTATCTTTAGCTGTCTGTAAGTTCTCGTATCAAAGCCATGTCTAGCCCTTCTCTTGAGACTAGATCACTAAAAAAAGTTTAACTGAACTATAAACACACAGGGTTCCCATACTGATGAACTGTTAATTTACATCTAACTAAAGAAGAGTTTAGTGAAGAAAGAATTCATTATGTGGTATTTGAAGGTTCATTAATTTTATTATAGACTAACATTTTATGCAAGTTTGCATGACAATTAATATTTTTAAAAATCCTATGATAATAAAAAACATTAATGATTCAGGTTTTTGGTTTATGTAAAAAACTTACATGAAGTATTTTTAGGGTTTTAAAAAAGTGATGCAAAAACCCAAATCTATTAAAAAACTAAAAAAGTAATTAAAATATTTAGTATTTGTAGTAAATTTTTTAAAAATCTAACAGACACTATAAAAATACATAGTCTAAATGTTGTAGATTAAAATAAATCGTCTTTATTCAAGTTACAGAAAATCAGATCATAAAAATCTACATCCTTTTTTAGCTAAAAGGATTCAAAACTAGACTCAACACTGTTTTCCTACTAATTAGCAAAAAAAGGTTAATTAGACAAGTTGGTTTAAATAATTTCCAATGCCCTCCTTCTTTAATTGTTTAAATTCTATGATTCCTTAAAACCTTCAAGATCCTCTTTTTACTTATTAAATTATTTAACTCCATAAATTTTAAACCTGTTTCTGAGAAAGTTAAGGCTTATGCCTAAAAGAACAGTGATTCTACGGCAATGTATCTCTCATTTGAGGAAAGTGCAGGAAATTAAAATGATTTTCTAATAATCAGTGTTTATTTTGATGCTAGACAGTCAAAATAAACATTGTATTCTACTAGAAGTATATCTTACCATTCCCCTGTCAACTCAGTATTCTAATTTATAAAATACATAGATCAATATTTGTTTAAATTGAAACATTTTATAGATTATCTTGAAGATGTATGTATATTGAGAATCTGTGATATGCGATCAGTTAAACAAAAATGTGACCTAGAACAGGCTTTTACTATAAACATTACTAAAAACATTTGGGTTTGAGATTTCCTATTTATAGCCAAGAGAAAATAGTATTAGAAAATAATAATAATAATATAATATTAAGATGAATGTTTCATAGATTACATTCATAGATAACATTCATAGATAACAATGCAAATTTAATTTTGAAAAATATCCCTAAGTAATTTTTAAATAAGCCAAAGTCCAATTTTTAAATGTAGGATCAATAGGTCTTAAAATCAAACAATGAATTTTCCTAAAGACACCAATGAAAGGCATTTTAATAAAACTACAGATTCATTAACAAAATAAAGACATAGATATTATAATGAGCTTTCAGGTATTAATAATTCAACATGTCTCATCAAAGGTAACTTTTCAATCCTCTCATCCTTACCCCCACTCGCGTATTCCATGACTAAATAGAGAGTCTTCTCTGTTTCAATAACTTCAAACAATTTTACTGAAAAAAGAAATTAGAGATATAACTCTGTAATTGTGAGCATACTAGATATATTTTAAGAAAATTTAAAGTAACACTAAACCAAAGGAAAAGTTGAGCATTTACTAAATATTACTACTTACAATTTAAAGTTTAAAAGTTTTCCCAAGGATTATTACTACCGTGGTAGATAACTATCACAAAATGATTTGGAACCAACTGCTGGGTCAAAAGAGAGTTAAGTTTCTAGGATTAAAAAGCTTATCCCCTTTCAAATTAGAATAAGGTAATAAAAAGGAAAATCTTAAAATCAGAATAATAAAATTTAGTGAATGCTTAAAAAGATACTATTATCATAACGATTCAATCAAAAATGTTAAATAATCTTTGGTACAGAAATAAAAAAATTTTATAATTATGTGATATTTTAAAGTTTCTGATTAAAATCTACTAAATTATCAGACTTATGTAGTTGAAATTATATACCAAAGGGAACTGCATTTGTATCTCTAATTAAACATAAGATTTTTTTAGTGAGCAAGAAACACACTTCAAGAATAAACAGATTAAAAGAATAATTGCTTTTTACTTCTTATAATCCAATGACTTTGAGTAATATGTTGTAAATTAATTTACAAATAAATTTGTCTGTAAATATGGGGGGAAAATAGAATTTATGGAAATAAGTTCACTAAAATTGAAATAAAATCTTTATTTTCTTTAAAATTCAAACTAGTTATTTTGCCTATGGACTATGAACAAACCCAAGTCCAAACTGCCAAAATATCTGGAATTACTTCTTATCCATATCTAAATGGCATGCAATCTTTAGAGAGATTTAGTAAGGAGACATAAGAAACACCTGTATACAGCAACTCCAAGTCATATGTATTATTTTAGTGAAGAGTAGAAGATAGCAAGGTAGTAGAAAAATACAATTTGTAGCCTTCAGTTAACTTCTTTATAATATTTTTACCCAAAGTAACACTTTCTGAGATTATTACTTAGGTTATCACTTTTCTTCTTTTTATACAGAACATCCTTAAAACTGTATCATTTTAAATAGCCTCAATAGTATTTAAGGAAAATATTTTATCATTAATTGTGGAATATAAATTTCATACCTATGTTAGGGTGATTCAATATCTTCATTATTCGTACTTCTCGAAACAACTGTGAAAGGAAACAGGAAACATTTCTGCTAAAAAAGAATACTCAACAGAGAACCAATCAAAACATCTATTTGAAGAAATTTATCTTCTTGTAAGACACTATAGGATTTACTTCACAATTCCAACTCTACTAAGACTTGGCTTCCAGGACAACGTTAACTAATTGAACTCAAATGGTTCTGTGTGTGTGTGTGAATATACCATATACAATAAAAAAAATTCAAATACTCATTACTAGGAATAAAAGAAAAATACTATGGAAATGAAACTAAATGTACATTCTTATGACTTTTATCCAAAAACAACGTTCTTAGGAGGTGGGGGGGCCTGACTCTTTATCTCTACTGGTTGATCACACTATAAGCAATTATGAATAAAGGTATATAAACCATTAAGCTTTTGTGTGGACATAAATTTTCAATTCACTTGGGTAAATATCAAAGAAGATGATTGCTGGGTGGTATAGTGGAGTAGGTTTAGTTTTATAAGAATCCAACAAACTACCCTCCAAACTGGCTGCACCATTTTGCATTCCCATCAGCAGCTGAGAGCTCCTGTTGTTTCACATCCTTGCCACCATTCAGTGTTGTCACTGTTCTGGATTTTCACCATTTTATAGGTGTGCAGGAAGCCCCAATAGCTCAAGAGGCAAATAATCCACCTGCAATGCAGGAGATGCAGGAGACTTGGGTTTGATCTGAGTCAGGAAGATCCCCTGGAGAAGGAAACAGCAACTCACTCCAGTATTCTTGTCTGGGAAATCCCATGGACAGAGGAGCCTGGCAGGTTATAGCTTATAGGGTCGCAGAGCTGGATGTGCCTGAGCACACACAGGCAATGCAATGGGTGTGAAGTGATATCTGTTGTTTTAATTTATTCTAGTTAAAGCAATAATATACAGCCATCGGGTTCCTACATCTCAAAGATGTCTAGAATATATTGTTCTATGGATAGTTTCCTCTTCTTCAGGTGGATTTCTTTTTAAATTTATTGAAATACGGTTAATTTAAAAAGTCGTATTAGTTTCAGGTGTTCAGCAAAGTGATTCATATATGAACATATCCATATATGTTCATTTTTAGACTCTTTTCCATTATAGGTTATTACAGGATATTGAGTACAGTCCCTGTGTTATACAGTCGGTCCTCGTTGGTTACCTATTTTATCCTTTAATAGTTTTTGACAAGGAGTGAGAAAAAAACAAAAACAAGCAACAGCATAAATGTGTGTATAAGCTGGGTATGTGCTGGCTTAAAGTGACAGGCAGCTATGGACAGAAGAGCAGCTGCTGCTGGAAGAAGTAATGATGGGGGTTTTAAGTGCTTAATTGACTTGGAACAATGAAGTGCCAGAATCATGCCCTGCCAATCACCCTTATTTCTAAAGAAACACTTAAATTGTCACTAGATTTGTCATTAACCTTCCAAACCTAGAGAATTTGGGTCAACTTAACAGGAGTAGCACATGGATTCAGTAAAGGTTTATGATGCTCTTCTTCATGATTCCCCATAATCCCTTCTTAAACTCTAATATTCCAGTTGGTTGCACAGAAGAGAGACTGGACAATGTCGAAGTCTTCTGCACCAGTCACTTGAGTCAAAGGGAGCAGAAGAGGGAGAGACAGTGAGTTCCTTACACATATGTGATTTTTTCACTCAGAACACATCCTTATTAGCAAAGACGCCAATCTTATCCATGCTTGCTCTTCCTTAGTAAAGGGGGAGAGAGAGAGGTGAGGGAGAAAGGAGAGCTGAACATTTAGACCAAGTTAAGAAGGTTACCCTGAGATGGAGAAATGTTGTAAAAATCACTGCACGCCTGTGTACTACAAGAGACACAGGAGATGTGGGTTCAATCCCTGGGTTGGGAAGAACCCCTGGAAAAGGAAATGGCAACCCACTAGCCAAAACTATGGTTTTTCCAGTAGTCATGTACAGATGTGATAGCTGGACCATAAAGAAGGCTGAGAACTGAAAAATTGATGCTTCTGAATGGTGGTGCTGGAGAAGACTCTTGAGAGTCCCTTGGACTGCAAGGAGATCCAACCAGTCCATTCTAAAGGAAATCAGTCCTAGGTGTTCATTGAAAGGACTGACGCTGAAGCAGAAGCACCAATACTTTGGCCACCTGATGTGAAGAACTGACTCATTGGAAGAGACCCTGATGCTGGGCAAGATTGAAGGTGGGAGGAGAAGGGAGCGACAGAGGATGAGATGGTTGGATGGCATTGCCGACTCAATGGACATGAGTTTGAACAAACTCCAGGAGACAGTTAAGGACGGGAAGGCCTAGCATGCTGCAGTACACGGGGTCTCAAAGAGTCAGACACGACAGAGTGACTGAACAACAACAACTAGTATTCTTGCCTGCAAAACGCCATGGACAGAGGAGTCTGGTGGGCTATACAGTCCATGAAGTTGCCAAGAGTCAAGATATGACTGAGCGAACTAAGCATCATATATCCAGGCCAAGTAAGGACAACAGAAGTCTGCCATTGTTTTAGACCAGCATTTATATGAGCTTTCCCACCTTTAAAAATTTCAGTGTGATTAAAACGCACATGAGAATTAACCAGGAAAAAAACAGAAGTTCATGAACATATTAAATAGTCCCACATTACTATTTGAGTTTCTGATTCTAATTTCTAGTCCTAATTTTCCTCTTGAAACTGTGACATCATGATGTTCCTAACATATACAAATTTAGCAGGAGAGCTCTGGATTCACTAATACCTTTCAAACTATTGGTTCAGCTTTTCTGTCGGCGGAGAACTAAGGCCAGGGTTTTAAGACTGTGTGTTGAATTAGAGAAGTAAGTGCTGAGCGAGGCTTGAGACGGATGGGTCTTCCATGACGGAAGGGCAGGCACTTCACTGTCTGGACTTTGTGACAGTTGTTCTAGTTGTTCAGAGGCTTCTGTGGTTTCCTCCTGGGTTCTTGACTGTTTTAGATAACGGAAGTTAGTGAACAAGCCTCAGTTCTGTGGAGAGGTATTCACTTTTCAGTTCAGTCCTTCCTGGTTAGAGGTAAGGATCAGGATTAGGCAAACTCCATTAGTGTTAATCAATACATATTTGTCTTATTTATTTCTTCTCTCAACTACTCTGTTCCTTCCAACCTCTTCCATTCCTTCTGCTTATTATTACTTTTTTTTTTTTTTTCGAGAGACAAAATTTAATATATGCACACGGTTTTATATGGGGATGGTGGAAAAGTCTATTCTATTTATTAGTAGTCAAGTGGACATGGCTAAGACAATGCTCATCCTATTTATTCTCAAAGCATCATAGTCAGGGACCAGTCAAACTGCCATCATCATCTCTACCAGACCTGCTCACTGTGCTGTCCTGGGACCTGTCAATGTCAAAGGACTTCTTCATCATCTCTGTATTCTTGGGCAGATAGAGAAGAACTCTGGCCACGGAGAAATTGACAAAGGCAGTGGTCAACCTTGTTCCCCCCAAGGAGAGCTCTTCCAGGCTGTCATCAGAGTCACAGTATGCTGGGCTCATAAGAGGAGGCTGACATTCATATCTTCTTGGCCTTTTAACACAGCTTTCTTGGCCTTTCAGGTATTTTGCTCTGATTTGGGTTTGAGGAGGGGCAGAAGCCCTTCTTTGCCTTCACCTCAAACCTTGTAAAAATTCAACTGTATCTTTCACAGCAGTTTACTGGCCTATTAACGTGAAGTGTGGGTGCTGCTGTACCCTGTAGGTGATGTTCAGATCTAAGGGAAAGGGCTTTGTATACACCTTCTCAGAGACACCAGTCATTGTGGGATTTTATATACAATGTGCCTATATTAACAGAACCCTACAGATTAAACTCTCAGCTTTTTAATTTCTAGCATTACCATTTCATTCCTCTTTTACTTCAGACATTATTATTAGGACATCAAATATCTTATGAAGTTATTCCTAGTACCAGTATTAAAACACAGGCTAACTTAAGCTCTCCCCATGAAATACTTCAGAAAAAGAAATCTGAATATACTTAAATTAGTATATATTAGATGATTTCTAAATAAAAAACACAAAATGCTTAGTATTACTTCTAAACTTGACAACTTGTCATCAATTATTAAATGCAAAATAATAGGCTCTGCCACTTTGCCTAAATTTTACCTTCATATATGAATGATAACTTTTCTTTTTATGAACTGGTACTAATTTTATAGTGCTATAGTCTTTCCCAAGGGCTTGTATGGATACAACTGTGGGCTCAAGTTGCTGTTAAGTAAATACAATTATTTGAGACATCAAATCAAATAATTTCAGAGAGAAGATACTAAACATTAAATAGATTAAATCTGAAAAAAATGTCCAATCTCACTAGGCAGAAATCATGAAAATCAAAAGAAGATACCTTCCACGAGATTGGCAAAAATTAAGAAATCTGATAATATAAAGTGCTGACAACAATGTGGAGCAAAAGTAAATCTCATACAAAGTTAGCAGAAGTAGATATTGGTGTAGCCACTTAAGAGCAATTTGACATTATTTAATAAATTTGAGGATATGCATGCCCTTTAACCTTGCAATTCTACTTGGAGAGATATATACCCTTCTTTACTTCTTTAGAAAAATAAGTACACAACAATAAACATTGCTGCATTGTCTGTAACAGCAAAAACAAAAAGCTAACTAGGAAAAAAAAAAAAAAAGGAAACACTAAAACAACAGGAACAATCTAAATATAAACAGAAAGATGGACTAACTGGTAGATATCTACTAAGAGAATGGGTAAACCAGCTTATTTGTACAATGGCATTAGTAATAGTGAAAATAAGTGAGCTAGACTATACACACTAACATGGATAAAACTGTAAGACAAGCTAAATGGAAACAAGTAAGCTGCAGAAGAATAAAAAGCTTAAAATAAATAATATATAGTATTTTATGTAAAGATACACATGTGAAAAATTTTTAAACAAATGAATGGGAATAAGAAAGACCAAATTCAGAATAGAAGTTATTTCTAGGTACAAGGACAGGAATAGAGCCAAGAAATGACACACAGGGCTTCAACTGTATCTCTAGTTTTATCTTATAAAAAAAGATCAGAAAAAAAAAAAAAAGATCAGAAATGAAACATTTCAGCCCAATAAATAAATATCATGAGAAAGCAACTTTTTTTTAAATGGTAAAGATGTTTTGAAGTCTCCATCCAAAAATTAAAGATAGACTAGTGTACTATATCAACAAACTTTCCAACTTAGAAAAGCCAGGAGTATGACTCTTAAAATAACTGTGAAAATATTACATAGTTCTTGAGAATACAGAAATAGATGTACACTTTTCAGCCAAAAAAGACTGAGAAATTAGAACAGAGGTCTTCAGAATCAGAGGCAGAAATACACGCATCAAAAGCAAAATCCAAATAGTACTATTCAAGCAAAACTAAAGCGATGTTTTATGAATAACTCTTGGTTCTGGGTGCTTAATTTTAAGAAGGGCAGGAGGATTTAACACCTGTTGTGGAGATAGGAAAGGTTTCCCTGAAGAAATTACTCTTAAGGCTGAAATGTGAGAAGTGAGCAAGAAGTGGAGATAGGAAAGGTTTCCCTGAAGAAATTACTCTTAAGGCTGAAGTGTGAGAAGTGAGCAAGAATTAAGTGAAGTGAAAATCGCTCCATTGTATCTGACTCTTTGCAATCCCATGGACTGTAGTCCATGGAATTCTCCAGAACAGAATACTGGAGTGGGTAGCCTTTCCCAACCTCCAGGGATCCAACCCAGGGATCAAACCCAGGTCTCCAACATTGCAGGCAGATTCTTTACCAACTGAGCTATCAGGGAAGCCCAAAGGGAGTGGTAAAAGCTTAAGAACAGGGTGGGTGAAAAGCTGCAAAGGCCTGATGGCTGAAACAGTATGAATAGCACCAGATGAAAGAAAGGCAGCAGAATCAGAGGAGGAGGGGATGAGAAGAGTGGGGAGAAGCTAGGGAGAGTTGGGGGACCATGAGATGAAAAAAGAAGGTAGGATCTGAACACCATGTTAATGAACTTGATTTCCAAACTACAAAAAATGGAATGCCATCTACAAGTTTAAACAGAAAGACAATATAATCAGACAGGTTCTGCATCCTTGATGACTTTTTAAAGGGTTTATATATGTGTGAGTGAGTGACTGAGTGTGTGTGTGGGGGGGTAGGGGGTGTTGGGGGGGATGCAAAGTGCAGAAAACCTAGGTGGAAAGCTACTGGGGTAGTCCAAGGAAGAGATAACAGCAGCGGTGTCGAGAGGATCGGGATGAGAAAGACATTTAAGAAATAAAATCAGATGTCCATCAGCCAATGAATAGATAAGAAAGCTATGGTACATATACACAATGGAGTACTACTCAGCCATTAAAAAGAATACATTTGAATCAGTTCTAATGAGGTGGATGAAACTGGAGCCTATTATACAAAGTGAAGTAAGCCAGAAGGAAAAACACCAATACAGTATACTAACGCATATATATGGAATTTAGAAAGATGGTAACAATAACCCTGTGTACGAGACAGCAAAAGAGACACTGATGTATAGAACAGTCTTATGGACTCTGTGGGAGAGGGAGAGGGTGGGAAGATTTGGGAGAATGGCATTGAAACATGTAAAATATCATGTATGAAACGAGATGCCAGTCCAGGTTCAATGCACGATACTGGATGCTTGGGGCTAGTGCACTGGGATGACCCAGAGGGATGGTATGGGGAGGGAGGAGGGAGGAGGGTTCAGGATGGGGAACACATGTATACCTGTGGTGGATTCATTTTGATATTTGGCAAAACTAATACAACTATGTAAAGTTTAAAAATAAAATAAAATTTAAAAAAAAAAAGAAATAAAATCAGAACAATTCAAGGACTGAGATGGTGAGGAGGAGGGAGAGGGAGGAGCCAAGGATAGTTCTGAGGCTTCTGGCCTGCACAATTTGGGGACAGTGTCACTCACTGAGACAGGACACTGGAAGAGCAACAGGAGGGCAACATACTGAGCAGGCGGGGGGAGGTCATGAGTTCAGCTTTGGATATAAGTTTGGGTTATCTTTGAGGGATTACAAGCAAATGTAGGAGGAGTTCTGAGTTGAAGAAATAAATCTGTGTTTGCTTATAGGTGACCATTTAAACCAGAGTCACCCTTGAGACAGCCTTGGAAGAGAACACTGAGAGTCCTAGGACCATGCCTTGTGAAACTCCAACACTGAGCGGCAAACAAAAAGGAATATGACTCCATTTAAAGGAAAGAGAAAAGGGGGAGCCAAAAACACAGAGGAAAACATAAGGGAAATATAATCTTCATTCAATACATATTTGCTATATTAACAATTAATTAATTAACACATGTATTGGACTCAATGACATGCAGCTTTAATCGTAAGGCAGTTTCCATTTCTAGCTTTACTTTTTTTTCCCCCTTATTTCTATTAAGTTTAAAAAATCCTAAATTATAATCACAGATTGACCAGTGAAAGGAACAAAGGAAATACTGGGAGGTATGTCAGAGACATTCAGATTAATTAGAGTACCCAACCTTACAAAAGCAGTTCTTTACGAAGCTTATGTACTGCTCTCAGACAGATTCTAGGCTATTGATCTAATCACACTAAAAAGTCAGAAGACTAGAAATTTCAATCTGAAGGATAATAGCAAAT
Organism: Bison bison bison; assembly: GCF_000754665.1. Lineage (NCBI taxonomy): Eukaryota > Metazoa > Chordata > Mammalia > Artiodactyla > Bovidae > Bison > Bison bison. Next base: position 1,379,493 of record NW_011494897.1, read on the forward strand.
GGTTCTTAATATACTCTTTGGATATGCTTACTCTGGAAAGTAGTCTTCATATCTGGATGTAACATTTGTACGTTAAACCTGCCTATAATATGTTATTGAACTCTTTGTCCAATAACTGAAGGCTAAAACAGGGTTTAGAAAAGTCAGAGTTTTGGTCAGTGAACTGCCTGAAATACAGTTTGGTCTTTCCAAAAAGGAGTCGCCCCAGTGGTTCAGCAGTCAAGAATCCGCCTGCAAGGCAGGAGATGTGGGAGACGCGGGTCTGATCCCTGGATCACAAAGATCCCCTGGAGAAGGAAATGGCAACCCACTCCAATATTCTTGCCTAGGAAATTCCAGGGACAGAGAAGCCATCCAGGGGGTCGCCAAAGAGTTAGATACAACTTAGCGATTAAACAAGAGCAACTCTCCAAAAAATCTGGTTATCTTTAACATTTCAACTGTTGATATTTTAGTTAGACATTAACATTATTAGTATCACCTTTTAAAAGAAACTTGTTTAGAAACTAACACAATATTGTAAAGTAATTATCCTTCAATTAAAAATAAATTTAAAAAGAAACTTGTTTCAGTGTGAAAGATACACTTCCCAATTCACACTGTGGGCTACACAGACATCTCCCAATAGCCAATATTTTATGATAGTCCCTGTTTCCAGCATTCCTTTAAAATCAAATCAAGGTCAGAGATATGTTACCAACCAAAAATTTCATGGAGAATGAAGCAGTGAGTGACTCGGCATTAGGTATGATCCTATGTATTCACACAGCAGTATCACTCCTTGCAGGTGTTTGAACTTATATATATAAATTCAGTAATGATTCAAAGACAACTTTTGCAGTCCACAACCAGCTTACTAAACACTAATTCTTCTCTTATGACTTAGGTTTTCATTTATCCACGAAAGAACTGGTCAAGACTTTTCCTTCAAATCATCTACACACATGGAAAGAACTGTACACAAGAAGTACTCAGCACGTAAGTGGTTTTTGCAGCTACGAAGTGACATATGTGAGAGAGCAAGCATATGTGAGAGTAATTGGTTTTCAGCCTATGTTCAACAGGGAGATTTGTTAAGGAGTATTGCCAAGGAGCTTCTGCTTTCTTCTTGATCCAAAATATTTGTCAATAATTATAGGATTGCCTTTAAAAGTTTGGTTTTTTGATTTGTTAAAAGAAATATAATTCTGAATTGCTTCCATGATTCTGTCTTCCTCTCTACTTTTACTGACCAAATTCATCAACATGATACAGATTATTTTGAAGATATTCTGGAAAACTTAACTACCTTACCAGAGAGGTCTCTGGGCTTCATCTGAAAACTCACTGAAGTATAAATGGCTTAGGTTACCATTTGACAATGTTTTTACACAACAGATAACACACTAGCAGTAAATGAATTATTCATTCAATAAGTTTGACTCCTAGATGTTAATTATCGAAACTTTTTATCACTGTCATAAGGATTCCTATTCTATGTAACTGGGATGCAGCACTTCTCATTATTAATGAGTTTTAGTAGTCTTGTTTCTGTTTTCATTGCAGGTTTTACTACTCAGCAGATGACTTCTGAACCACTGTGCTATTTTTGTGATTTTGAAATATAATAAAACACAGTAAAACAATAAAAGATGCAAATTAATCAGTAATATACAGAAGATAAACTGCACCCTGATGATTGTGAGCTGAGACAAACTAACAAAAACTTTGTCAATCTGTTATAAATTAATATGTCCAAGTTTCAAAACTTGGTGGAATTTCAGAGAAAACAACTAATCTTGCATTTCAAGTAAGTGAACTATGAATAAAACTGCTTCATCGTTCTGCTTTTTCTCCATCAGTTACAGGCTGCTTAAAAGATCCCCAGGGAATCACTAGTGTAGTTCATAGACCCTACTCTAAAAAACCACTAATACGTGAGGCGGGAGTCATACTTCAAAGAGGAACAAGTAAATATAACATCTATGCTAAACAGTCTTAAACTATGAAAACGTATTAAACTGGATTCCATTAATTTAAAATATGTAATACAAATAATACAAGATATTACGTGAGCAATGTTGAAACTAAAGATGCTAACAATTCCAAAGACCAAACTGTTTTTAAGAACTCTATATTTCAGAAGTTTGGAACAGGTGGGGTATCAAATTTAGATTACTTTCATCTATTACCAATGTTGGCAAAGGAAAGTAATATTCCCTATTAATATGCTATACAAAAAAGAATAAACAAGAAGGACCAGCTTAAATTCACATCAAGTTCAGAACAAGACTTAACCAAATACTTTTGGGTTGAGATGAGATTAAAATGAATCCTTACTGCAAATATGTGCTGTCATAATCTGCCTTTTAAGAAGCACACCTAAGGCACGGAAAGCCATTTTGCTATTTTTTTTACTATTACTTGACTGTCAGTGCTAAGGGGGAAAAAATGATTACTTTTAATTCCGTGTTTTATATTTTTATTTCTTAGATATGACTGACTGGCATATGAGGTGCTCCTAGCATTCACTGAGTAAGGCCAAATGTTGAATATTCTACAATGCATGAAAACAAAGCAAGCCTTGATCTGTTCTTTCCTAAATCTTTTAACAAAAAGCGAAGCTATGAACATAAATAAAAATTATTCTGAGAACAACAAAATACACATGGTGTACTGGCTACATTTAGTAAATTTCAATCTTTGCTTTTATTTTCACAGATTTAAGAAAACAAAATTGCCATCATTTTTTATATGCCCGTTTGGAAAAGCAACCCTTTATCAGCAAGATTAGCAGAATTTAGCAGAATCTATAACAGAAATTACATCACCAAGTATATTTTTAATCTGAATAACAGTTCAGCTTCACGTCTGCATGTCTGCTGCATGTTTCAACAAGGGTGACTTTGGTTCCACAACTTTCTCTGGGCCCCTCTGGGAAAGACAGAGTGGGGGTCACACTGCCCTGCATCCAACAAGCACAACAGGCCTGGACTAGTTCTACATGTCACTCAAAATCACATAATTTACCAGAGTATCACACAGAGTAACCTCGGAAAAGAGAAAAGGCTAGCTGGGCCATGAACAGGGCCTCTGGGCTGTTATGCAGTCTCTGTGTTTTAAAGGGATTCCCAGGAGAGGGGTGGGCAAAAATTTGCCCCACTGTGGCTCTAACACAGGAAGAAACAGCATCTTTGGATAATTTGTCTGCCCAAGGAAGATGCCTTTTTATAACTCATACCACTAAGTCATGATTAGCTGAGAGACAGGTACTGGAAGTTTCTCCCAAAAAACATCCAACAAGGTATATATCATCTCACTCTCACAGAGAAAAAAAAAAATCCAGCAAACCTTTCATGTTCATACAGATGAGAAATACCAATACTATGAAAAGCTATACTGGTTGGCAAATTTAAAAGGAATCTCAGTAAGTAAAAAGACAGATCCAAATCTCTTAAGTAGAAATATATAAAATAAACTGAGTTATCTGGTACTGAGACAAGTGGAAAGTCTTGATTATCACTGACTCAAATTTTTCATTTAATGTTAGAATCACAACAGGTATAGTTATACACACCACACTAAAACTTTCTTATAGAATTCTGTTTTAGAAATCCAGTTATTTACACCACACTTACATATGTGACCACGATCCCATTATATTCTCATAAAAATAATAATGTACTTTATACATAATCACACATATATACCTTATATACTACACAGTGAGCTATATATAAACAACATATATGGCACAAATGCTAAAATATTTGCTTCATTTTCAAAGTACTAAAATGTGTATCTGAGAAAGTTTTCCCAAATAATTAATGAAGCAACATGAACCAGCTTTACTAAATTTACCAGGTCAATTCCCATTCTACTTGCTTTTTTTGGTCCCTATGCTGTTTTATGGAGAAGGAGATGGCACCCACTCCAGTACTCTTGCCTGGAAAATCCCATGGATGGAGGAGCCTGGTAGGCTGTAGTCCGTGGGGTCGCTAAGAGTTGGACACGACTGAGCAACTTCATTTTCACTTTTCACTTTCTTGCATTGGAGAAGGAAATGGCTACTCACTCCAGTGTTCTTGCCTGGAGAATCCCAGGGACGGGGGAGCCTGGTGGGCTGCTGTCTATGGGGTCGCACAGAGTCGGACACAACTGAAGCGACTTAGCAGCAGCAGCAGCAGCATGCTGTTTTATATGTTCACCCTTTGAAGAAATGTTCATATCTTCTACTGTAAGTTAGCTTATAGTAACTTCTACTCTAAGTTAGCTTACAGTAACTTCTACAGTAATCTTCTACTGTAGTTTTTGTGGAGGAAGGAAGAGAATAGCAATAGCAAACCCACCTATTGACAACAGTATCTCATAAGTTGATTAGAATGAAGCAGAATCCTAAGTACTTCAAAATATCTGATACAAAAAGTTTTATCCTACTGTATTAAAAGACATAAGTTCCTTTGACACGGTAAATGCATTTGAGGAGTAGATATTTTTCAAACATTTGATAAATACTTAAATACTAACAAATGTATATATTATGTTGATATCAAGTCTTTTCTTCATATACTGATGAAATGTAGAATTGTACCTAATGGGAAATTTAGAATAACTGATTCTACAAGTATCATATATTGATTATAAACCCATATTATAATTACTTACTATTAAAATAATTAAATACCTTTTGTAGACTGGTAGGATTTAGCTGAGTTTTGTCTATTATTTTCACAGCAACCTGAAAAAGAGAATTATTAAATTTTAATTAGAGAATACATACCTTAAAGAATAAAATTTATAAAGAAAACATCTTTTGTTTCATCCTAATTAGATATAGCTATACTGGGGGTTAACATAATTGGATGGTAAAGTTTTGATAACTAGACAGCCTTAGAATATATTCTATTGACCCAAGTCTGTAACCTATTTGATTCTAAGTCAGTGAAATTACACCTTTGTTAAGTTCTTCCAAGGTTCCCCTTTTAAAGTAAAAATCATTTGTACTTTAATATTTGACTCATGATCTTGATAAGTCATAATTATCAGAAGAGAGAGGCTTATAAACTTTTAGTAAGTTAAGTAATATGTGGGGAGAGAGACTGGACACCCAAACTTACAGCAAACTAACGAAACGGGTTTAAACATCCTCTAAATCTTTGTCTAATATAACCTGTGTCCTAATAGCTCCTGGAGTCAAAATAGAGAAGACTAAATTTAACCATAAGTGACAATAATATTATGTATAAAACAAAATGGAAACTTAGCAAAAATGTTTTATGACACATTTTTCATAATGTCCTAATTGGATCCAATCATGTAATGTAGAGTGTTAGATGTTTAACTATTTTGAGTCTTTAATATACAAATTATTAAATATATTATTATTAAACATATATTTTACTATGTAAATACACCTACTTTGAAACACACAGGATTTTAGAAACCTGATTCTCTTATTATCTGAGAAAAACATCTATAACACTTGCTCAATATAATCTCTAAATAGATTAAAAATTAGTGGCTAATTTCCTATGCATTTATACCTAATTTACTTCAAGTAGTAGTTTTTAGAATTTAATTCAGGTAACACTGGCTTTTAACACTATGTAAGTTTCATGTGTACAACCTCAGATTTCTATTCCTATATACAGTACAGCTTAAGTAGTAATTAATAAGAAGTTATCCTAGCCCTGTTCCTGGGGTTGGGTAGCAAGGGTAATCTGAAATGTTTATGGAAATCATATAATGAAAAGATAGAAGGCTAAGAAAACCTCATGTGCAGCACATCTGATTTATAAGAGATGCTAATATGTAAGGACAATTTTTCTGTGCTAGGTATAACTCTACCTATGTACATTTCATTCACACATACCCCAATGTTTACTATATTACAACTGTTAATTTATTTCCAGAATCAACTATAGGAAAGCTTTTTAGTAAGACTCTGGAGAGGTCCAAGTAAGTATTAAAAGGCATCATGAAAACTTACCTCTCTACCGGTTAGTACATGCCTTGCCAATTTCACTTTGGCAAAATTTCCCTTCCCTATTGTCTTTTGTAAACGGTAATTTCCAATGTGAGGCTGTTCGTCTGTTGCTGACGTAATGGAGTTTCTACACCGAGGGATGTTCTGTCTGCTACTTGATTTGGTTGGCTGGATATGGGGTTCAGTATATCCATCCACAGATGTATGCTAAGAAAAAGGTTAGAAGATTTCATCATTAATTAAACTATATAATTAAAGGACAGTTCAAATAACACTACAAACAATTTTCATTAATAATTCATAACCTAGAGGGGTAGGATGGGGTAGGAGGTGGGAGGCAGGCTCCAAACAGAGGGGACATATATAAACCTATGGCTGATACATGTTGATGTATGGCAGAAACCAGCACAGTATTGTAATTATTCTTCAATTAAAAATAAAGAGGAAAAAATTAATTCATCTCTAATGAAAACAGATTGCACTACACCATTTCTGGGCATTCTGTTTGCAATTTCTACTTGACTTTAGTTCCCTTTGCCAGGGGGAATATAATCATTTAAAATGAAACATTCTGCATAGCTTTAGACATATGCTTTTGCTTTTAAAAAGATATAAATGGTGAGATGGCCAGGAGCCCCACAGATGATTACTCTCCTAAGGGTGTTACCCGTGTAGGCTGAGATGCCAATTCAGATCCAGATTGCTTCCTTACAATGGCAGAATGTCTTCAGTACCAAGACAACTTCACGAGTACAGCTCTGTTTCTCTAAACCAGTCCAGCTACTTGTCCTGGTCACTCTTTCATTTGCTGGGCACATAACTTTGGCCACCTAACCAAGCCGTTTCCCACGACAGGTACACCTTTAATCAACTCCCTCTCAGCCCCTCACCCAGTTTCCCATGCCCAAGAAGGAGCCATCGACAGCCCTGCTGGATCCATGCCTTTACATCCACTGCCTTCTTCCTCCTTGCCGTTCTCAAGGCAGAGACGTCACTTTGTCTCAGCGTCTCACGCTGGCTCACAATCACAGTAATTGACCATATTACCCTGGGGCTCAGCACCTCAAGTCCCAGGTAAGGCTGCCTAAGGAACCCTGTTACCCCAGCTCTGAGTGTCCCTGCTCTTGGCTAGTTTTGTCTGCTTTCCGAAGTAAATGAAATTTGTAGCATTTTCTGTAAAAATGTAGAATTATGCATGACAAACATAACATCATTATCTGACATCTTAAAAATAGCTGAAGATGAGTACAACAAATTAACAAAAGAAGTGGGCAGCTTTATTTGCAAAGTAATTCAGACATATATGTTGTCCAAACTATACCACCAAAAGCATGTCTAAAAAATTATGATCAGAAATTTCTTAAAGGCAACTTTGAAGATGACTCCATTTACTAATTTCATCCAAAGCAGGACTCAAGATCATTTTTCTATTAGTTTTTACTTTTGATATTTTTTAAAAACTTGGCTCAGGAGTAAAGGATTTTCTGTGTCTCACACACACTTGCAGCCATTTTGAGTTAAGAGTCACGCTGGGGTATTTTCACAGCAAACTGTACTTCCATGTGATTCGATCCACTGCATTGTCATACACTCACTTCTTTGTGTCTGCCACCTTACCATGAGCAACTTGAGGACAGGCATGTTTTCTTCCCACTTTTATACACTTACCACACTGCAGAGTGCCAGAATATAGGAAAAGTTCAATGAACCAATAGTTCTCAAAGTGCTGTCCTTGGGCTAGCAACATCAGCATCATTTGGGAACATGCTAGAAATGCAAATTCTCTGACCCTGTTCCAGACCTACTGAACAGGAAACTCTGGGGGTGGAACCCAGTAAGGAGTATTTTAGCCAGTCCTCCAGGTGATTCTGATGCAGGCAAATTTGAAAACTACTGCAATTAATAATGTAAGTAGGCAGTAATCACAAAGTCACTGGTTCTTAGCGACTTTTCTATTATCTGAGCATAAACAAGAGATTTTAATTAAAATCATTTTCTCAGAGTCAACAGATCACTATAGTAATTCCTACTATTCCTAAATAGTACTTCTGTACCTGAACTTGTCCAGCAGGGACTATGGACTTCTTTATCATTCAAAATTGAGTTTTATCTCCTCCTCAACAAAGTGCTCTGTCTTTCACAAAGCAGAACTGATTACCCCTCTTTTTTGTTGCTATCTTTATATCCAGGAAAAATTTCTACTATTGGACTATCACACCATCTTCTTAAGTATTGGTCTATGGTCAATGTTCATTGTTAGACCTAAATCTCCCTAAACTCTAGAAATTAATATGGATTGCTAGTTAGTGTGTGCTCAGTCGTGTCCAACTCTTTGCGACCCCATGGACTGCACCATGCCAGAATTCTCTGTCCATCACCAACGCCTGGAGCTTACTCAAACTCATGTCCATCGAGTCAGTGATGCCATCCAACAATCCCATCCTCTGTCATCCCCTCCTCCTACCGCCTTCAATCTTTTCCAGCATCAGGGTCTTTTCAAATCAAATCAGTTCTTCACATCAGGTGGCCAAAGGATTAGAGTTTCAGCTTTAGCATCAGTCCTTCCAATGAATATTCAGGACTGATTTCCTTTAGGATTGACTGGTTGGATCTCCTTGCAGGCCAAGGGACTCTCAAGAGTCTTCTTCAACACCACAGTTCAAAAGCATCAAATCTTCAGCACTCAGCTTTCTTTATAGTCCAACTCTCACATCCATATATGACTACTGGAAAAACCAAAGCTTTGACTAGATACCCTTGGTTGGCAAAGTAATGTCTCTGCTTTTGAATATGCTGTCTAGGTTGGTCATAACTTTTCTTCCCAGGAGCAAGCGTCTTTGAATTTCATGGCTGCAGTCACCATCTGCAGTGATTTTGGAGCCCCCAAAACATAAAGTCTGACACTGTTTCCACTGTTTCCCCATCTATTTGCCATGAAGTGATGGAACTAGATGCCATGATCTTCATTTTCTGAATGTTGAGTTTTAAGCCAATTTTTTCACTCTCCTCTTTCAATTTCATCAAGAGGCTCTTTAGTTCTTCTTCACTTTCTGCCATAAGGGTGGTGTCATCGGCATATCTGAGGTTATTGATATTTATCCCAGCAATCTTGATTCCAGCTTGTGCTTCATCCAGTCCAGCATTTCTTTTGAGGTACTCTGGATATAAGTTAAATAAGCAGAGTGACAATATACAGCCTCGACGTACTCCTTTTCCTATCTGGAACCAGTCTGCTGTTCCATGTCCAGTTCTAACTGCTGCTTCTTAACTTGCATACAGATTTCTCAGCAGGCAGGTCAGGTGGTCTGGTATGCCCATCTCTTTCAGAATTCTCCACAGTTTGTTGTGATCCACACAGTCAAAGGCTTTGGCATAATCAACAAAGCAGAAATAGATGTTTTTCTGGAACTCTCTTGCTTTTTTGATGATCCACTGGATGTTGGCCATTTGATCTCTGGTTCCTCTGCTTTTTCTAAAACCAGCTTGAACATCTGGAGGTTGGTGGTACTACTGAAGCCTGGCTTGGAGAATTTTGGGCATTACTTTGCTGGCATGTGAGATGAGTGCAATTGTGTGGCAGTTTGAGCGTTCTTTGGCATTGCCTTTCTTTGGGAGTGGAATAAAAACTGATTATTTTTCAGTCTTGTGGCACTGCTGAGTTTTCCAAATTTGCTGACATATTGAGTGCAGCACTTTCACAGCATCATCTTTGAGGATTTGGAACAGCTCAACTGGAATTCTATCACCTCTAGTAGCTCTGTAGTGATGCTTCCTAAGGCCCACTTGACTTCTCATTCCAGGATGTCTGGCTTCTAGGTGAGTGATCACATCATCGTGGTTATCTGGGTCATGAAGATCTTTTTGGTACAGTTCTTCTGTGTATTCTTGTCACCTCTTCTTAGTATCTTCTGCTTCTGTTAGGTCCATCCCATTTCTGTTTTATTGAGCCCATCTTTGCATGAAATGTTCCCTTGGTATCTCTCATTTTCTTGAGGAGATCTCTAGTCTTTCCCATTTTGTTGTTTTCCTCTATTTCTTTGCACTGATTGCTGAGGAAGGCTTTCTTATCTCTCCTTGCTATTCTTTGGAATTTGGCATTCAAATAGGTAAATTCTTCCTTTTCTCCTTTGCCTTTTGCTTCTCTTCTATTCACAGCTAATTTGTAAGGCCTCCTCAGACAACTATTTTGCCTTTTTGCTTTTCTTTTTCTTGGGGATGATCTTGATTACTGCCTCCTGTACAATGTCACGAACCTCTGTCCATAATTCTTCAGGCAGTCTATCAGATCTAATCCCTTGAATCCATTCGTCACTTCCATTGTATAATTATAAGGGGTTAGATTTAGGTCATACTTGAATGGTCTAGTGGTTTTCCCTACTTTCTTCTAAGTCTGAATTTGGCAATGCACTCTCAAAAATGACAGATCTCTGTTCATTTCCAAGGCAAACCATTCAATATCCAGTAATCCAAGTCTATGTCCCAACCTGTAATGCTGAAGAAGTTGAAGTTGAACAGTTCTATGAAGACCTACAAGATCTAGAACTACTATCCAAAAAAATGTCCTTTTCATTATAGGGGACTGGAATACAAAAGTAAGAAGTCAAGAAAACACCTGGAGTAACAAGTAAATTTGGCCTTGGAGTACAGAATGAAGCAGGGCAAAGGCTAATATATTTTTGCCAAGAGAACATGCTGGTCACAGCAAACACCCTCTTCCAACAGTATAAGAGAAGACTCTACAGATGGACATCACCAAATGGTCAATACCAAATATGGTGTTAGGCACAAAAAAAGACAAAACAAATACAAATCAGCCAAGTAAAGAAACTTATGTTCCCTGTGCTCCTGACACCTATACTTGGGATGACTTAAGAGGAATGATGTCTTGCTGTCCAGATCTCTTAACAGCAGAATGAGTTAAGATATTTGAGTTATATCTCAATGCTGGTTGCAGAGCATATTCTGACTATAAACCAAACTGGTAGACTGAATTATTAGCTCCAAATTTTGACATCCTTTGCCATGTAACTTTCCAATGTCCTCCTACTGAGGGCAGAATATAGTTTTACACTCTTTGGGCATCCAGTCATATGATTTGCTTTGGCCAATAAAATGAGTTCAAAATGGTGGTATAAGCCAGTCCCATATTAGTCATCAAGAGGCTCTGCTGTGTTTCAACTTGCTCTCTCACATTTCTGCCATCCCCATGAGAAGGGCGTGTCCAGGTTGAACCAGAAGGAAGACGAGAAACACACTGAGCAGAGCCACTCCCAGCTGAGGTCAGATTAACTCAACAGATTCCCAGATAACCCCGTGACTCATAAGAAACAACATATGCTTGTGAGTTTGAACCACTGGGTGTTGGGATGACTTGTTACCGAGCAATACAATAGCTGATACATAAGAGCTACTTTCTAATTAAGAGGTCATAAAGGAAAAATGAATAATTAGGAGATTCTTATCAGACATGTTCAACTTTTAGCTAAGCTACCAACAAAAGAGAGGGCAGTATAATCAGTTCCCTAAGGAGAAACTCTCGATCAGGTAACTTATCAATATTTAGGGGCAGCATTCTTGACTGTTCTGTATATCCTCAACAAGAATGGTGAGACACAGAGGTCAGCAAAGTTTTCTATAAAAAGCTAGACAATAAATATTTCAGGTTTTGCAGACTCCACTGTCCCTGTTGGGTATTCATTTTTAAAGAAAATTTCTTAGTGCAGGGCCATATAAAAACATATCCAAAAGCTGCATTTGGCCTATAGGATGCAGTTGGCCAACCGCTACTGTAAAACATCATGGTTTGAAAAGCAGGACTAAATTGCTTCTGGCCAATGCTACCAACAGAGAAGGAGATTCTAGGAAAATATAGGTATGGCAGTGTCTGTACTTCGAGAGGAGAGGAGGGGAGAGAGGGATCTTACAAAAATACTATTCTTTCTTATCCCACTCCTAGAATTGGAAAAGGTAATATATTCTCCAAAATCCTTTTTAAAAATGAGATCTCCTAACTTTCAACATTAAGCATGACCCTTTTTAGGAGCCATCCAACTTTCTCAGAATGCATTTAGAGGAGTCTTAAATTAGAAATTATAATGGAATATAAAGCACATTTTTTATATTATGATGCTAATTATAAAACACCCACCTAAACAAATATTCCTTCCCTCAAACCCCCATTTTTCCTTAGGAGTGCCATAGCACCACTCAGCAGCAGAATCTTTCCTTAAAGGAACTTTCTGAAGAGTAATTTGAGATAACTGATCTCACTCCATGCTGATCAATATATTAACTCTCAAACAGGAAGCCTAGAAAAAAATGTTTATCCAGCATGGGCTGAAGTCATGCTGTGCTGTGTGTGCTTAGTCACTCAACTGTGTCCAACTCTGATCCCATGGACTGTAGCCTGCCAGGATCCTCTGTCCACTGGGATTCTTCAGGCAAGAATACTGGAGTGGGCTGCCATGCCCTCGTCGGGCTGAAGTCATAGTTAAGTTTAATTAAGAACTGTCTCAGCTGTACAAGATATTATGCAAGCTCAATAATATAATGGCTATAAATTCTAGTCCCTCATCTTTAGCTGAAAATACAAATTCAGATTTTATTTTCTTTCTTCAAGTTGTCCACTCAATCCAGTAGACACTGAATTCCTTCATTTTTCTGCAGCAGTGGCAACATGAACCTAAATCTGGGCTTGAGATGTACTGTATTCAAAGTAATTACAGGTAGCGATTTCATTAGCTCTTCAAGAAACTAATCCCATGGATTATCAGACTTAGAATTCCTGAATAATAATAGAATTTTCCCTGCTTTCAATACCAACTGAAATGAAATTTTTCTACACACTAGCTATGCATCCTTGGGCAAGTTGTTTAATCTTTATGTGCATGTTTCCTCCTCTATTAAAGGAACTAATAATAAAGCCTGCTGCTGCTGCTAAGTCACTTCAGTCATGTCTGACTCTGTTCGATCCCAGAGACGGCAGCCCACCAGGCTCCCCCGTCCCTGGGATTCTCCAGGCAAGAACACTGGAGTGGGTTGCCATTTCCTTCTCCAATGCATGAAAGTGAAAAGTGAAAGTGAAGTCGCTCATGTCGTGTCTGACTCCCAGCGACCCCATGGACTGCAACCTACCAGGCTCCTCCGTCCATGGGATTTTCCTACCTCATAGCTATTCTGAGCATTACATAAAATAATTTCTGTAAAGGTGCTCAGAATAGCACATAGTAAGAACCATACAAGTGCTTGTTGATTCAGTTCAGTTCAGTCGTTCAGTCGTGTCCAACTCTTTGCGACCCCATGAACCACAGCACAACAGGCCTCCCTGTCCATCACCAACTCATGGAGTCCACCCAAACCCATGTCCATCGAGTCAATGATGCCATCCAACCATCTCATCCTCTGTTGTCCCCTTCTCCTCCTGCCCTCAATCTTCCCCAGCATCAGGGTCCTTTCCAACGAGTCAGCTCTTCACATCAGATGGCCAAAGTATTGGAGTTTCAGCCTTAGCATCAGTCCTTCCAATGAACACTCAGAACTGATCTCCTTTAGAGTGGACTGGTTGGATCTCTTTGCAGTCCAAGGGACTCTCAAGAGTCTTCTCCAACACCACACTTCAAAAGCATCCATTCTTCAGTGCTCAGCTTTCTTTATAGTCCAACTCTCACATCCATACATGACTACTGGAAAAACCACAGCCTTGACTAGACGGACCTTTGTTAGCAAAGTAATGTCTCTGCTTTTTAATATGCTGTCTAGGTTGGTCATAACCAAAGAAACAAAAAAACCCCATCTCCTAGGCCAGAAAACCAATCCCAAATTTCTGCCATTTCCCTGAGTGTTTGTTGCCTGCAGTGACGTCAGGTTGCCTGTAACCTGACTGTGTAGAAACTGTACTAGTTTCGGTACAGTCAGGTTTCTTGTCTCTTAAGCAACAGAAACCAACTTAGGCTAAGTTAAAAAAAAAAAAAACGGAATTTTTCTTAAGTCTATTGGCAGCCTGAAAAAAAATTCTGAAGGATAAAACTTGTGTTCAAGTGGAAGAAGACAAGACTATGCAAATAGCCAAAATAAAATAACTATGCTTGGTAATATGGGGTAAAAAGGAAATAAAATGAGGAGATGTGACAAGAGTGTCTAGGGAGGGAGTTGGGGTGAATGCTACTAATGGACTAGATGTAATAAATGATGTTTGAGCTGGACCCAACAGATGGCAATGAGCTAGAGAAACAGGAGAAGAGTATTTCAGGCAGTGAAATGAATAAACAGAAAAACCCCAAGGTGAGAGTACACTTTGTAACGTCAAAGAAGAAAGGTACCTAAGAAAATGGTATATTAAATGGAGGATCTTTTTCAAAGGCCTACACGTTGAAAATTCAGTTGTCCAACTGAATACTACTGGAATTCAAACTGTTAAAGTTATGGATATAGAGCCCCTGCACACTGAATCATACCAGTGTCAGATTTAGAGGGCAAAAGATGGTGTAGCTTGGCTAACCTATTAGGTAATGAATGAATACATGAATACATGAATGAATCAATTGACAAATACATGATAAAGAAAGAATATTCCTGAGAAGTTATATATCATATATTAGACCTGAAGCTGGGGATGTCACAACTCACTTCCCAGGACTCTAGAACATGCCACTTTGCACACCATAACTACTCTTTAGTCAGTTGATATTAGCAGCAATACAGGCCACAACAATTTAGAAACAATAACCAAATTTCTATTTCTCAAAGTCATTTTTAAAAAAAAGTAGGGAAGTTATGGTTCTAATAATGGATAAATAGTTGTATCTGATTAATCTACCAGTAAATAAGAATACAATCTCCAGACAAAATATTAAAAACAACTGTTTGGTGGCCCTGAAGAGCTACAGAAAGAAGCCAAAAACTGGAAGGAGACTGATCTTTGTAAAAAGGGAACCACATAGGGTGAAATTTTTAGTTTCCACCTGGGGGGCAAACTCTGATCCACCAAGCTCCCAGTGACTGAAATTCAAGCAGAGCAACAGTCTTACTGGCTTAAGGAGTCAGAGGATGGAGCTGATGGCTAAAAAAAAGAATTGATCTAAGAGTGAAAAAGGAAACTCTGATGAAAATAAAGCTATGGAGAATAAAACTCTGAAGTCCTCACACAAACTACAGGTCCCTTACTGAGCCCTAAACCAAACGTGAGCAAGAGAAACTCCAAAAAACATGTCAGAAGGAGACAGATAGAAGGTTAGGGAAACTATAGATTTGCCTATTGAGCGCTACTGGAAAGGCTGAATTTGAAGACTGAGTTAAGCCAAATTAACTTCCTGTCAAATCAACACTTTTCAGAGGAAGATAAATAAATCCAGAGACTCTGTTTAGTACTATCAACAATATCCTATATACAATCAAAATTTACTAAGTACATGATGGAACAGAAAAATGAGACTGTCAAGAGAAACAGCAGTCAACAGAAATAGACACCAAGATGTTCTAGAAGTTGGACTCAACAGGCAAGAACTTTAAAGCAGTTATGATAACTGTTTCTAAAAGTAAAGGATAATATGATTAGAAGAAACAAACATGGGAAATATCAGAAGAGAAATGGAAACTATAGTTAAAAAGAAGTAAATGGAAATTCTAGAACTGAATTGTATAAGTTTTTAAAAACTCAATTCACTGGGCAGGTGTATAGCAGACTGCAAAAGAGAAAGGGTCAACAAACTTGAAGACAGATGAATAAAAATTAGACAATCTGAAGAAGTGAGAATATCAATTAGTCAATCTAAAGAACTAGGGAGATTAAACAAAAATGCAGAGAGCCCCATGATCTGTGGGTCAATAACACACACTAACTCATGTGTAAATGGGGTACTAGAGAAGGAATAAGAAGGAAAGAAGGGAGAAAAAATTACTACATGCAATAATGGTCATGTAATTCCCCCAAACTATGAACGCCAAGTCAGATAAGTTTGAAGAAAAACAAAAGGAGGTACATCACAAAGTCTAACTACTAAAAAATTATGTATAGATGGGTGAAGTGGGGTGGGGAACCTTAAGAGGAGTTAGGGGAAAACAACACAATACATACAAAGGAGTGACAGCGCAAATGGTAGCTCACTTCTTGGAGAAGGCAATGGCACCCCACTCCAGTACTCTTGCCTGGAACATCCCATGGACAGAGGAGCCTGCTGGGCTGCAGTCCATGGGGTTGCTAAGAGTTGGACACGACTGAGCGACTTCATTTTCACTTTTCACCTTCATGCATTGGAGAAGGAAATGGCAACCCACTTCAATGTTCTTGCCTGGAGAATCCCAGGGACGGGGGAGCCTGGTGGGCTGCCGTCTATGGGGTCGCACAGAGTCGGACACGACTGAAGTGACTTAGCAGCAGCAGCTCACTTCTTATCAGAAACAATGGCCGTCAGGTGACAATGAAAGATTTTTGATGTACTGCAGAAAAAAATAAATGCAACCCAAAATCCTTTACACAATGAAAATATTCTTTTAAAAAAGACAACTACTGTAAATCAATAATACCTGAATAAAAATTGTAATAAAAAATGAAGACAAAATAAAGATGAACGAGAACTGAAAGAATCTGCTGCCAGAAGACATATGCTATATGAAATGCTAAGGATAATTTTTCCAGCTAAAAGAAAGTGAACATAGATAGTAATCTAAACCTACAGAAAGGAAAAAAGAGCTCTTGAAATGATAAATATGTGAGAAATATAAATAATACATATTTTTTCATCTTTCTTTAAAAGAAATATGACTATATAAAGCAAAAAAGGTAACACCATATTGTGGAGTTTATAAGAAGTAATGTATGTGAAAAAAAAAAGCACAAAGATCAGGGAAATTAAAAGATTCTTTTAAGAGTCTTAATTTTATCTGAACTGTTGCAATATCACCCTATGTGGACTGCAGTAATATATGGGTGCATTCTGTAATCTCTAGAACAACCAATGGGGAGAAAAGGCATTGAAAAAGATACAGAAGAATAGGTAAATCAACAGAGGAATTAGAATGAAATACTAGGGCTTCCCTGGTGGCTCAGTGGTAAAGAATCCACCTGCCAATACACAAGACAGAGGTTCCATCCCTGGTCCAGAAAGATCCCACATGCCGCAAAGCCCATGCATCACAACTATTGAGCCTGTGCTCCAGAGTCAGGGAACCACAACTACTGAAGCCCACGAGCTCTAGAGCCTGTGCTTGGCAACAAGAGCAGCCACTGCAATGAGAAGCCCACACTGCAAGGAAGAGGGGTCCCTACTCACCGCAACTAGAGAAAAGCCTGCTCAGCAATAAAATAAATAAATAAAATTATTTTTTAAATGGAATACTAAAACTTAACTGATTGATTCAAAAGCAGAGAAGAACAAAAGAAGAGAGGAACACCACCAAAGACAACAACAAAAGAAAAAAATTAAAGACTTACCAAACATTAATAATTATATTTAACGTAAACAAGAATTTCAATTCAAAGACAGGATTAAATGAGCTTTTAAATTAAAAGATGTACTTTAATTATGAATATACAGATAGGTTGAAACTAAAATTATGAGAAAAGAAATACTAATGCAAACAGTAATAAGCAAAAGAGAGCTAAAGAAGCTATAATAATGTCAGACAAAGACTTCAAAACAAGCAGTACTAACAAAATAAAGACACACAGTTGATAATGATAAAAGGATCAACTCTAAGGAAGACATAACTATCCTAAATATGTATGTGCCTAATAACTGAGTTTCAGTGAACAGAAACTAATAGCAAAGGGCAAAAATACACAAATCCACAACTATGACTGGAGATTTTAACAACACTCTCTCAACAGTTTAAAGAACTTCACTCAAAACCGAGTATGAGTAAGGAAGATTTGAACACACTATTAATTTGAGGTAGATTACAGATTTCTTAAAGCACATGAATCACAGTCTCCAAGGCAAGAACTCTATTCCAGATTTTTTAAGCTTTAAGTATCAAATTACCTTCCTGGAAAACTGCATATAGACATTAACAACTGTGGCTTGTCAAAGAACGACTTAAAGAACAGCTACATGTCGTACAAAAGCATGATTGAAAATATCATTAATAATGACGATGCCTATTTCACAAGGATCAGGCAATAAATGAGTTTAATTGTCAGAAAAATTCTCTCAAATGGTACGCTTCCTTTATTGTATTATCACATAATGACGCCTCCCTCCTTCCACAATTTTAGTGTTTCAAGATCAAATTTCTTTTTTAAATAGCACAATGGTGAGTTGCTTCAGTGAAAGCAGTAGTTTTAAGTGTCAAAAAACTTACACATCAGAAAAAGAATACTTACTAAAAATGGAAGGCTGTGCATTCTCTTCCTATAGCACGTGAGAGACATACCTCAGAGACACTATGGGTTCGGTCCCAGCCAAGTACAATAAAGTACTGCAGTGAAGCAAGCCAGCATCCTCCAAACTCTATCTTTTTGCTGGTGAAGGGTTTGAAAGAGTTCAAGAATTAATAAAATGTGAAACAGAGACAGGACGTAAGCAAATGCTACTGGAAAAATGACGCCATTGGTCTTGCTTGATTCAAGAGTTGCCACAAACCTTCTATGTGTTAAAAAACACATTATCTGTGAAGCAAAATAAAGCAAAGTACAATGAGAGAGATATGCCTGTACATTCTTCTAGACAACAATTACTTTACGACACAATAGCCTTTTCTTTGGAAACTATCTCCTTTTAAACTGTGATCTTCAAAGTCACCAAGCACGGTTTCTTTTACATTTATCATTCAAATAGTGGGTGTTGCATGAATAGACCCACTAAACATGTTACAGTTTAAATATCTCACCTAAAATATAAATTTAAAAACTCAACTTTATCTTATAAAGATGTACATCTCTTTTATACATCGCATTATTGCAATGAGATGACAGATCTGACAAAACAGTCATGTATCAATTTTTAGAAAGATAAACCACAAAAATGAAAACCAACAAAGATAACCAAATAGTTATTAAATTATCACCAAAACTTTCCAGTAGCTACCAAGCTATGCACTGCATGAACCCAGGGGGCAAAAGCTGCACAGCATAGTGATCCTGCCTGTCTGTAACAAGTAACTGTATAATTTTACAAACTTTCTTACTGTAAGAGACCTCTGATCTTTTTTTAGGAACCGGAAGTTGGTTTGACTTTTAAATACCTCAAATGTACGGTGCTGATGAAGAAAGGCGGCCAATACAGTCACAGGCACGCCTTGTTTCCCTGTGCTCTGTTTACTGTGCTTCATGGATCCTGTGCTTTTTTAAAAAATTGAAGCTTTGTGGTAACTTTGCATTGAGTAAGTCTACTGACACCATTTTTTCCCTCCCAGTATGTGCTCACAGTGTGTCTCTGTGTCACACTTTGGTAATTCTAGCAATACGTCAAACTTCATCATTATTATTATATTGACTGTACTGATCTGTGACAGTGATCTTTGATGTTATTACCACAAGAAAATTACGAACTCACTGAAAGCTGAGAGTTAGTATATCTTAGTAATGAAATATTTTTTAAATAAGGTATGCACAATTTTTAAAGACATAATGTCATTGCACACTTAAAAGACTACAGTGTAGTATAAACATAACTTTATACGCACTGGGAAACCAAAATATTCATGTGCTTGCTTAACTGCAGTGGCCTGGAACCAAACCTTCAATATCTCTGAGGTCTGCCTGTACTATATAGAGGTCCAAGAAACCTAAAGAAAATCTTCACCACTATTCAACAACATATTAAAGAACTATCATTACAGTCATTTAGGTATATGACCTAAAAAGGCAAACTTAATTCTATATAAGAAAAACATTACAACTTACCACTTCAATTTGAAAAATAGAGTAACTCTGAGTGATAATCCATAAAAACACAAACAAGACAAGAGCTCATGAAAAACTCAACATTAGAGTAGTGCTAGATAGACCAGTAATGCTTTTGAAGAAGAAAAACAAAGCGGAAAGATTTACTTGTATCATTTTTCCACTGTTGACCTGAATATAAACCTAGAAAATGCAAGTAAATAATAAAATACCTTCTGGAAGTACTACTTGAGTTCAAAAAAGTTACAAGAGAGAAAGCATCCTTAACAATCAATTAGATTCTGAGTCATTCGGTGAACTCTGAACTCATCCTTTTATATTCAGCTTATGCATTTCCTCCCAGGAAAAGCCATACA
The DNA here is from genome assembly GCF_000754665.1 of Bison bison bison. Classification (NCBI taxonomy): domain Eukaryota; kingdom Metazoa; phylum Chordata; class Mammalia; order Artiodactyla; family Bovidae; genus Bison; species Bison bison. Next base: position 1,399,654 of record NW_011494897.1, read on the forward strand.
CCATACCAGAACTTCTATTCCAAACCCCTCTACTTAGCTGAGTTCTGTGCCCATTTTGGTCTTTCTACAGTTATTTCTAGCAGTGCATTGCCCTAAATTTTAAAGTCAATTTTCACTAAAATGATACATGATGCTTCACCAGTAGCTCAGCTGGTAAAGAATCCAACTGCCAATGCAGGAGATGTAAGAGATATGGGTTCAATATATGGGTCGGGAAGATTCCCCTGGAGAAGGAAATGGCAACCTGGTCCAGTATTCCTGCCTAGAAAATTTCACAGAGAAGCCTGGAGGGCTACAGTCCATGAGTTGCAGAGTCCGGCGCAAGTGAGCATGTAAGCAAAATGATACATGCATATGGTCAAAAATGTCAACTAACTCTAACAGGTTATGAACAAAAAATATCAGTGCCCTGTACCACCCTTTAAGATGTCAAGCCTGCTCCCCAGAACCTTCTCTTTTTGCTTTTTCTTCTAAAATTGGCTTAAATGTTTCTAAACAAAATGCTTTCATTGCTAATTCAAGAAGTTCATCATTAGAAACCAAGTAGTATACTATGATGTTTCTACCAAACTTTCTGTCAGCTTCATTGTGGAATAAGTAACACACAATGAAATTCACCAAATTTAAGCATACGACTTGTGACAAACATGTAAAGTCATGAAACACAGTAACAAATATGTAAAACATCTCATCAAAATAAAAACATCCCTGTGCCCCTTTGCTGTCAAAGCCCTCCTCTCACTGATCTGCTTTCTAATACTATACTCTTAACGTTTTTAGAATGCTAGACAAATAGATGATATCATACAGAGGTTTTTGTTTGTTTTACTTTTTAAAAATTTATGGGTAAAAGTCAAGGTGTAGTGAACTGGCAGAAGGTAGAAAGTGAGGAATGGAGGCTGCTAGGGCAGTTAATGACGCTGATAAGTCTGTCTGTGAATCAGAGGCAGGAGGATGACAAATGGAAAAGGAAAAAAGGTGTGGAAATAAAGGATGTTATTGTTCATTTGCTTGTTCTACGATGGAGGAGACTTGAGCATGTTTAAATCCCAAAGGAAGGATCCAGTGGAGAGGGAGGCACTGATGAGACAAGAGACGGAAAAGATAAGGAAAGTTCCCGGGGAGGTGGACAGTGAGAAGATACAGGGCACATATGGAGAGATTGCCCTTATGCAGGAAGAAAGACATCACTTCTCCCGTAAAAAGTAGAAAGGAAGAGAAGTTAGATCTAGATGTAGAAAGGTGCACACATTCGATGGCAGGAAGCTGAGGGAGTTCAAATCTGATACGCTTCCTTTCTCTAGGTGATTGGAGGCAAGGTCACCTTCTAAGAGTGAAGAGAGGTTTGCAGAGAGTAAAAAAAGATTGGAAATACTCCGTTTAGAAAAACGAAAAATGAGTTAACCAAAGCAACCCGGTAGGGCTGCTGGGCAATACTGACAGACTGCTTGGTATCGACGACCATGAATGTATTATGGCTCTCATCTGTCCAGTTTTGTCATTTTTTTCCCCAGCAGTACTCAATGGCCCACACACAGATTACTGAGGAAGCAGATCAATGAGTTAACTCTGGCCTGGAGGTTGTCAAACAAGTACCATCAAAGAGAAAGTAGCAAGACAAGACAAGTTAGGTTACTGCAAGTTACTGAGATGATGGGTCAAAAATCTAAGCTGGATAAAGAAGAAACAGAAGACAAAAACAAACAACCACTGTTGGATAGGGAGTAGTAGCCAATATAGCAGAGGGCCCAATGAGATCAGAGAATAAATGCGCCAAGACTAGCTGAGAAAACCATTAGATGGCCAAGCACTTGTAGTCAGAAACCCAGGTGATTAGACTGGTGAGAACTGAAAGGACCGGAGAAGACAATGGCAACCCACTCCAGTGTTCTTGCCTGGAGAATCCCAGGGACAAGGGAGCCTGGTGGGCTGCCGTCTATGGGGTCACACAGAGTCGGACACAACTGAAGCGACACAGCAGCAGCAGCAGCAGCAACTGGAAGGACAGTAACCAGATGCCTTAAGTATAGAATGCCTTGTAAAAGAAGGCATCACCAAGAACTATTTTGCGTATTTTTCATTCTTTTTTTAACATGTACCTATTCCATTTTTTAAAATGTTTTAGAGAACTGCATTAAATATAACAGCTTCATTATTAGAAATTATTTTTAATTACCTATAATCATTACTGGTTACATTATTCATGGTAGTTTCTTACATCCTACAATTCCCTTTCTTTGGTTCACTTTTTCTAGTTGGTGAATGTTTTTTCAGATAGGTGTGTAGGTGATACACTTTCTAAATTATTATGGCTAATTTTCTTTGATTTCTATAAATCATAACTCACTTGGATACAGAATAAGATACAAAGAAACATTTTCCCACTTATTTCTGGATTGTTCCAGAAGGCTATATTTTATAGAATTATGACTTACTAACAACCAGAAAATTATTACAATTAAATGGTGACCCATGAATGACAAAATAAAAGTGACAAAATGTTTACAAAATTTTATCTAAGGAACACATTAAAATCCAAAGAAGTTGTGAGATGCCAACATCAATGTTCAGTTCAATTCAGTCACTCAATCGTGTCCAACTCTTTGCAACCCCATGGACTACAGCACGCCAGGCTTCCCTGTCCGTCACCAACTCCTGGAGCTTACTCAAACTCATGTCCATTGAGTCAGTGATGCTATTCAACCATTTCATCCTCTGATGTTCCTTTCTCTTCCTGTCTTCAATCTTTCCCAGCATCAGGGTCTTTTCAAATGAGTCAGTTCTTTGCATCAGGTGGACAAAGTATTGGAGCTTCAGCTTCAGCATCAGTCCTTCCAATGAATATTCAGAACTGATTTCCTTTAGGATGGACTGGTTGGATCTCCTTGCTGTCCAAGGGATTCTCAAGAGTCTTCTCCAACACCACAGCTGTC
>NW_011494897.1:1402686-1404891 GCF_000754665.1 Bison bison bison
ATTTCCTTTAGGATGGACTGGTTGGATCTCCTTGCTGTCCAAGGGATTCTCAAGAGTCTTCTCCAACACCACAGATCAAAAGCATCAATTCTTTGGTGCTCAGCTTTCTTTATGGTCCAACTCTCACATCCATACATGACTACTGGAAAAACCATAGTTTTGATTAGACAGACCTTTGTCAGCAAAGTGATGTCTCTGCTTTTTAATATGCTATCTAGTTTTGTCATAGCTTTTCTTCCAAGGAGCAAGCAATTTTTCATTTTATGGCTGCAGTCACCATCTGCAGTGATTTTGGAGCCCCCCAAAAGAGTCTGACACTGTTTCCACTGTTTCCCCATCTATTTGCCATGAAGTGATGGGACCAGATGCCATGATCTTTGTTTCCTGAATGTTGAGTTTTAAGCCAGCTTTTTCACTCTCCTCTTTCACTTTCATCAAGAGGCTCTATAGTTCCTCTTTGTTTTCTGCCATATGAGTGGTATCATCTGCATGTCTGAGGTTTGATATTTCTCCTGGCAATCTTGATTCCAGCTTGTACTTCATCCAGTCCAGCATTTCACATGACATATTTTGCATATAAGTTAAATAAGCAAGGTGACAATGTACAGCCTTGACCTACACCTTACCCAATTTGGAACCAGTGTGTTGTTCCATGTCTGGTTCTAACTGTTGCTTCTTGACCTACACACAGATTTCTCAGGAGGGAGATAGGATGTTCTGATATTCCCAGCTCTTTAAGAGTCCTCAACAGCTTGTTGTGATCCACACAGTGAAAGGCTTTAGCACAGTCGATGAAACAGATGTGTTTCTGGAATTCCCTTGCTTTGTTTCCCCTCCCCGCCCCCCATCTCTGGTTCCTCTGCCTTTTCTAAATTCAGCTTGTACATCTGGAAGTTCTCGGTTCATGTACTGTTGAAGCTAGCATGTGAAATGACTGCAATTGTGTGGTAGTTTGAATATTCTTTGGCATTGCCCTTCTTCAGGATTGGAATGAAAGCTGAACTTTTCCAGTCCTGTGGCCACTGCTGAGTTTTCCAAATTTGCTGGTATATTAGGTGCAGCACTTTCACAGCATAGTCTTTTAGGATTTGAAATAGCTCAACTGGAATTCCATCTCTACTAGCTTTGTTTGTAATGATACTTCCTAAAGCCCATTTTACTTCACACTCCAGGATGTCTAGCTCTAGAGGAGTGATCACACCATCGTAGTTATCTGCGTCATTAAGATTTTTTTTCTATGGTTCTTCTGTGTTTTTTTGTCACCTCTTTTTAATATCTTTTGCTTCTCTTAGGTCCATAAGGTTTCTGTCCTTTATTGTACCTATCTTTGCATGAAATGTTCCTTGGTATCTCTAATTTTCTTGAAGAGATCTCTAGTCTTTCCCATTCTATTGTTTTCCTTTATTTCTTTACACTGTTCACTAAGGAAGGCTTTCTTATCTCTCCTTGCTAATCTTGGAATTCTGCATTTCAGATCAGATCAGATCAGTTGCTCAGTCCTGTCCAACTATTTGCGACCCCATGAATCCCAGCATGCCAGGCCTCCCTGCTGCCGCTGAGTCACTTCAGTCGTGTCTGACTCTGTGCGACCCCATAGACGGCAGCCCAACAGGCTCCTCCGTCCCTGGGATTCTCCAGGCAAGAACACAGGAGTGGGTTGCCATTTCCTTCTCCAATGCATGAAAGTGAAAAGTGAAAGTGAAGTCGCTCAGTCCTGTCTGACCCTCAGCGACCCCATGGACTGCAGCCTACGAGGCTCCTCCGTCCATGGGATTTTCCAGGCAAGAGTACTGGAGTGGGGTACCACTGCCTTCTCCGCAGGCCTCCCTGTCCATCACCAACTCCCGGAGTTCACCCAGACTCACATCCATCGAGTCATTGATGCCATCCAGCCATCTCATCCTCTGTCGTCCCCTTCTCCTCTTGCCCCCAATCCCTCCCAGCATCAGAGTCTTTTCCAATGAATCACCTCTTCGCATGAGGTGGCCAAAGTACTGGAGTTTCAGCTTTAGCATCATTCCTTCCAAAGAAATCCCAGGACTGATCTTCAGAATGGACTGGTTGGATCCCCTTGCAGTCCAAGGGACTCGCAAGAGTCTTCTCCAACACCACAGTTCAAAAGCATCAATTCTGCGGCGCTCAGCCTTCTTCACAGTCCAACTCTCACATCCATACATGACCACAGGAAAAACCATAGCCCTGACT
>NW_011494897.1:1405006-1405668 GCF_000754665.1 Bison bison bison
CTCCTCTTTCACTTTCATCAAGAGGCTTTTGAGTTCCTCTTCACTTTCTGCCATAAGGGTGGTGTCATCTGCATATCTGAGGTTATTGATATTTCTCCTGGCAATCTTGATTCCAGCTTGTGTTTCTTCCAGTCCAGTGTTTCTCACGATGTACCCTGCATATAAGTTAAATAAGCAGAGTGACAATATACAGCCTTGATGTACTCCTTTTCCTATTTGGAACCAGTCTGTTGTTCCATGTCCAGTTCTAACTGTTGCTTCCTGACCTGCATACAGGTTTCTCAAGAGGCAGATCAGGTGGTCTCGTATTCCCATCTCTTTCAGAATTTTCCACAGTTTATTGTGATGCACACAGTCAAAGGCTTTGGCATAGTCAAGAAAACAGAAATAGATGTTTTTCTGGAACTCTCTTGCTTTTTCCATGATCCAGCAGATGTTGGCAAGTTGATCTCTGGTTCCTCTGCCTTTTCTAAAACCAGCTTGAACATCAGGAATTTCACGGTTGACATATTGCTGAAGCCTGACTTGGAGAATTTTGAGCATTACTTTACTAGCGTGTGAGATGAGTGCAATTGTGCGGTAGTTTGAGCACTCTTTGGCATTGCCTTTCTTTGGGATTGGAATGAAAACTGACCTTTTCCAGTCCTGTGGCCACTGCTGAG
>NW_011494897.1:1405768-1406559 GCF_000754665.1 Bison bison bison
CAGGCTCACTTGACTTCACATTCCAGGATGTCTGGCTCTAGGTCAGTGATCACACCATCGTGATTATCTGGGTCGTGAAGATCTTTTTTATACAGTTCTTATGTGTATTCTTGCCATCTCTTCTTAATGTCTTCTGCTTCTGTTAGGTCCATACCATTTCTGTCCTTTAGCGAGCCCATCTTTGCATGAAATGTTCCTTTGGTATCTCTGATTTTCTGGAAGAAATCTCTAGTCTTTCCCATTCTGTTGTTTTCCTCTATTTCTTTGCATTCATTGCTGAAGAAGGCTTTCTTATCTCTTCTTGCTATTCTTTGGAACTATGCATTCAGATGCTTATACCTTTCCTTTTCTCCTTTGCTTTTCGCTTCTCTTCTTTTCACAGCTATTTGTATCTGACAGAATGTGGTCCACTGGAGAAGGGAATGGCAAACCACTTCAGTATTCTTGCCTTGAGAACCCCACGAACAGTATGAAAAGGCAAAATGATAGGATACTGAAAGAGGAACTCCCCAGGTCAGTAGGTGCCCAATATGCTATTGGAGATCAGTGGAGAAATAACTCCAGAAAGAATGAAGGGATGGAGCCAAAGCAAAAACAATACCCAGCTGTGGATGTGACTGGTGATAGAAGCAAGGTCTGATGCTGTAAAGAGCAATATTGCATAGGAACCTGGAATGTCAGGTCCATGAATCAAGGCAAATTGGAAGTAGTCAAACAAGAGATGGCAAGAGTGAATGTCGACATTCTAGGAATCAGCGAACTGAAATGGACTGGAATGGGTGAATTTAACT
>NW_011494897.1:1406659-1442337 GCF_000754665.1 Bison bison bison
ATATCTACTACTGCGGGCAGGAATCCCTCAGAAGAAATGGAGTGGCCATCATGGTCAACAAAAGAGTCCGAAATGCAGTACTTGGATGCAATCTCAAAAATGACAGAATGATCTCTGTTCGTTTCCAAGGCAAATCATTCAATATCACAGTAATCCAAGTCTATGCCCCAACCAGTAACGCTGAAGAAGCTGAAGTTGATCGGTTCTATGAAGACCTACAAGACCTTTTAGAACTAACATCCAAAAAAGATGTCCTTTTCATTATAGGGGACTGGAATGCAAAAGTAGGAAGTCAAGAAACACCTGGAGTAACAGGCAAATGTGGCCTTGGAATATGGAATGAAGCAGGGCATAAACTAATAGAGTTTTGCCAAGAAAATGCACTGGTCATAGCAAACATCCTCTTCCAACAACACAAGAGAAGTCTCTATACATGGACATCACCAGATGGTCAATACCGAAATCAGATTGATTATATTCTTTGCAGCCAAAGATGGAGAAGCTCTATACAGTCAGCAAAAACAAGACCAGGAGCTGACTGTGGCTCAGACCATGAACTCCTTATTGCCAAATTCAGACTGAAATTGAAGAAAGTAGGGAAAACCACTAGACCATTCAGGTATGACCTAAATCAAATCCCTTATGATTATACAGTGGAAGTGAGAAATAGATTTAAGGGCCTAGATCTGATACATAGAGTGCCTGATGAACTATGGAATGAGGTTCGTGACATTGTACAGGAGACAAGGATCAAGACCATCCCCATGGAAAAGAAATTCTGCATTTAGATGGGTATATCTTTCCTTTTCTCCTTTGCCTTCTGCTTCTCTTCTTTTCTCAGCTATTTGTAAGGCCTCCTCAGACAACCATTTTGTCTTTTTGCATTTCTTTTTTCTTAGGGATGGTTTTGATTACCACCTCCTATACAAAGTTATGAACCTCTGTCCCTAGTCCTTCAGGGACTCTACCAGATCTGATCCCTTGAATCTATTTGTGTAATCAATCGTAAAGGATTTGATTTAGGTTACACCAGAATGGGCCAGTGGTTTTCCCTACTTTCTTCAATTTAATTCTGAATTTTGCAATAAGGAGTTCATGTTCTGAGCCACAGTGAGCTCCTGGTCTTGTTTTTGCTACTCTATAGAGCATCTCCACCTTCAGCTGCAAATATAATCAATCTGATTTCGGTACTGACCATCTGGTGATGTTCACGTGTAGAGTTGTTTCTTGTGTTGTTGGAAGAGGGTATTTGCTATGACCAGCGCATTCTCTTGGAAAAACTCTGGTTTTTTGTGTGTGTTTATTGCTCAGTCGTGTCCAACTCTTTGTGACCCCATGGACTATGTAGCCTGTCAGGCTTCTCTGTCCATGGAATTCTCCAGGCAAGAATACTAGAGTAGGTAGCCATTTCTTTTTCCAGGGGATCTTCCTGATTCAGGGATTGAACCTGGGTCTCCTGCATTATAGGCAGATTCTTTACTGTCTGAGCCACCAGGGAAGCCAAGTGGTCTTGGAGGGCACAAAAAAAATCTTGCACTCACCAAGACGCAGAGGATAGAAGCAGTGACCCCACAGAGACTGAATTAAAACCACCTGCTAGTGCTAGAGAGCGTATTGTGGAGGCATAGGTCGGCAGGGTCTCACCAGGAGACTGGGACACTGGCAGCAGCAGGTGGGGAAGGTCCCCCCGGCTCTTGGAGCTCACTATTAATCCTGCCATAGAGCCTGTAGAGTCCAGGGCTGGGTCACCTCAGGCCAAACAACTCCCAGGGAGGGAGTACAGCCCCACCCATCAGCAGATAATTGGATTAAAGCTTCACCAAGCAAGGCCCTGCTCACCAGAGCAAGACCCAGTTTTCCTTCAGTCCCTTCCATAAGTAAGCTTACACAAGCCTCTTAGCCTCATCTGTCAGGGGGCAAACAGAAGAAGCAAAAAGAAGCACATTCCCATAGGTTAAAACAAAAATCACATTACAGAAAGTTAATCAGGATGAAAAAGCAGAAAGTTATGTCCCAGATGAAGGGACAAGATAAAACCACAGGAAAACAACAAAATGAAGTGGAGATAGGCCACCTTCCAGAAAAAGAATTCACAATAATGTTCGTGAAGATGATCCAGGATCTCAGGAAAAACATGGAAAAGATGCAACAAATGTTTACCAATGACCTACAAGAACTAAAGAACAAACAAACAGATATGAATAATACACTAGAAGGAATCAACAGCAGAAGAACTGAGGCAGAAGAACAGATAAATGACCTGGAGGACAGAATAGTAGAAATCACTGTCACAGAACAGAGTATAAAAAACGAATGAAAAGAAATGAAGACAGTCTAAGAGACCTCTGGGACAACATTAAACACACCAACATTCTCATTATAAGGATCCCAGAAGGAGAAGAGAGAGAAAGGGCTGGAAAAAATGTTTGAAGAGGGAATAGCTGGAAATTTCCTGAACATGGGAAAGGAAATAGTCAACCAAGTCCAGGAAGTTTATCCCAAATAGGATAAACCCAAGGAGGAACACACCAAGACACAGTCATCAAACTGACCAAAATTAAAGACAAAGATAAAATACTGAAAGCAACAAAGGAAAAATGACAAATAACATACAAGGGAACTCCCATCAGGCTATTGGCTGATTTCTCAACAGAAACTCTACAAGCCAGAAGGGAATGGCATGATACATTTTAAGTGATGAAAGGAAAGAACCTTCAACCAAGAATACTCTATCCAGCAATAATAGTCTCATTCAGATGGAGAAATCAAAAGCTTTCCAGACAAGTGAAAGTTAAGAAAATTCAGCACCATCAAACCAGCTTTATGACAAATACTAAAGGAACTTCTCTAGGCGGAAAACACATGACAAGGAGAAGACCTACAGAAAATAAACCCCAAACAAGTAAGAAAATGGTAATAGGATCATACGTATCAATAATTACCTTAAATATAAACAGATTATCACCAACCAAAAGACACAGACTGGCTGGGCAAATGAAAACACGTGCATGCATGCACTTCCACTTACCACATCACTCTGCTTGACCACTCCACCAAATTGTATATAATTATTTTATATTGTTAGGTTAATCATGTTCACATTATGGCTTGCAATTATAATTATCTTTTATTTTTTGTCTGGTTATTGATTGTGAAAACGGATAAACATCTATAACTATCGTGATTATGCAAGTATTACTCACTTAATACCATTGTATCATGACTGGTCAGCAGAAAAATAATAGAACTCTGTATCACCAAAGCTACAATTTAATAGAAAAACTTGTAATCACTTTTTAAAATCCAGATGCCTAACAGAATTATCTTGAAATTTTTTGAAAAATACAAATGCTTAGGTATTGCTTTTCTCGTCTGGAGCTTCAAATATGTTTCTAATGAGCATTCATGTTTAAAAACTGGACTATATGATGATCTTTTACTTTTATCTGGTTTGTTTCACTTTTTCCATTTCATATTCAGTGCTCCCATTTCATTTAGTTCATGTTTTCCAATGTCCCCATCTCTTTTTTTTTTTTTTTATGTTTTCTCAAGCTCTTATCAAATGTAGTAGAAATGCTTTTGTATACATATACATAGTGAATTTGCTGAGTCATGTCTGACTCTGTGATCCTATGGACTGTAGCCTACCAGGCTCCTCTGTCCATGGAATTTTCCAGGCAAGAGTACTGCAGTGGGTTGCCATTTCCTTCTCCAGAGGATCTTCCTGACCCAGGTATCAAACCCAGGTCTCCTACATTGCAGGCAGACACTTTACCATCTGAGCCACCAGGGAATTTCCCATATATACATAAATGATATGTATAATGTATATATTTTAGAAAACATGAATTTTTGCCTAACTAAAAAATTTATGACATTTTGATTCCACTTGTTAGACTTAGTATGAATAGAATGCTACATTCCTAATTACAGTAAACAAAGGTTTACTGTCTAGCACAGGGAACTACAGTCAATATCTTGTGATAATCTATGATGGAAAATCGTTTCAAAAATAACATACGTGTATGTGTATAACTGACTTACCATGCTGTGCACCTGAAACACTGTAAGTCAACTATACTTCAATAAAATATATATATTAATAAAAATAAATAAAGCTACCACTAAAAAAAAAGATATTCTGCATTTGCAGATTGGACAAATTAACACTGTTAAAATGCCTATGTTACTGAAAGCAATCTACAGATTCAATGAAATTCTATCAAAATTCCAAGGACATTTTTCACGTAACTAGTATAAAATGTTCTAAAATCTATATGGAATCTCAAAAGACCCCAAAGAGCCAAAGCAAACCTAAGAAAAAGAACAAAGTTGGAGGTATTGCACTGCCTGATCTCACACTATATTACAAAATCATAGTAATCAAAACAGCTTGGTGTTGGCAGAGAAGGAAATACAGAGATCAAAGTAACAGAAGAAAAACCAGAAATAAACCCACACATATATGAACAATTAATTTATGACAAAGAAGCATAGAACATAGAGAAAGGACAGTCTCTGCAATAAGTGGTGCTGGGAAAATCGGGAGAGCCACATGCAAAGAAAATGAAACTAGCCCATTAGTGTACACCATACACACAAAGCAACTCAAAATGGATTAAAGACTTGAATTTAAGACCTAAAACCATAATACTCCTAGAAGAAAATATAAGCAGTATGTTCTTTGACACTGGTCTTAGCAATATGTTTCTAGATATACCTCCTCAGGCAAGGAAAACAAAAGCAAAAATAAACAAATGAGGATTACATCAAACTAAAAGCTTCTGAACAGTAAAGGAAACCGCCCACAAAACAAAAGACAACCTAATGAATGGGAGAAAATATCTGCAAACAATATATTCAATAATGGGTTATATCCAAAATATACAAAGAAATCACACACAAAAACAACCCCATTAAGAAATGGGCAGAGGAGTTGAACATTTTTCCAAAGAAGACATATAGATTGTCAACAGGCACTTGGAAAGATGGTCAAAATCACTAATTATCAGGAAAATGCAAAACAATATAATGAACTATCACCTCATGTCTGTCAGGATGGCTATTACCAAAAAGGCAAGATATAGCAAGCACTGATAGGGATGTGGAGAAAAGGGAACCTTTGAACCCTATTGGTGGGGATATAAACTGGTGCAGCTACTGTGGAAAACATGGAGATGCCTTTCAAAAATTAAAAACAGTACTACATGATCCAGCAACCCCACTCCTGGGAATATATCCAAAGAAACAAAAACACGAACTCAAAACGATATGTGCACTCCCATGTTTGTAACAGGATTATTTATAAGAGCCAAGGCATGGAAACACCCTACGAGTCCATCAGTAGATGAATGGATAAAGAAACTGCAGTTTCTATACGCAGTGGGATAAGTGTTCAGTCATAGAAAAGAATGAAATCTTGCCATTTGTGGCAACATGGATGGATCTTGAGAGTATCGTGAAATTGAAAGATAAATACAGTATGATTTTCACTTAAATGTGAAATATAAAAAATAAAATGAACAAACAGAACCAAACAAAAACAGATACATAGACACAGAGAAGAGAGTAGCTGTTACCAGAGGGGAAGGATGGGAAGGCGGGGAGAAAGTGGGTAAAGGGGATCAACTGTATGGTGACAGACAGAAACCAAACTTTTAGTGGTGAGCACGTGTGTGCTATACAGAAGCAGATGTATAACACTGTACACGTGAAACTTACATGTTATAAACCAGAATTACCTCAATAAAAAAGTAATCTAAAATTAAAAAACAAAAAACCCTCTCCTCAAACCCAAGTAAAAAGAGAAATAATAAACCAAGAAGATACTTGTAACATGGGCAGGCAAATGGTTCATTTTTTAAATACTAAAACCTCTGGCAAATCATTAAAAAAAAAATTCAAAGAGAAAATGAAAATAAACAAAGGATAGGTACAAACAGTTCATGGAAAGGACAAATACATCATTTTTGAATGTGTTAATATTTTTCATATAAAATTCATAACAAGTCAAATACAAATTTGTTAAGCTACAATGAAACACTATTCCTCATTTCTCAGATTAGAATTTGACAGCATTAGCTGCTAAAGCTATAGTAGAAATAGGCACACTTATATAGCACAGATGAATGAAAACTAATACAGTCTCTATATAAAGGAACTTGGTCATACCTATCAAAGAAATTCCTACAATTAGACTAGAAATCTTACTTCTAGTAATTTATTCCATACACATGATCACTAATGAGTCAGAAAGACGAGAGCAAAGTAATGTATTACAGCACTTTCTGTAACAGCAAAAGCTAAAACAAGCATCAGTGTTCATCAATAGGGAACTGGTTATGTATGTACGTATGGTAGGTCTGTTTTTGTATGTGTGTGTACCCATGTACAACCATCCCCAAGCTTTGATAAGAAAAGAAGATCTCCAGGAGATTACATACGTGACCTAAATGTAAGTAGTTCTTACTTCAGGTAGAAACTAGGGTATCAGGAAAAAGAAATAGAGGGACCACTTTCTTTTTCTAATGTATCTTTTAAAATACTTGAAAAGTTATTTTATAATATTATGTAAATACATTAACTCTTCAATATAATGAAACAAGTTATTTTTTTAAGTTTATCTAAGAGAATGGGCCAGGAATGGGGGAACCAGCATTTACTGAATGTCCACTAGGTACCACACATTCAGTTCAGTTCAGTTCAGTCGCTCAGTTGTGTCCGACTCTTTGTGACCCCATGAACTGCAGCATGCCAGGCCTCCCTGTCCATCACCAACTCCTGGAGTTCACTCAAATTCACATCCATCAAGTCGGTGATGCCATCCAGTTAACTGGTTGAATAATTTACCTAAATTCAATCCAATAACAAATTCCATTATTGGGATTAAAAACTCAGGTGCAATAAACTATAAATTAGTAGACAGAGAGACATTTTTTAAAATTATAATTTGAAGTAAAGCTTTTGGGGGCAAATGGTAAGTAACAGTACTTTGTATAACTTCTTCAGTATAACCCTTTGGTAGAAAATATGAAAGAACCAAGTTAGAGTATAATAATGTAACCAAAGCCCCATTCCTCAAACTTTAGATTAAAAAATGGTAAGTGAATAGTTTCAGAAGGGCCTTATTAATAATCTCTAACTAGGAGGGCTGATGATCAGATGCATAGGCAGACCACAGAAGAAATGGCAGGTGTAGTTGATATTGAAAAGAACCATGTGGTAAGATCATTTTAACTTTCTCCAACTCAGCTTCCTCACTAGCAAAAAGGGTTTTAAATCTGCTCATTCAGGACAGAATGACCAAAATCAATGGAGTATTCCTTACAGGTTACATATGACTCTAAAACCCCTAAAATTCAGTAAAACTGTCCTAAAAAAATACACCTTAACTGGGCAATAGCACCCCACTCCAGTACTCTTGCCTGGAAAATCCCATGGACAGAGGAGCCTGGTAGGCTGCATGCAGTCCATGGGGTTGCTAAGAGTCGGACACAACTGAGCGACTTCATTTTGACTTTTCACTTTCATGCATTGGAGAAGGAAATGGCAACCCACTCCAGTGCTCTTGCCTAGAGAATCCCAGGGATGGGGGAGCCTGGTGGGCTGCCGTCTATGGGGTCGCACAGTCGGACAAGACTGAAGTGACTCAGTAGTAGCAGAGGTTACCTGACCCCACTTGCCCCAACCTCCACCCACAATCTTAATCCCCTTACCACTCATCACTTCTCTCAAGCTTCTAAGAACTAAAAAGAGAATATGAACCCATGTATACTTAAACCTAGCTGTCAGATCAAGTGCTACTTCCACTAAAGGGGGAAATAAGTCAAGGAGGATCCACATACGTCATTATTGGGCAAATAGCAAGCCTAGATAAAATTCCCCATTTGGAGGATGAACTATTAAGTAAAAGATTCCTGCACTGTCCCTATGCTTAGATACTGGAGGAAGGCGGGGGTGGGGGAACTATGAAGAAATCATGAAGAATTACTCTAGGACACAGGAAAGGAGAAAAAAAAACACCAAACACTTTAATTAAACCTTCTCTACAACATATATACACATTTGCTTATATTTGCAAAAGAACACTAAGATAAACTGAAAATTAAGGAAAATGGTTACCTATAGGGGAGGGAGGGAACAAGAATGAGAGGAAGTAAGACGGTGCTGAATATACCTTGCTGCTGCTGCTGCTGCTAAGTCACTTCAGTCGTGTCTGACTCTGTGCGACCCCACAGATGGCAGCCCACCAGGCTCCTCTGTCCCTGGAATTCTCCAGGCAAGAACACTGGAGTGGGTTGCCATTTCCTTCTCCAATGCAGGAAAGTGAAAAGTGAAAGTGAAGTCACTGAGTCATGCCAGACTCTTAGAGACCCCATGGATTGCAGCCCACCAGGCTCCTCCATCCATGGGATTCTCCAGACAAGAGTACACAGCTTCAATTTAGAAACCACGTGAATATTTTAAACACTGGACAAACAAAATCAACACTAAAAGTAAAAAGTAATCTTGAAATATTTAAAACAAAACAAACGAACTTAACAATATGTCAAATTGGTAAAACAAAATGAAAAACATTATTTTAAGGACTTTAGAACTCTGTTTTGACTATGTTCTTAGTGGAATAACATTTTTAGGCAAAGAACAGTTAAATACCATTTAGTAGTCTGATGAACAGTGATATTTTTTGGAGACTATATTTTATATATGAACATACGCATATATAAAGCAAGTAAGTAATTACGTATTCATGTTATTTAAAAATGTCATCATAAAATCAATGTAAAATCATGTAATATTAAATCTGAAGTGCTAATATCAGTATGAGCTCATGCTTTTTTACTTTAGCAAAATGCCTACTTCCTGATAACACAGATAACCGAGTTACAATGGCACTCTCATTTTAAAAAATTGGCTGATTTCGGGTCTGGGTGGGGCGGGCAGGAGATTTACAAGATAAACCCCGGACATCTTGTGCCAGTAGCAAAAAAGCTGGCAATTATTAAAATGAAGTTGTATCAAAAGGACACAGGAGCCAGTCTGATCAGGCTCCCAGTGTCCCTCAGCGGTCTATTACAAAGCAGAGCTGAAAGTGAAACCCAGGGAGTGTACCTCCAGGAGTCACATTCTTAACCACTATTCTACACCACCTCTCACACAAGAAAAATCCAATGAAGAGGGGAGGGGGAAATGAGATAAAAACCAGAGACCAGAACAGAGAGAAAATATCTTGCCTCACATACCTCTTGAAAGAGTTGATCCCTCCTTCCTTCCCCCTTAAGTTCCTTCTTTACTTGGTTTTCACGTATTCCTCCCGCCTGACTGCACCTTTTCAGAGTTTGCTGTTTGCTTCTCTTCTCCTCCACTTCCTAATACTGAAAGCCCCTGGAATTCAGATCTTAGTATTCCTGTCTTCTCTGTCCACACTATACTAACTCCCTTGGTGATCCTATTCAGCCTCATAGCTTGAAATAACTAGTATATGCAGACAGCTCCTAAGTTTCTATCTCCATTTATCTCTCCCAACTCTAGACTGCCACCTCGACATGTCCATATAGATGTTTATTGGTACCCCAGCCTCAGCTTGTCCCAAATTGACCTCCATCCCCCATACAAAACCTGCCCCAACACAGCCTTCTTCATCCCAGTGAAGACAAATCCACCCTTTCTGGTGCTCAGACCCAAACTCTAGGGTCATCTTAGCTTGGACCTTTCCAACCCTACCCAACTCTCTCATCCTACATTCATTGTCAGGAAATCCTATTGGTTCTACCTTAAAATATATCCAGAATCCAGCCACTCCCACCATCCCTACTGCAACCACTCAAGTCTGAAGCTACCTAGATTACTGCATTAGCTTCCTAACAGGTCACTGTTTCTAAATTTACCCCATTCTACTCAGAGTAAAACTCCAAGTCCTTATAACAGCCCTACAAATTCTGGCCCCTTATTACCTCTCTGAATTCACTTGCTACCACCCCTCCTTTTCCACTCCCCTTGCTCAGCCAGTGTGGGCTCACAGCTGCTCCTCAAACATGGGGGCACACGTGTTTAGGATGACCTTTGGTCTAGCTATTCCCTTTGCCCAGAACATTCTTCTCTCAGACACCTGTCTGGTCAACTTCCTTAGCAATCTTTCCCCAAATCTCACCCTCTCAGGGAGGCTCATTCAGATCTATCTGATACCACATTTCCCCTGCTGTACTTACTTATTAATGTATTAGCTTTCCCTCCACCCCCCTCCACCCACTGTAAGAAGACAGGTATTTGTCTAGTTTGTTCACTATTGTATCTAAAGTGCCTGACAATGTACAACATCAAGCAGCACTAAGCAGGTTCAAATAAAATAATTTAACAAAGCTAAATCTATCATATCATCAGAGCATAAGTGGGTTATTTAAAATTATTCAAAAGAAAGACTTTTACACTGGGGGAGCGTTAGTCACTCAGTTGTGTCCAACTCTGTGACTCCATGGACTGTAGCCTACCAGACTCCTTTGTCCATGGGATTCTCCAAAGGTACGCCTAAATTCACCTCTATGCTGCCTGTAAGAGACACTTTTAACACAAATGGAGTAAAAAAAGTTAAAAGTAACAGAATGTACCAAAACACCAGGTAAATACAAATTGAAAGAAAGTAGGAGTCATGTGGGCATTAAGAAAATAAGCTTCAAAACTAGACAGACCTAGGATCTAAGTGTCATTACAACACTTAACAGCTCTGTGACCTTTGGGAAGTTACTTCACTAAGCCTCAGCTGAGTCATCTATAAAATGGCAGTATTACCTATACCTCAAAGGGTTTTTAATGAGAATTACATGAAACAAAGCATTTAACATGTTGTCTGGCATATAATTAACACTGGAACATGCTGTAATGACCTTGTTATATACTAAAATGGAACAAATATCTTTCAGTGTTTCTATAAAAAAATAACAGTCTTGGTAAGAGTTGTTTTAAAACAGGAGGAAACACCAGAGCAACAATTCTAGCTTTTAGGCAGCTATTCAGGTTTCTGAAGAGGCCTAAAGAAGCATTCAATACTAAAAGGCTTACTTTACAAGAGCCTACCCTAACTATCCTTCCTTCTCTCTCAAGTAAAGCACAAATATTTATTATGCCCTGTTAGAGGCTTCTTACAAACTTTACGAGGTAGCAACCCTACACTACTCAAAAAAACTTAGCATACAAATAAACTCCCAAATGTGAGAAACGCAAGGTGACATTTATAAGACAGACTTACTCACTGCAACAAAACATTTATAATAATAAAAGGCCAGAAACAACTTAAATAGCCATCAATAGGAAACATGGTTAAACATATCTATATAGTAGAGTACTAAGCAATTTTATAAAGCAGACCTTCATATAGTGATATGGGATAACCTCCAGGATATAGTCTTAAAACAAATCAAGGGCTGCCCCGTGTGTAAAGTCTGGTGGGAGGACATGTATTTTTGCTCATATTAATAAAATATCTCTAGAAAAAACTTATGAGGACGAGGGACTAGACAAGCAAAAGGCATACTTTTTTGAACTTTTAAAAATTTTCACCCATTTGAATGCATCACCTGTCATTAAAAATATTTAAGTAAAAAGACTATTGAATAAGTTAGTTTCTATCAGTGACAAGCAAGGTAAATTCTGCCTGAATATTCATAACATTAACTGAATACATCCTACATGTTGATGTTTTTACCTTCAATTTTAGGATCTGATATCAAAAGCAAAGGCAACAAAGCAAAAACAAACAAACTGGACTACATCAAACTAAAAACCATATTTACTGAGAATGGCAAGCACAGTGCATTTATCAATATAACACTCGTATCACTTCCTCTTTCAAAACGAAATAAAATAAATCCCTAGCAATGGTTTGCAAGGAGTAACGTGCTTGATCAGTAACAGTTTTAAGCACAACTAGTTGGTGTACAGATGAAGATCCAGACTAGAAAATGCTAGTGGTTAGAGCTATCGTGAAATGGTGTGCTCAAGATTATCCATTAACAGACCAATGAAGAATAAACAGCTTACATTTATGTTTTCAATGGTGGTTCTCTCCTCTGGCTGCTCCTCACTCTTTTTGTCCTAACTCTACTATGACCAGAATACATTGGCATCTACTCATAATCCCTGAAAACAGGAATAACATTACTACCAGTTCAATAATAGAAACAGTAGCCATCATTTATTTAATATTGACCATATCCTCTGTGATGAGTGCTTAATTAGACATGATTTTATTTAGTCCTTAGGGTAAACTTGAGAAGTGGATTACATGACCCACTTTATAGATAAGAAACTAGAAACTTAGCAAGCAAAACAAACCGGTGGGCCACACACCTAGCAAATGGCAGCTGCAGGATTCAAGGCCAGGTCCAGCTCACACTAAAGCCTATGCTCTCCACTAGAAGGCTAAGTTACCTCCCTAAATGTTCCTCCTATCCCAACATTAACTGTATCTGAAAATAGCAAAAGCAGTCCTTCTGAACCCTTTCAGAGGTGAGCACTTAGAACACACATCCTTATCAGCTTTCATTCATCTGCAGGGCAGGCTCTGCCAGAGGCCTATGATTGTCCAGTCTTGCCAATAGTTAAAAACAAGACAGGGAGAGGAAGAGAGCAAAGAATGAGAATTCTTAAGGGTGTGGACAACGAGAAATCCCATTTGTACTGCTCACTGGCCACAAGACCTGGGCCGTTTCCTTGACCGGAGCTTCTGGGCTGGGGAGGCCTTCCCTCCACCCACTCCCAGTATAATCTGTTGCTCCAAATGCCCGTCTTTGCAGCAGACACAAGACCAAGGTCTCCCCATGTACCCCGCCCTCACAGAATAATGCAAGTAAAAGCACACTTTCATCTTTCAGCATTTCCGTCTATACCTACAAAACCCTGAGGAAAGCGTCAACAAACTGAGATCATGGACCAGTTTACCAAAGAGGGTATCAAAGTAGTGCTCTCAACTTCATCATCAGAATTTTGGTGGCTCCCAGAATAACTTCTCTATTGTGGCACCACCGGAAATCAGTCATTAGCTAATCAAAGATATTCACAGGCTCCAAGTGATGGTTACCGCTAAGAAAACTGATCATCTATTTTACAGTTTAAATGCTCAGTTAGAGAGGAATGGGAAAATATCTGACAGATGTGATTAAAATGTAGTAATTTAATTTCCCCCTTAAATTCCAGTCATTTTTCACGTCTACTATTCTATTCAAGAACTGCTGTAAACAATGTCTTACTGAGATATAAAAGTAGAATGGTACACACTTGGAATTTCATAATCTTTTACATAAAATAGGTTATCTTTGTACCGGCCTAAATTATAATAAGGAATGTTCCTCCCTCAAAAAATACAGAAGGAGAAAAAAAGAGAGGTAATCTTGTAAAGAAGAGAATGAGAATTAAGAAAATAAAGAGGAAATTATTTTGGAGGATTCCCCTTTTAGAATTTGAATAAACTCTTCTTAAAAATGAAAAAAATAGTATGACTTCAAGATGAAAAAAAAACAGTATGACAGGACGAAATCTGTAAACCACAACATTACATTGTTGAGTTTAACGAACATTAATCGAGAACCTACAACTGCTGAAGGAACATGACTATAAGTGAACTGAAGTCAAAGTCGCTCAGTCGTATCCAACTCTTTGCGACCCCATACAGTCCATGGAATCGTTCAGGCTAGAATACTGGAGTGGGTTGCCAGTCCCTTCTCCAGGGGATCTTCCCAGCCCAGGGATGGAACCCAGGTCTCCTGCTTGGCAGGCAGATTCTTTAACACTGGGAAGCCACTTGGGAAGCCCCCATGATTATAAGAAATGACTCTAAATATAAGAAGTTAGCAGGAAAAATACAAACAGTTTTGATATGAGACAGCAATTAATTAGTAACAGGTATACACAGGGTACCATTTTTCTACCCACTAGAGCTGTTTCCCAGCATCAGACAGTTATTCTCAGTAAATCTTCTTTCATCCCTCTTGTACCATATGAGACCTATTCAGAAAGTATATACAGGAAATAATTTGCATATACATCTGGTCTTTCACCTTTCTAGCAATTATCACTATAATTAATTAATTGTACATCTCCAAGGAGATGCTGATAGGCTTCTCTCTGATCCAGCAAAATATCTTGTACAAGGTATCTGGCCTACTTTCACGTGTGAAATGAACAAGCAAACATCCAAAAATATAAGACCTGAGACGGGGCTTCCTGCATGCAGTCTCTGATCCTCGTTAGATTACACACAGCCTTCACTTAAACAGAGTTTCAAACTCTACACCACAAAAAGAAGTTACAGGCCAAGGAATCATAAACGAAAAGACTCTAAAGCACTTGTATTAAATTAAAATTACAGAGAACAGAGAGAAATTAAATCCACAGGCTACTTAAAAGCCATTTAATGCAATAGTTTCTACTCTGTCCCTCAGCAAACTAATGTTTTTAATGAATAAGCATGTAATCCATTTTCATTTGGCAGCCCTTCTCTTTTCTACTGCTGTCCTCAAACAGAAGTGCTGATTTACAATGAAATGGCCCAAAGGAAGACAGTGCGTGAAGGAGGAGAGCAGTAAGTCTGGAGAAAGAGGGTTATCAGTTTTTAAAGCAAAAAAAGAAAATATTTCCACGGAAAACATGATTGATGATTCAGGTCCACAAACTCTAGCACAGTGATTAAGGGAAACGGGTCTGGAGTGGGGCTGCCTGGCTTGAATCCTGGCCCTGGGACTTAGCAGCTGTGCCACCTTGGGCAAGTACTTGCCTTGGGAAACAGGGTGATAACAGGACCTGTTTCAAAGCGCCATGTTCAACCATCTCTCACCAGCACTGAGGGCCTTCTCCAACCACCAGGTCTGAGATTCTCCCACCAGTTTCTCCCCATTCTTTAACTCTCCATTATTACCTTCATATCACTTACTACTATCTAAAATCATTTTAAAAGTTACTTGTTTTCAATATGACCTCCCCATTAAAAGTATAAAAAGAAATCTTGTCTGTCTTACTTCCACAGCCCTGGTGCCTAGAAGCAGTGCACAATACACACAAGTAGAAACCTGATAAATATCTGCTGAGTCAATGGACGAATAACACACAACACAGGAGATGTATGTTGTAAGCATTCAATAAATGGCTTCCAACATTATCTAGGTAATGAATTCAGGTAAATAATTCAGGCTTTGGTGTTATATCTTGAAATAATTATCCTCGTAGTCTTTGCAGATCTTATTTACTATTCACCAAAACCAAGAATTATACTAATTTACAGCTTGAAAGGATTTTTCCCTTCCACTATTAGGTGCTGCCTTTGGAGTAGATTACTTTATGAAATTCATCTCAGACATTTATTGAGCAATATGCTATGACCTGCATTCCATAGATACAGCAATGAAAGACAGTCCTACCCAGTCAAGAAGTTGATATCTTAGTTTTGCGCCTATCTCTGGCCTGCTTAAATGCAGTATGAGGAGGAGACGAGGATTTGTGCAGAAAGTAATTGGCCTGGGCTAAGTGGTAGTCTGTAAAGGTCCCAACCGTTTAATGGAAATCATCAGATGATTCTAATGTGGAACTTCAAATTCCTTAATTCATTATGCTAAAATTCTCCCTTAGCTACCGTTTTTGTTGATAACAGTATCACCAAGAGACAAACTAGGTTACTGCCGAGGTCCTCAAATGAGCAAGGCAGGTGTTTCTGAAATACTCCCCAACAGATGGAAGTTTACATAGGTCCTCAGCAAACTAAGGACTGCATATTTGTGTATGTATGTGAATGAATATACATTGTCGGTGTAAGACTGCCAAACGCTCTCTCTTAAAAGGACTATTCTCTATTTTGAGGCTCTGCCCTTCTACTTATTTATAGTTAGCTGTCCTTTCTTTTAAGTAATTATGTTGGTAACTCATGGTGAGTTTTTTTCCCATTTACTTGACAAATAAAAAAGTTCTTATTTTTGCTTATTTAAAAAAAAAATTATCAGTGAAATTCTGAAATCTAGAACATTTAGAAGCAAACAGAACCCAATTAACAGCTGCCTGGCCAAACTCCAAATGCAGAATGCTGGATCTTTTATTTGTTAACACACTGTCTCTTCACTCACCCAAGCCCAGTTTTCTTTAACCAGTTGTCTATAACCATTGCCTATAGTTTGTCTAAGGACTTTCCAGGTGACACTAATGGTAAAGAACCAACCCATTGCCAATGTAAGAGATGTAAGAGACACAGGTTCCATCCCTGGGTCAGGATGATCCCATGGAAAAGGGAATGGCAACCCACTATAGTATTCTTGCCTGGGGAATCCCATGGATAGAGGAGCCTGGTGGGCTACAGTCCATAGGGTCACAAAGAGTCGGACACGAATGAAGCAACTTGGCACACAAAGCACATACCTTCTATATTTTCAGGGTAAATAGAGGGGGAAAAAAATGGAAAATCACTGCAGATGGTGACTGTGGCCATGAAATTGAAAGACGCTTGCTCCTTGAAAGGAAAGCTATGATAAACCTAGACAGCAGATTAAAAAGCAAAGACATCACTCTGCAGACAAAGGTCTGTACAATCAAAGCTACGGTTTTTCCAGTAGTCATGTATGAATGTGAGAGTTGAACCAAAAAGAAGGTTGAGTGCCAAAGAATTGATGCTTTCGAACTGTGGTGCTGGAGAAGACTCTTTTGAGAGTCCCTTGGACTGCAAAGGAGATCAAACCAGTCAATCCTAAAGGAAATCAAACCTCACTATTCATTGGAAGGACTGATGCTAAAGTTGAAGCTCCAATACTTTGGCAACTTGACTCACTGGAAAAGACCCTGATGCTGGGAAAGATTGAAGCCAAAAAGAAAAGAGGGTGGTAGAGGATGAGATGGTTAGAAAACATCACCAACTCAATGGACATGAGTTTCAGTAGACTCTGGGAGATAGTGAAGGACAAGGAGACCTGGCATACTGCGATTCATTGGGTCACAAAACAGTGGACACAATTTAGCAAATGAGCAACAACATTGTCTATACTATTTGAGCAGATCTAAATTATAACTCAATTTATAAACAACTTATAGACAATTTATAAACAATTTATAGACAATATAAACACAATTTTCCTCATCATTTACGTGTCTAAGAGTAGAATGGCATGGACCTTCCCAGAAAATTCTTAGATCTTATGATGCACTGATATAAACACTATACTCAAACTATATTCTTGACTTTGTGACTTTTTAATTTTTCATGTATCCTAAGTCTTGTAATAGATGTGTTGAGAGCATTTAGAGCATTGATTTGAAATAATTAGCTCTTGTCCCCAGAATATTCAAATAGTCTTGTGCTGGAATATTCAGTTTTCTTCAACCTCAAAACCTCTAGTCCACTGACCTTTCCTCATTCACCACCATACATCCCGGTCATGTCTTCATGTATCTCCTCACTCAGGCAATATGCTATGATTCTCTACTGTAACTGCTCCTTTACAAAATTCCTTGACTCCTCTGCTTTTCAGTACCTCTTTCACATTTGCCTGGCAAACCCTCATTGCTGTGAAACTCAATCATGCTCCAACTCAATACCCGCTCAACGTCATTCAACATCGTTAAGAGACACATTTACAAGTGGTATACCCAATTCACTTACATTTTTGGCCACAAATCCCAAATGAGGACTCAATATCATCTGACAATCCTTTATACTTTGAGAACACTAATTTTACCCTTTAAAACCCTCATTTCACACCTTCTCCTCCCTCCTCTTATATCGCCACTCACCAAAGGATGTTTTGTTTTATAGTTCATTAATAATACAGAGACAATTCGAGAGCTCCTCAGTGTTTTACCCACATCAAAACTACGACCTATCCACAACTTTTGTGAAATGTCCTTCCTGTTGCCAGAAAACCAACTCACCTTCCATACTGCTGCTGCTGCTAAGTTGCTTCAGTCGTGTCCGACTCTGTGCGACCCCATAGATGGCATCCCACCAGGCTCCCCCGTCCCTGAGATTTTCCAGGCAAGAACACTGGAGTGGGTTGCTATTTCCTTCTCCAATGCATGAAAGTGAAAAGTGAGAGTGAAGTCGCTCAGCTGTGTCTGACCCTCAGCGACCCCATGGACTGCAGCCTACCAGGCCCCTCCGTCCATGGGATTTTCCAGGCAAGACTACTGGAGTGGGTTGCCATTGTCTTCTCTGACCTTCCATACTATGGGTCCCATTTAACGTTACCTTTTCAGAGGTTTTGTTCCTAAACTTACTCTTGTTCACCTGAGTCATCAGTTTTCAAACAGACTGTCCAATATCACATAAACATATTCCTGCATCTGATTTTAAAAGAGGAAATTGTCCTGTAACTATATGCCCCTTCTAACTCTACTTCCTATACATAAAAATGTTAAGTCATTCAGCTGTGTCTGACTCTTTGCAATCCCATGGACTGTAGCCATCAGGCTCCTCTGTCCATGGAATTCTCCATCAAGAATACTAGAGCGGGTAGTCATTCCCTTCTCTCGGGGATCTTTGTGACCCAGGGATCAAACCCAGATCTCTTACATTACAGGGAGGCTCTTCACTATCTGAGCCACCAGGGAAGCCCTCTCTACACATAAAAATAGTTATCAAAAGAAGCTTTTGTGACGGCTGGTAAATTACTGCTGTCACTTCCCAATCTTTGCTTCAACCCACTCCAAGCAGAATTGTCTCCACCATTTCACTGGGACTAGTTTTGTCAATGGTACTAGTCACTTCTATGTTGAAAAACCCAACAGCTGCATTTGACACAGCTGCCTGCTCTTTCTTTATTCTCTTGGCTTCTGCAACACAACTCCAGATTTTCTGCCTAGCCTACTAACAGTTACTTCAGTGCCCTTTGTTCCTCTTCTCATGTACCACGGCCCTGTCCTAAACATATTCTATTCATCTTTTCAAAGAACCAGTTTTTGGTGTCACTGATGTTTCCTATTTTTGTTTTTCCATTTCCTTACATGCTGTGATTCATGGGGTTGCAAAGAGTCTGACATGACTGAGCGACTGATCTGATCTGATCACCTGCTCTAATTTTCATTATTTTCTTCCTTCTACGTTCCTTATGTTTACCTGTTAAATTTAAGTTGTAAAACTCAACTTACATCGGGGTTTTTTTCCTAATTAATTCTTAGTCCCTTGTTTTCTATTATGTGTATTCAAAGCAGCAAATTTACATCTTAACTGTACTTTAGCTGAACTACTCTCAGTTCAGTTCAGTCGCTCAGTCATGTCTGACTCTGCGACCCCGTGAATCGCAGCATGCCAGGCCTCCCTGTCCATCACCAACTCCTGGAGTTCACTCAGACTCATGTCCATCCAGTCAGTGATGCCATCCAGCCATCTCATCCTCTGTCATCCCCTTCTCCTCCTGCCCCCAATTCTGCTCAGCATCAGAGTCTTTTCCAATGAGTCAGCTCTTCGCATGAGGTGGCCAAAGTACTGGAGTTTCAGCTTTAGCATCATTCCTTCCAAAGAAATCCCAGGGCTGATCTCTTTCAGAATGGACTGGTTGGATCTCCTTGCAGTCCAAGGGACTCTCAAGAGTCTTCTCCAATACCACACTTTAAAAGCACCAATTCTTCAGGGCTCAGCCTTCTTCACAGTCCAACTCTCACATCCATACATGACCACAGGAAAAACCATAGCCTTGACTAGACGGACCTTTGTTGGCAAAGTAATGTCTCTGCTTTTGAATATGTAATCTAGATTGGTCATAACTTTCCTTCCAAGGAGTAAGCGTCTTTTAATTTCACAGCTGCAGTCACCATCTGCAGTGATTTTGGAGCCCAGAAAAATAAAGTCTGACACTGTTTCCACTGTTTCCCCATCTATTTCCCATAAAGTGATGGGACCAGATGCCATGATCTTCGTTTTCTGAATGTTGAGCTTTAAGCCAACTTTTTCACTCTCCACTTTCACTTTCACCAAGAGGCTTTTTAGTTCCTCTTCACTTTCTGCCATAAGGGTGGTGTCATCTGCATATGTGAGGTTATTGATATTTCTCCTGGCAATCTTGATTCCAGCTTGTGTTTCTTCCAGTCCAGCAATACGTTCAAAAACAGGATATTCTGTTTTGAGTATACATTCTGTACATGTCCACTGAATAAAACTTATTTAACTTGTTCCAATATTCCTTATCTTTATTTTTTAATTTTACTTATTTTATTATTTACTTATTATTCTTAACAGAGAAGCCAACACCGCTTCCAGTTGAGAGGAGCCTATGCTCATGCAGGCATGCTCAGTCACTGTCATGTTGGACTCTTGAGACCCCATGAGCTGTATACTGTCAGGCTTCTCTGTCCATGGAATTCTCCAGGCAAGAATACTGGAGTGGGTAGCCATTCCCTTCTCCAGGGGATCTTCCTGACCCAGGGATCAAATCTATGTCTCCTGCATTGTAGGTGGATTATTTACCATTCGAACCATGAGGTTCATCTTTAATTTGCCAGTTTAATTACCTTTTTCAACATTTTATTCACATTAAACTTTAAAATTTTTCACTTTTTAATTGCTGGAGTTAGATTTTATTATTTTTTATATAAGAAGAGAAAAAACTATATATATATTTTAAATGGGGAGCTTAATCCCCTTATATCTATCCTAGGATCATTCTATCAATTTTTTTCTTTTTCTTTCTTCTACTGGATTTAGTTTAATTTCCTTCCCACTACAAGCTAGTATACATTCCATTTCTTTTATTTAAAATTTAAAATGCACAATATGCCTTAAATTTTTAAATAATCCATTTTACATCCTCCTCCCCAGTAAACCAAGGTCTCAGAAGTTTTCACTCCAATTTCCCCTGTTATTCTTATCTAGCATTTTTGTTCATTTTTTCCCAGCATCCTAAAATAAACAATTACCCTTTGTTTGTGTTATAGTCCATATTTGTATTGATCAACCTGAAATTGTTTGCTTATTGTAATTTCTTACATTTGCTGAGAAAGACAACATACTTCTGTTAAATCTGTTGAGATATGCTTTGTGGACTAGTGTGTGATCTACCCTAGAGAACTCATCCATGTGCACTTGAAAAGAATCTGTATTCTGCTGATCTGAGATGTTATATCCTGTAGATATCTATCAAGTCCAACTGGTCCACTATGTCATTTAAGATCACTGTTTTCCTACCAGTTTTCTGCCTGGATGATCTCTCCCCCTTGATGTATGTGTGATGTTAAAGTCTCACTATTATTGTATTATTGTTAGTTTTCCCCTTTATGTCTGTTAGTATTTGCTTTATATATTTAGGTGCTTGTGTACTGGGTGCATATACGTTAGTAAGTGTAACATCCTCTTCTTGTACTGAGTGCTGTGCTGTGCCTATGTTCTTTTCTAGGAGTTTTATAATTTCAGGCCATACAATTAGGTCTTTACCCCATTTTTAGTTTATTTTTATATAGAGTAGGAGGTGATGTTCTTTTTCATGTAGCTGTCCAGTATTCCCAGCACCACTTATTGAAGAGATTCCATTTTCGCCATTGAATATTCTTGTCTCCTTTGTCACAGATTAACTGTCATAGATTAACATACAAGCATGGGTTTATTTCTGGGGGCTCTAGTCTGTTCCATTTATCTCTACGTCGGGTTTTGTGCCAGTCAAAACATATGGGTAGAAAAATCTGTCTTTATTTGTCTGAAAATACCTTTATTTTGTCCTTGCTCTTAAAGGACTGTCTAAGAAGATAATTTGTGGTTTATGATTATTCTGTCGTATTAAAGAGATTATATCAATTTTATATATTTCCCAGGTGGCTCAGAGGTTAAAGCGTCTGCCCCCAATGCGGGAGACCTGGTTCGATCCCTGGGTCAGGAAGATCCCCTGGAGAAGGAAATGGTAACCCACTCCAGTATTCTTGCCTGGAGAATCCCATGGACAGAGAAGCCTGGTAGGCTACAGTCCATGGGGTAGCAAAGAGTCAGATACGACTGACTGAGCGACTTCACTGCTGATGAAAAACTTACTGTTCATTTAAGTAACAACTTCAGAAATCATGTTTCCTCTTGACTGCTATTCAGATTCTCTATTTTCAGTTAGCAATTCCACTGGGTATGGATTTCTCTATTCTGGTAGGTATTCAGTGTGTACCAATCTAAAGACACGTTATGTCCTCAACTGTGGATCACTCTCAACCATCATCTTTTCAAAAACAGCTTCTCAAGGATTTCCTTATCTCCTTCTCAAGTGTCTATTAAAGGTACAGTGTACTTTTTCATTCTATGCTCCATATTTGTTAATCACTCTTCAGTACTCTCAATGTCCATTTCTTCATGTTTCACTCTAAATCATCTCCTCAGATGTATATATGAGTCTTCAAGGCTATTTTCAATTAGGTATATTTTGCTGCTTTTTTAAACTGAAGTTTAGCTGATTTACAATATTATATAGTTTCAGGTGTACAGCAAAGTGATTCAGTATTTTTACACATTACACTCCATTAAAAGTTATTACAACATAATAGCTATAAATCCCTGCACTATACAATATATCCTTGTTGCTTATCTATTTTATACGTAGTAGCTTGTACCTTATAACCCCCTACTCCTAATCTGCCCCTCCCCCTTCCCTCTCCCCTCCAGCAACCACTAGTTCGTTTTCTGAGAGTCTATTTCTGTTTTCCTAAATATATGTGTCTGCATCATATTTTAGATTTCATATATAAGTGACATCACATAGTACTTGTCTTTGTCTGTTTGACTTATTTTGCTAACTGTAATATTCTCAAGGTCTAACCATGCTGTTGCAAACAGAATTTCCTTCTTTTTTAAGGCTGAGTAACACTGACTACATATATGCTACATTTTCTTTATTCAGTCATCTCTTGATGGACACTAACTAAGGTTACTTCTATATCTTGGCTACTGTAAATAGTGCTGCTATGAACACTGGTGTATATGTCTCTTTTTGAATTAGTGTTTTCTTTTTTTTCTGGATATACATACAGGAATGGAATTACTGGGTCATACTGTAGCTCTATTTTTAGTTTTTTTGACTAATCTCCATACTGTTCCAAAGTGGCTACATCAATTTACATTCCCACCATTAAGTGTACAAAGGTTTTCTTTTCTCTACATCCTCTCCAACATTTATTATTTGTTGGCTTTTTGATGAAAATCACTCTGACAGGTGTGAGGTGAGGTGATAATTCATTGTTTTGATTTGCATTACTCTAACAATGAGCAATGTTAAACATCTTTTCATGTGCCTGTTAGCCATGTAAATTCTTCTTTGGTAAAATGTCTATTCAGGTCTTTTGCCCATTTTATAATTGGTTTGCTTTTGAGATATTGAGTTGTATGAGCTATTTATATATTTTGACCTATCAGACATATCAAGAGCAAATATTTTTTCCCATCCAACAGATTGTCCTTTTTATTGGTGGTTTCCTTTGTTGTGCAAAACTCTGAAGTTTAATTAGGCCTCATTTGTTTACTTTTGGTTTTCTTTTCCTTTGGGAGCCAAATCCAAATAAAATTGCTATAATTTATGTCACAGAGTGCTGTTACTATGTTTTCTTCTAGGAGCTTTACAATTTCAGGTTGCACAGTTAGGTCTTTAATCCATTTTGAGTTTACTTTTATATAGAGTGGGAGGTGATGTTCTGATCTTTCACATGTAGCTGTCCTGTATTCCCAGCACCACTTATTGAAGAGATTCCATTTTTGCCATTGTATATTCTTGTCTCCTTTGTCATAGATTAACATATGTGTATGGGTTTAATTCCATTGATCTCTAAGTCTGGTTTTGTGCCAGTACCAAGCTGTTTTGATTACTGTAGCTTTATAGTATAGTTTGAAATCTGAAAGGGCGGTACCTCCAACTTTGCTCTTTCTTCTCAAGACTGCTTTAGCAATTCATGGCCTTTGTGGTTCCATATGAATTCTAGGATTATCTGTTTAGTTCTGTGAAAAATGTCATGGGTACTTTTACAGAGACTGCATTAAATCTGAAAACTGCTTTGAGTAGTGTGGTCATTTTAACAATATTAATTCTTATAATTCAAAAGCATGGGGTATCTTTCCACTTCTTTGTATCATCTTCAATTACCTTTATGAATGTTTCATACTTCCTAGAAGATAGGTCTTTCATCTCCTTGGTTAAGCTTATTATCTCCTAGGTATTTTATTCTTTTTGATGCGATTTTTAAGCAGGATTGCTCTCTACTTTCTCTCTTTGATAGCTTGCTATTAATGTATAGAAGAGCAGCATATTTCTGTATATCAATATTGCATCCTTCAACTTTGCTGAATTCACTTATTAGTTCTAATAGTTTTAGGGTAGATACTTTAGAGTTTCCTATATATAGTTATCATATCATTGCAAATAGTGAATTTTACTTCTTCCCAATCTTTTTTTTTTCCTCATGTGACTGCTGTAGCGAGTTCTACCATTTAAATAGAACTGGCAAGAGTGAGCATCCCCATCTTGTTCCTGAATTTAGAGGAAAGGCTTTCAGCTTTTCACTGTTGAGTATAACATTGGCTATGACCTTTATTATGTTGAGATATGTCCCCTCTATACCCACTTTGATGTGAGTTTTTTTTTTTTTTTTATCATAAATGGATGTTGAATTTTGTCAAATGGTTTTTCTGCATCTATTGAGAGGATCATGTGGCTTTTTACCATTCCTTTTGTTAATGGTGTATTACACTTATGACTTGCAAATATTGAACTATCCTTGCATCTCTGGAGTAAAGCCACCTAGATCATGGCATATGATACTTTTTTTGTACATTGGTGAACTAATATTATGTATTTTTATATCAATGGCCTATAATTTTCTTTTTTTGTAGTGTTTTTGGTATCAGGTAATGGTGGTCTCATAAAATCAATTTGGGAGTATTTCCTCCTCTGCAGTGATTTTGGAATATTTTGAGAAGGATTGGTATTAACCCTTCTTTATACATTTGGGAGAATTTTCCAGTGAAGCCATCCAGTCATGGACCTTAGTTAGCTGGTAGTTTTTTGTTTTTTTTTTTTTTTAAATTACAAATTCTATTTTACTAGTAGTGATCATTCTCTTCAAATTGTCTGTTTCTTCTTGATTCAGTCTTGGCAACCTGTATGTTTCTAGAAACGTGTACATTTCTTCTAGGTTGTCCAACTTATTGGCATATAACTGTTCATAGTATTCTCTTACAATATTTTGTATCTCTGTGGTATCAGTTGTTAGCTTTCCTCTCTTATTTCTTATTATATTTACTTGGGTCCCCTATCTTTCATTCTTGATTAGCCTGGCTAAAGGTTTATCAATTTTGTTTATCTTTTCAAAAAATCAACTCTTGGTTTCACTGATGTTTCCTGGTTGTTTTTTTTTTTTAATCTCTACCTAACTTTTTTTCCTCTTTGATTTATTATTGCCTCCTTTCTGCTGACTTTGGGTTTTGTTTAATTCTTCTTTTTCTAATTCTTTTAGGTAGTAGTTTAGGTCATTTGGGATTTTTTTCTTGTTTTTTTAGGAAGACCTATATCACTATAAATTTCCCTCTTAGAACTGCTTTTGCTGTATCCCACAGATTTGGAGTGCTGTGTCTTCAAGTCAAGTCATTTATCTTGAGATATTTCTGACTTCCTTCCTGATTTCTTTTTTACCTTTTTAGTAACATGCTGTTCAGTCTCCATGTGTTTGTGCTTCTCTCATTTTCCTTTAACTGCAATTGATTTGTGGTTTCATCCTGCTGTGGTTGGAAAAAATGTTTCATCTAATTTCTATCCTCTTAAATTTGTTGAGATTTGCTTTGTGGCCTAGCATGTGATCTACCCTAGAGAACTCATCCATGTGTACTTGAAAAGAATTTATATTCTGCTGATTTGGGATGTTATATCCTACAGATATCTATCAAGTCCAACTGGTCCACTGTATCATTTAAGATCACCGTTTCCTACCAGTTTTCTGCCTGGATGATCTCTCCCTTGGTGTAAGTGGGATGTCGAAGTCTCACTATTATTGTATTATTGTCAGCTTTTCCTTTTATGTCTGTTAGTATTTGCTTTATATATTTAGGTGCTTATGTACTGGGTGCATATATGTTAGTAAGTGTAATATCCTCTTCTTGTATTGACTCCTTTATCATTATATAAAGGCCTTCTCTGTCTTTTGTTATAGCCTTTTTTTTAAAAGTCTATTTTGTCTGATACGAGCATTGCTATCCCTGCTTTCTTGTCAATTCTGTTTGCATGAAGTAACATTTTTCATCCCATCACTTTCAGCCTGTATATGTATTTGGCCTAAAGTAGATCACTTGTAGGAAGCATATTGAAGTTTATTGTTTTTTCATCCAATCAGTCACCCTATGCCTTTTGTTTGGAGCACTTAATCCAGTAACATTTAAAGTAATTAGTAACAAATATGTGCCATCTTTTAACTTGTTTTCCAATTGTTTGTATAGATTTTATCTGTTCATTTACTATTCAAAAACGAACAGCAGTTTGTTTATATATTAGTTCATTTACTAAACAAAAACTATTTTGTTTCTTCCCTTGTGATTTGGTGACTTTGTTTGTGTTCTATCTCCTATCCATATAAAGGTGCTGGAATCACATTTCACAATGTGTACACATTAAGGGCTGTCATGCTGTCAATTTGTGCTTTCCTTTTGGCTTTTATTTTCATTCCTTCCTCCTTTAAAGCTCAGTAGTAAATATACTTAAAAAGTTATATTTAAGCCAATTCATGTTTTTGTAGCAAGAAGGAAGGAACCATGTCAATTCCTTCTACCAGAATATTGGTACTCCCCGTATTCACGTTTATGGGCTTCCTTGGTAGCTCAGATGGTAAAGAATCTGCTTGCAATGAAGGAGACGTGGCTTCAGAAAATCCCCTGGAAGAAGAAATGGCAACCTAACCCCAGTATACTTGCCTGGAGAATTCCATGGACAGAGGAGCCTGGTGGGCTACAGTCCATGGGGTCACAAAGAGTCAGACACAACTGAGAGACTAACACTTTCTTTCTTCACTTTCTACACATTTTCCCTAGGCGAATTTACTGTCCTGTGACTTTCAATATTAGCTATACCACATGACTCCCAAACTTTTATCTCCAACAGTTCCCCTTTGAATTTTAGACATATTTTCTGACAAAGAACTTCTACAGAATACATTATTTTTTAAAAACTCCTATAAATCAAAACAAAAACACAATTGACCCAATTTTTTAAATAATCAAAAGACTTGTACATACACATCATAAAAAAAATATACAAATGGACAATAAGAACACTAAAAAAGTATACATCACTGTTATAATGAATTGTAAATGAAAATCATAAAGGAGATTTTATTAAACATCCACCAGAATGCCTAAAATAAAAATGACTGACAACATCAAATGTTGGTGAAAAATCATCAGAACTCACACATTGCTGGTAAGAGTGTAAAATGGTACAATCATTTTGGAAAATATATTGTCAATTTCTTAAAAAGCTAAAAATATACCTTTGCTACAATTTAACAATTCCAATCCTATGTTCTCCCCCAGAAGAAATAAAAATATAAGTTAAAAAAAGATGTGTACAAGACAGCTCATAAGAGCTTTGTTTTTAATAAGCCCACGTGGAAACAATCCAAATGCTTGTCAGTAGTGGAACGGATGAACACATAGTGGTAGTTTTACACCAAAGAATACTATTCTGCAATGAAAAGGAATTACTGGCTGATATGCACACAACATGGATAAATCTCACAGACAAACGAATGAAATAAGGAAACCTGGGGAACAAAAAAAGAATCACTGTTTGACTCACTTAAGTTCTGGAACAGGCAAACCAAATCTATAATAATAAAGAGGAGAGTGTGCTGATTAGAAAAAAGCTGAAGTGAAATTTCTGGAATAATGGAAATGTTCTTTATCTTGATTGAGCTGGTTTATACTTTTATCAAAATTCACTAAACTCTACCCCCAAAAATCTGTGTATTTGTGTTTGCAAATATTAACTTAAACAACTACCCATCATCCTTTTACTTAACTATAACTTAAATGCCTGGTTTTCACTTGATCATTAGATGCTTATTCATTAATGAGAGCTAAAACACACCACAAAGTTGAATATTGAATATACATACCAAATTGTTCTAAGTAAACATATACTAAAATATTTAGATTTTCAGCCATGTTTTAGAAGGGGGGAAACTTTTTCAGAAGCATCTCACTTGCCAAAGCTACCATTCTGAATACTGTCCAAAATTTATAGAGTAAAACATCTCTTACGGGTTTTCTAAATAAACTGCATACTCTCACTTTCTTGCAAGTATAGTCATCAAAAGCCACAATCTATCAAAAGCTATCACCAATTAACATTCTGATCAAAAAAAGCTCAAACCATCAGAAGCTTTGTCGGTCACACACAAAGCCACACACTAACCCTGGCCAGGGTGCTGAGCTGCACAAAGTCAGGGTACAGCTTTCATATTCCAGTCCATGTCAATGGTACCTCTGGACTTGTACACAGCCACCCTCAATAGCTCTGATGTCAGCTATTCCAAATAGGTAAATAAACTGAGGCAACAATAGATATCACTATATGCAAGCAACATACATCAGCCCAAGGTCAATATCAGTAATAACAACTTTTCTGTACTCAACTTGTGGTGGTTTTGTACCATCATTTTAACTAAGCTGTGATGTTTCCCACAAATTCCCTTCCCTCTATGTTTCTGAGTTATTATTGGCCATAAGAAACTTGTACAAGATTTGTAAACCCAAAGTGTTACATTCTGGTTCTAAGTCAGGTGCTTTTGTAGCTCACATTGTGACTTGAATTAAAATATAGTTACAGCTTTCAAACAATTCCCAGACTTGAGTGCTTTCAAGACCTAAAGCCCCTCGAATGAAGGGAAAGATAGGTCTACAAGAAAGACAATATTACTTATCCCCAAATGCATACTGTAAATCCTCCTCCTAGCTTTCCCCCAAATGGAGCTGTGTCAGTATGACACAGCTAGTTTACTAGTATGACTATGAACTGGTGATGTGGAGTTAAAAAAAAAAAAAAAACAAACTGTCTCCAAATTAACAATAACTCCTCAAAACCTAAAACTCCACTGTGTTCTACCAGTCAGAGCTGGGGCTTAAGGAAATCAGATGATCAATGACCTTTAGAACTGGGCTCACTTCACAGAAGAACCAGGTCCCCAGATGGGTCCTGTGGTTATTTCCCCAGTTCTGGGATACACAGTTGGAATACACAAACTCAGCACCTGCCAGAACCTAAACACTGGCTCCCAGGCCTGTGAATTAATATGAGGGCCATTAGTCTGAGGAAGGGCAAGTGGAAATTATTAGAATTATGCAGTCTTACCAAAACAGTAAACCAAAGCAATCCTGGCTCCTTGAGGGACTGCAGAGATTAGTGACAGCACAGAGATGCAGGGATAGTAATCCCCCAACACATCCATTCCCACCCCATCTTCATTCAACTCAGTTATTTGGTCTCAGCAAAACACAGATACATTCTGAAAAATGACTAAGTTATCAAAACTTAATTGGTTGGTAATTCCAATTCCAATCACTATTCTAGAAGTGATTTCCCTGCTGAATCGATCAACATACCCTCTGGTACTGAGCGTGCAGCTACTGAGCTGATGAATGCTTTTTTTCTCTATACATCTTAGAATATTTGAAGCAGCTTGTTGCTCCATTCACTATGCTACTTTGGAGATATTTCAAACCTCCAGCCTTATCTCGTAATCTAGTCCACACTTTCTCAATCTTGGCACTACAGACATTTGGGGCCAGATCATTCTTTGCTGTAGGGGACTGTCCTGTGCATCACAGGACGCTTAACAGCATCCCTGGGTCTCTACTCACTAGATGACTAGCAGCTCCCCCCGCCACACACACACACACACACACACACACACACACACACACTTATGACAACCAAAAATGCCTGCAGGCATGGCTGAATGTCCTCTGCCAACTGCCCACAATTGAGAACCACTGATCTAGTCCATAGGGACCTTATCTTTCTTTCCAAAGGATATCTCACTGGTCTGTTACATGGATGATGTCATGCTGACCGGATCTGGTAAGCAGGAATTAACTACTCTGATACTTTGATTAAGGTATGTGTAAGCCAGAGAAAATAAATTCCACAAAAATCCAAGGGCCTGTCTCCTCAGTGAAACTTCTAACAGTTTAATCATCTGGGATGTGTCGAGATACCTTCTTCAGAGTAAAGAACAAATTGCTGCACCTGGCCTCCCCAATTTTTAAGAAAGGGAAGCCATGGACATGGAATGAAGGCAACACATATACTTCATTTTCATTACAGGCAGTCCAAAAGCTTGCCAGTTGTGTACTGGGGCCAGAAAAGCAGGACTTTGTAGGAGATATAAGGCTGTTGTCAACCTGCCCTGCCACTGGAACTCAGAAGACTCACCAGTACAAGAAGCATCTGTGACCAAGAGAGGTCAAGTACTGAGTGTCTGGCAGGCCCCTACATGTGAATCACGGTGCAGACTTTCAAGACTTTGAAGCAAAACTATGCCACCCTCTGCAAATAACTATTCTCTTTGGGGGAAACTGCTTCTGACTTGATACTGGGCCCCAGGAGAGACTGAATAGTTGATCATTCAACATGAGCTTCCCATTATGACTTGGGTATTGTCCAACTCATCAAGCCGAAAATTTGGGCATGTACAGCAACATTCCACTATTAGATGGAAGCAGTGTATATTAAATAAGGCTTGAGCGGATACTGAATACACAAGCTGCATCCACATAGCTGAAGTGTCCCTGGCCCATACTCCGGATTCCCTGCTTATTCTCTATATTTATTCTAAACCCACACCTATGGCCTCACGGGACACTTCCTATGGCCACTTGATAGAGGAAGAAAAATAAATCCACATCCAGTTCACACTCGTTTCTGCACAATATTCTGGTACCACCCAAAAGTGGACAGCTGTAGCACTACAGCCACTTTGTGATGGCACTAAAGGAAGAGTAGCAAAAAGAAAATTCCCCATGGGTGGAACTTTAAGCAGGGAACCTGGTTGCTTCCGCTGCCTAGAAAGAGAGTGTGTAGATTCTACAGAGATTCGCACACTGGTGCTTGTTGTTTGGCTGAATAATCAAGGACCTGGAAGGAACATGATTTGAAAATTAATGACAAGGAAGAAGTATGCTAATAGATACCCCTAAATGAGCACAGCATGTGGAGAGTTGTACCATGTGAAAGCTCACCAAGGATTACTCATGTGATTGGTATCAGTCAGCCTCTTTCTCTAGTCAACCATCTTCCTGGCAACACAGACTAACATTCACCAAGGCTAATCTGCCAAGTGCAAAGAGTAACACTGAGGTCCTCAAATGACACCACAATTCCCAGAAGGATCAAGTACAGGTAGCCTGGTAGCAGGTTGATTATATGGCTGATTATCATATACTACACGATTATACTTTCATCATAGAAGGGGGCAGTGCTTTGCTCTCACTAGAATAAATATTTGTTGTAGATATGAATTTGCCTTTCTTGTCCATAATGTTTATGCTAAAACCTCCATGAGGAGGTTTACAGAATCTATTTTTTGCCATCATGGTATATTCCACACAGCACTGCTTCTAAGCAAAGAACTTGTTTTATAGCAAATGAAGCAAGACAGTGGGCTCAAGTTTGAAGAATTCACTGGTCTTATTATGTTCCCAATATCCTGAAGCAGCTGGCTTGATAAACCAGTGGAATGGCCTTTTTTAAAGATTCTCTTATGATGCCAGATGGGTGACACTTCGCAGAGCTAGGGTAACATCTTCCAGGATGCAA
The DNA here is from genome assembly GCF_000754665.1 of Bison bison bison. NCBI lineage: Eukaryota > Metazoa > Chordata > Mammalia > Artiodactyla > Bovidae > Bison > Bison bison. The sequence continues at coordinate 1,438,432 of NW_011494897.1, forward strand.
TATGTACTCTGAATCAGTGACTATTATATGGTGCTATTTACTCCATAGTCAGAGTTCACAGGTCCAGGAATCAAGAGACAGAAATGAGAGGAGCTCTTCTTTCAATTACCCTTAGTGATCCACCTGTGAATTTCTTTCTTTCTTGTCTCTACAACTTTGGGTTCTGCTACCAGAGAAGTCTTAGCACCTAAGGGAGGAATGCTTCCACCAGATGTCATAGTAATGATCCATTAAACTGCAAGTTGAGACTGCTTCGTGGCAGTGAATCAGTAGGCAAAGAAGGTTATTATACTAGCTAGGGCGACTGATCCTGACTACCAAGGGGAAACTGGGTTGCTATTATGCAAAGGCTTGAAGAGGAGTATATCCAAATGCAGAAGCTCCTCTGGGGCACCTCTTATTACTCTCATGTCCTGAGATTAAGTCAATGGAAAATTACAATAACCCAATACAAGTAAGGCTTCTGATGGCCCAGACTCTTCAGAAATGAAGTCCTGGGTTACCTCACCAGGCAAGAAATTGTAATCAACTGAAGTGTTTACTGAGGGCAAAGGGAATATGGAATTAGTAGTAGAAGAAAGTAATTATAAACACCACCTATCTCCACGTGACTAGCTATAAAACAAGGACTGTAATACTTATGAATATTTCTTCCTTATTTTACTATAAATATATCTGCCTATATATCAACCAATTATTTCTTCCTTTTTATTCCCCTTCCCCATTCCCCTAGCTTTTTATATGAATACTGAAGTTACAAGGTATAAAAGGAGAATGTGACTCAGAAGAGAAGTGAACACTACCCAAAGAGGGATAAAGATACTTCATGTCTATCTTCTTTTAAAGAGAGGGTTAACATGTTTTGGTCTACCTATGAGAGCTGTGTCATATTAGGCAAAAGCATAATTTGCTACTATCTTGGCTTCCCTGGTGGCTCAGAGGTTAAAGCGTCTGCCTGGAATGTGGGAGACCAGGGTTCAATCCCTGGGTCGGGAAGATCCCCTGGAGAAGGAAATGGCAATCCACTCCAATACTCTTGCCTGGAGAATCCCGTGGAGGGAGGAGCCTGGTAGGCTATAGTCCATGGGGTCGAAAAGAGTCGGACACAACTGAGTGACTTCACTTTCACTTTATTTGGAAGTTAAGTATGGCTAAGATTGGTGTGGCCACATCCCATACTTAAAAGGGATGTCCAAGGTGACATGGGACAGGCTGTGGTGGCTTCTGGTATGTGAACTTAGCTAGGTTAGAGTTATATTTCCCTTCCCTCTATGGTCCTGGGTTAGTGTTCCTAGTGTTTAGTTGCTAAGTCATGTCCGACTCTTTATAACCGTTAGCCCACCTGGCTCCTCTGTCCATGGGATTTCCCAGGCAAGAATACCGGAGTGGGTTGCCATTTCCTTCTCCAGGGGATCTTCCCAACCTAAGGATCAAACTCACGTCTCCTGTATGTCCTGCATTGCAGGCGGATTCTTTACACACTGAGCCATGATCTGGGTTAGTACTGGCACATTTATTTGCTCTGAAGGTCCCTGTAGGGCCAGACACAGCTGTGAGAGAATCTGCTGGCCTGCCTGTGGGCATGGAACAGCAGCCAGGCCTTCGCAGCTCCTTCAGCCCCAGGACCACGCTCTTCAGCTGCTCTGAGTACTGAGCCAGGTGGCTGTGCAGCTCTACATGAAGGGTGTCAGCTCCCTGCAGGCCACCCTCCTTAGAGGCTGGAAGGCAGTGAGAGACACACAAGCTCCAGTCTGTCCTCAGAGACGCCAACATGTCTTGTTCTCCCCTACTTTCACATTCGTCTTTCCTTCCTGACTGGAAAGCCTTGTAATTTCAGCCTCTTAATACCAGACTCCAAAGTAGCAACCATATATAAAACACTTAGCCAGTTCTCACAACTCCGTAATTTTAATGCCATAGCAAAAGCCTTGGAGAAGACAATGGCAACCCATTCCAGTACTCTTGCCTGGAAAATCCCATGGACAGAGGAGCCTGGTGGGCTGCAGTCCATGGGGTCGCTAAGAGTTGGACACGACTGAGCGACTTCACTCTCACTCTTCACTTTCCTGCATTGGAGAAGGAAATGACAACCCACTCCAGTGTTCTTGTCTGGAGAATCCCAGGGACGGGGGAGCCTGGTGGGCTGCAGTCCATGGGGTCGCACAGAGTCGGACATGACTAAAGTGACTTAGCAGCAGCAGTAGCAGCAAAAGCCTTAATCTGTATCATTCATAGGATCCTGCTTCCCAGATTGAATTCAGATGTAATAATATAGGTAAGATTGGCATAGTCTTACTTGTGAAAGGCAGTCAAACATGGACATATATTCCTTAATTTAAGTCACTATTATGTAAACTTCACAAAGGTGAAATTAATTCTTTTGAAGAGAAAATAGCTATCAAGCATTACTTTTAGAAAGATAAATGTTATTTCCTTAAAAGAGAAGGAAGACAATACAGAATGAGAAGAAGAACTCAGAACTTCACCAAAATCTTGCTCATCACGCCATTACCCATCATTTCTAAGGGCCAAAATATAAGTATCACAATTCAAAAAAGACAATGGAAGAACAGTATATTCCAGCATACATGATGTCACCATCAAAATTATCTTCAACTTGTAAATGCCTGACTTAAAACCTGCCTTTAAATTTGGGTTCAGTAAAATCAATGCAGTCTCAAAAGAGAGATTCCATTAGCATGTTTAAAGCAGTAAGCAATGTGAGGATATTTGCACTCAGTCTGCAGAATGAGTGGATTGACATGAAGAAAATGGTAAGCATGGGAAAAAGGGAAGCCCAAACACCAGTAAGTTTAATTGTGTATCTTCAACACTGTGGGGCAGAAGAAAGAATACATCCTGATGAGCAACTGTGACTCTTCTTGTCACCTTGGTTTTGTTTCTTTGGTACCATTACTGAACACCTAACTATTGCCAAGTATGTAATGTGTATCTAATAACTTAAACCTGACAATCTAATCAATAGATAAGCATTTTATTCATTTTACAGATAAGGAAATATGCCTAATATTATACACCTTTGTTGTTCAGTCGCTAAGTCATGTCCGACTCTGCAACTCCATGGACTGCAGCACGCCAGGCTTCCCTGTCCTTCACTATCTCCCAGATTTTGCTCAAACTCAAGTCCACCGAGTTGGTGATGCCATGCAACACCTTATAAATGACTAAGCTGGAGATAAGCCACCCCAAGGATGTCTTGTCTACAGAATGTATGCTCTTAAGCATTACACGTATCACAGGTGTGTCCACTGCCACTGAGAACACTGATGTCAGCACACGCCTATCCTTCTCTGTGCCCTGCTCCAATTCCTTGTTTACCAGCTACCTGCACATAATTCAGACTTCCATCTGGCTTTCTTATACTTAATAGAAGCATTTCAATGAGCCAGAACGTTATCCTTCACACTGTAAATTTAATGTATTAAAATTTACCACAATTATTACTTTTTTGGTATAAAAAGGAATAAATCCATGACCTAAAATACAGAAATTCTAGTTGAAATCATGTATAATCCAGTAGTTAAGGTAAGCATTTAAAACTTTGGCATACTCACTTCCTTTACCTAAATGTAATAGTAGTAGTAGTAATGGTGGTAGTAGTAGCAGCTACATTACACAGCTTCTACTAAATGCTTGGCACTGTTCTAAGGGCATGATATACATCCAATCATTTAAACCTCACAACAACCCTAGAAGATGGTCACTATTGTTATTCTATTTTACAGATAAAGAAACTGAAACATAAAGAAATGAAGTGTCTTCCCAAGGTCACAGAGCTAGTAAATGGCAAAGCTTGGATTTGAATATGCCCTAAATTCTGGAATGACATTGCTTTTGTATCTGAGCTGGGGTATACAGAGGGTGATTTCCCCCTCTTCAGAAGGT
>NW_011494897.1:1442437-1454736 GCF_000754665.1 Bison bison bison
TGGCCTGGCCTGTGTCTTATTTCCAGAGACACTCCTCCCTGAGACACTCCCCTAAACCCCAGGACACTCCCCTGGGAGGGTTTTCACTATAACTTGCCAGAAGACCTTACAAGCTGACACAACTGAATCACCAGGGGATACAAGAAAACATGGGCCTAAATTATATCTAAAAATACAGTATACTGTTTTAGAAACTTCCTAGTTCTTTCAAGTCCCCCAAGTACAAAAATCATACAGCAAACTCATGTCAGAAATGACAATGGATGTTTGTTCTTTAAAACATTAAAATACTCCAGTAGTCAATGCTTTAGTCTAAGACTTTCAGTTTAGATATATTTACTAAGCTAACAAAATTCCATAATTTTCCTGAATATAATAAGCTAATAATCATATCAACTTAAATGTCAATACACTTTCTGAATAAACCTTTTAAATTATAGCAAAATTTTAACTGATGACTTATGAACATGAACATGAAGGGTAGGGAGAAATAATCTTCAAAACACCTCAGAAATTCATTTTTAAAATGACCAGAATTTAAAAGGCAAATACCTTATCTACAGAGCACCGCCTCAGATTCTTAAAGTACTTCATCATTTTCCAGAGTGCCATCAAGTAGCTACTAGGTGTACAGGACTATGTGCCAAAGGACTTCTGGACAGGGTGTATTTTGCTGACATATTCTTGCTATTTAATATGACACAGCAACAATTCTGAAAGGTTCTGAAAGCCAACTATACCAGCACCACTGCCTGACTGATACGGTAATCGGGAGCGGGGATCTCAGTCTCTAGGAGTTTGTAGCACTGCATACAGAACAGACTTAAAGAAATCTCAGTACAGTGTGAAAGGGCTGTCCTTTAAGGGCACGCAAGGGAGAATCCACGGCGTGATACTCAACTCCACCAGAAGAGAGGGCACTGTCTCCTGCCTGACACACTCTTCCCTCCTTGGTTCTACCCCTCCTGGAGAGGAAGGGAAGGTAGAAGAAAAAGGTGGAAGTACTCAACCAAGGTGGCAGCAACCTTTTCAAGGCTTTCCTCCTTAGCATGTTTTTTGGCCACTGGTCTTTAAGAACTTACTGAAGAATCAATCCCCATGTTTAAACACGTGGCCACTGTCACAGAACTTATTTCCCTCTATCTTTGGTATTTAAGCAGCAAACAGAAAGAATCTAGAGTGGCCAGAAGGACCAATGGCATGACTTAGTAGTGCTATTCAGTCAACAAATAATTTCTGTAGTGAAAAAGGAAGTACCAAAATTCACATGTGTGCTCAGTCGCTAAGTCATGTCCAGCTCCTGGAAACCCCACCAGGCCACCTCTATCCATGGGATTCCCCAGGCAAGAATACTGGAATGGGTTGCCATACCCTCCTTCAGGGGATCTTCCTGGTATACCAACGAGTGCCAGCAGAAAGGGTAAATGACTTACCCAAGATAACTAGCTAGTGACTCATTAGAAGCTAAACAATGTTCCCCTTTAGGTCAACTCTATTCACTACTAATAAAAATCACAGACAGGGTGTCATGAACAGATAATGAGTTACCTACCTCAAGCATTTGCTAAATCCTTGTCCTAAGCCCTTTACATCACCCTATTCTTCTGCCCTAAGTCTAGAGAGGCTCTACTTTCTGACCTACTCATTTTTTTAAGGCGACTCTGGGATTCTTTAACCTTATTCTCAATACCTACTACCATAGTGAAATGTGTATGGGATTTCACTATAAAATGTGAGTCTTTTCTTAACTAGTGTCAAAGAAATAACTATCTCAATACTTGTTATAACAGCAGGAAGAGTTCATTGAAGATTACTGTACAGGGATATTACAACAGGGGAGGGAGATCACCTCTGAATGCAGCAAAGACATCTGGAGATTTACAGCCAAGGGGCACAGGGAGGGTGCCAGTGGCAAAAAAATTACTACAAGGAAACATCAAGGGTAGGGGGATTCTTGCTAAACTAGCCTAACAGGATTCTTACAGGTCAAGAACTTGGACATCAAACATAGGGGATAAGAAATTTGATTAGATACCAGGGTGGTCAGATAGCAAGAGTTGGGGATTCTCACTTAACTGACGTCACTGAACTCTGCTGAGACTGGGCTGTGCAGGCTCTGCAAGGATAGGACAGACAGGGAGGCTGAGTTGAAAAGAAGGTTCAAAGGAGCCTAACTGAAGTTTGATCAAGGACCAAGATGGACTGGCATTTCTCCTTTACCAAACTCTTCTCCCAGTAGGCCAAATTAAGTCTCCTATTATAAACTTTTTATAAGTCCCCTATTAAAAGCTCTTTCAAGAGCCATGAGAAGGCAGGGCATGCAATTTAAAAACTGGAATGTTTCTAAAACACGCCAGCATACCCAGAATACAAATCTAATCATGCTGACCCTTTACTTGCATCACCCAAGGGCCAGCAGTGTCCCCAGGACCACTTCCTGCTGACGCAGGCTGCAGGGCTCTCACTAAATGTGGCCATTTCCGGGCTACTGTTTGCCTCCTCTGACTCCACGTACATAATGCTCCTTCAGCCCAATATTCTCTTCCTCCCATCAACTCAATCTTCCACAGAGCTGGCTGTTAGCAAAGGATGACTTACCTTCGAGCCTTTGTTCAAAGGCTATTAACTTTCCTTAAGTACTGCCTCCCGCTTTCCCCCACCCTCTTTCAGTCTGTGTTCTGACCACTCAGACGACAAGGAGCTGTAACTTCCTACTGCACTTGTTTGTCTCTATGACTCTCTCTCCAGGCTCTGAGTCCCTCCAGAGCAGGGAACAGGTTTCATTTGCCTTTGTATCTCGATTATCTACAGCTGAGCTGAAATAAACAGTAAAGGAAATAAAGAAAACCTTCTTCTGAAACTGTGAAAGCAGCACCGTTGGTCCCCAAAGGAAAGGTACTTGATACCGCGTGCTCATTCAGTCAGTCACGTCCAACTCTTTTCCACCCCATGGACTGTAGCCCACCAGGCTAGTCTGTCCACGGAATTTCCAGGCAAGAATACTGGAGTGGGTTGCCATTTCCTACTCTGGGTGATTATCCCAACCCAGGGATCAAACCTGTGTCTCCTGCATCTCCTGCACTGGCAAGGCAGATTCTTTACCATCACGCTACCTGGGAAGCCCAAAGGAAAGGTAGTCATGATTTAAAGTTTCAAAATAAACCTGACACTATATACCTTACAGGTAGTTCTTTAAGATTTTGGCCCATTTCTCAGCTTCTAACTTGTTTACAGCCTGAACTAAACTCATAGAAGCCAAAACAATATTAACTAGTACTTCCTCAGAAGAAAGAGGCAGCCTACAATCAAAGGCACTGTATAGGTAACTCCTTGATGTTGGCACCTTCCCTCTCAAATAGTTAACCACATAAAGCTAGGCGATAGGAAGAAAACAAAATTCCTCATTATCCCCTCCTTCCACCTTCCACCTACAAACGCCACATTGTACCTTATTATTTTCAAGCAAGACGATTCCAGTATTTTCTACTGCTGTCATCATCTACCAAAAGGACTGATTCATCATGTCTCTTATCCCACTTGCTTTAGTAACCAAAGATAATTTTCTTTCCACTTTAGTCAAAAGATGGGACTTATTACACAGTAACCATCATCATCCTCATCATCATAACTCAGTGTTTTACAAAGTCTAGGTGGTAGATATCAGTATCAGAATTACTTGGGCTCTACCCTAGAGAAACTGAGTAAGAATATGGACTGAGAGAGAGCAGGGGTTAGGGAATGAGAATTTGAAATGGTTGCCCCAGCTGGTCTGTAAACTCACTATATTTGAAAAAAAATAACCCTGATTTATCAAAATGCTGAGGGCCAAAAAATGTGCCAAATACTATGGTAGGTAACATACAACATACACAAGTAATTTGGAAGTAATCACTAACTCAGAAAACTTTCAGTTGAGTTAGGAAGATAAAATTATACACAGAGGAACTGTAGTCTTAACCTTTATGATACAGAATGGCCTTCAAAATTTAGATCAAGTGCTCAATCTTTAAAATCTTCAGGCACAGACCACTTTAAGAATACCGACACAAATTATATATGTATTACTTTACTAACAGAACTTGTACATAAAAAACATAACATAAAACAGGTGAAAGGTTCTTGGAAATACACTAAAACTTTAGTGTAGAGCAAACTTTATAGTAATTAATAAACTATTACTAATATTATACAATATAAACGTGTTTCCTGATTTTTAAAATTTTGGTTTAACAATTGGTGATACAGAGACTGAAGGACTGATTGTAAGTTATGCTACGCTATGCTAAGTCACTTCAGTCATGTCCGACTCTGTGTGACCCCATAGATGGTAGCCTACCAGGTTCCCCCGTCCCTGGGATTCTCCAGGCAAGAACACTGGAGTGGGTTGCCATTTCCTTCTCCAATGCATGAAAGTGAAAAGTGAAAGTGAAGTCGCTCAGTCGTGTCCGACTCTTAGCAACACCATGGAGCCTACCAGGCTCCTCCGTCCATGGGATTTTCCAGGCAAGAGTACTGGAGTGGGGTGCCATTGCCTTCTCCAGATTGTAAGTTAAGCTTATGTCAATATTTAATTTCAATGACTATCAGGGACTTTAAAAAAGTACCCCATACAAATAAAAGCAGCTCATTTCTGGTTACATTTATTTATTTATAAAGTCCACATTTCAATCCATCCACCAATTATGTGAAAAATTTTTATAAAAGTAATTTAGGAGACACCTACCTGATGACAATCAGCTGTTCTTGAAAAGTAACTATTTTAATAATTGTAACAAACGGCTTCCACAGTTTACTAAGATTTTTTTTTATCTACAAGACTTATAAACAGCTTGGAATCCACATTTTAAAGTATACAGATATGAGTATTTCAGATACACACAGTTTAGGGTAATATATTATAGGAGTATAAACATTTCTGAACTCCCATTTTCAAAAAACTTATTCCAGCCTTTCTGCATTATAACAGGCAAGATCCTGTAGTGGGTCCTCCAAGATAAAGGACACTTTTTAAAATGCATTGTTGAGCTTGAATGGGGTAAAAGAAACATCTAAGAAAAAAACAAAACAAACAAATATATAAAAAATTCCAGCTAAAAGCTACTACAAAAGCCAGCATTGCTATAGGGTCAAACACTAAGCCTTGGACCCACTACAAGGAGGGAGAGTTGAACCTAAAACACCCTCATTGAGCCAGGACCCCTATTAGGAGACTGAAGTGTAACCAGGTCAGTAGGGGCTCCCATTAGGGGCAATCACAAACACAAACCCCCTGCAGAGGAAATCATCCTCAATTTAGTCTCCCAACTTTCACACAGACAAAAATCAGGCAAATATGAGATCATCAGCAAAGATCAGCAAATACAGAAGAAAAAAGTCACAGTGAGTAAGTAGACACAAACAAGAGCACTAAATCCCCAGGGACTTGAGACACTGGAATATCCAGATACAGAATGTAAGTAACTATGTATTAGATGTTTAAGAAAATGTAGATTAAATCACAAAAGTAAGCAAAGATGAAAAGAATATTTAAAAAGCCAGACTGACCTAAGAGAAAACCTCAGAACTGGTAGAGACGAAAAGCTGAATTAATAAAACTAAAATTCAACAGATGGGGAAAGAGAAGAGTGGAGCATGCATCCAACACTGGCTTTTCAGAGGATCGCCCAAGGGACTGGTTTCCATCCAGCTCCACTCAGGTGCTGATGGGAACTGGCATATGCTAGATGCCGAGTGGCCGCTGAGAACAAAAAGACTTGTTCAGTGTGTTGTGCTGCTTCAGAGAAACCATGGTACAGCAGACAGACACCAGAGGGAGCAAAAGATTGCAAGCTGCCACCCTAAAAAAAAATAAAAAGTCCTAAAATTCTTCTAATCAGGAGTCTACCCAGACAAGTGAAAAAGACAACTACAGAAAAGATTTGAGAGCTCTGAGAATCCCCAGCTGAGGTGAACGGTGAAACTCCTTCCTTGTATCAAGACAGTACAGAAAGGTTAGGAGAGGTAGCCATTTTTAAACTGTGTGAGTAACAACACAAAACTACAAGGAACATGAAAAGAAAATTAAGAAAACAAACAAAAAACACCATGATCCAAGCAAGGAAAGAAAGAAAGTCTCTAGAAATCAAGCCTAAAGAAACAGTTACATGTACTACTTGACAAAGGGTTCAAAACAACTGGCATAAAGATGCTCAAAGAGCTTATGAAAATGATGCATGAAGAAAATAAGAATTCCAACAAAGACACAGAATCAGACAGAAGTTCTGCAGCTGAAGAATGCAATAACTAAACTGAAAACCTCATTAAAGAGGTTCACCAATCCTTGATCAAGCAGAATAAAGAATAAGCAAACTTGAAGACACGTTGCTTGCAATTATCTAGTCAAAATAAATTTCCTGGTAGCTCAGTGGGAAAGAATCCGCCTGCAATGCAGGAGACATGGGTTTGATCCCTGGGTCAGAAAGACTCCCTGGAGAAGGAAATGGCAACCTACTCCACCATTCTTGCCTGGGAAATCGCATGGACAAAGGAGCCTGGAGGACTGCAGTCCACAGACTCGAAAAAGAGTTGGACATGACTTAGTGACTAAACAACAAAATAACAACAACAACAAATAAAACAGAGTGAAGAAAGTCTAAAGTAAAAATGGGATGCCTATGGTATTTATAAGCACCAATATCTAGATTATGTGGCTCAGTGGTAAAAATTCCACCCAGCAATGCAGGAGATGCAGGACACACAGGTTTGACCCCTGAGTTGGGAAGATCCACCAGAGGAGGAAACGGCAACCCACTCCAGTATTCTTGCCTGAAAGATCCCATGGACAAAGGAGCCTGGTGGGCTCCATGGGTCAGAAAGAGTCAGACACGACTGAGGAACTGAGCATATACACACATCTACACTATGGGAGTCCCAGAAGATAAGAAAGAACAAAGTGTAATGTAAAAGAGGAAAAATTCCCAAATATGGAGAAGGAAACAGACACCCAGATTCAAGAAACCCGAGAGAACTGAAAGAGCGTGGACAAACCCAAAGACGTCCACACCAAGACGCATTATAATCCAATTCTCAAAAGTCACAGACAGAAGTTTTAAAGCAGCACGAAAAAAGGGACTTGCCACACACAAATGAACCCCCAAAAACCTAGCAGTAGATTTCCCAGTAGAAAACTGGCAGACTCGGGGGGGAAAGCAATAATACATTCAAACAGGGGAAAGGGGGAAAAGAACAACCACCAGCCAACTAAGAATGCTGTATCTAGAACTGTCCTTCAAAATGAAGGAAAGACAAATTTTCAAAGATAAAAGCTAAGGGAGTTTATCACCACTAGACCTCTCTTACAATAAATGTTAAGGTAAATCATTCAAACTAAAACAAAAAGACACTAAATAGGAACAGGAGAAGTATCATACATAAATGCACATGCATGGAATCCATAACAATGGTACTGATGAACCAGTAGAGAATGGACTTGGGGAAAGGGGACATGGGGAAAGGAGAGGGTGGGATGAACTGAGAAAGTATCACTGACAAATACACAATACCATGTGTAAAACAGATAGATAGTGGAAAGTTACTAATAACACAGGGAGTCCAGCCTGGTGTTTTGTGATGACCTAGAGGAGTGGGACAAGGGGCAGGGAGGCAGGCTCAAGAAGGAGGAGATATGTATATATAATAAGACAGATTCATGTTACTGTATAGCAGAAACCAACACTGCTGCTGCTAAGTCACTTCAGTCATGTCCAACTCTGTGTGACCCCACAGACAGCAGCCCACCAGGCTCTCCCGTCCCTGGGATTCTCTAGGCAAGAACACTGGAGTGGGTTGCCATTTCCTATTCCAATGCATGAAAGTAAAAAGCGAAAGTGAAGTCGCTCAGTTGTGTCCAACCCTCAGCGACCCCATGGACTGCAGCCCACCAGGCTCCTCCATCCATGGGATTTTCCAGGTAAGAGTACTGGAGTGGGGTGCCATTGCCTTCTCCAGAAACCAACACACTGTACTCCTATTTTCCACCAATTGAAATAAATAGTAACAAGGAAGCATATAAATATATAGTCTGTCAGTAAAGAGAAATACATAGGTAAATACAAAATTCTGTAATACTGTAATGATGGTGCATAACGCACTTTCTAATACATTAAAAAAGAAGTATGTTAAAAACTAACTAAAAATGTATGGTACTGGACACACAATATAAAAAGACAAATCTGCACAATCAATAGTATAAAGTATTGAGGTGGGAGCAATAAAAGTGCAGAATTTTTGTATGAAATTGAAGTTATCAATTAAAAACAGACTGCTACAACTATGAAGTATTTTAGGGAAGTCCCATGGTAACCACAAAGAAAATACAAAAGATAAACACACATAGAAAAATAGAAAGGAATAAAGCATGTCACTACAAAAAAATAAATCAAAATACATATAAAGACAGCAAGAGATGTTGAGACCAAAAAAAGAAAAATAAGGCAAAACACAACAAAATAGCAACAGCAAAGTCTTCCCTATCAATAACTACTTTAGATATAAATAAATTAAACTCCCTGATCAAGTCAGAGTGGCTAAAAAAAAAATCCCAACTAGATGCTGTCTAAACGAGCCTCAACTGAGATTTAAGGACACATATATGCTTCAAGTAAAATCATGACAGAAGATATCCATGCAAATGGTAACCAGCAGACAAAATAACTTTAAGTCAAAAACTGTTGCAAGAGACACAGAAGGACATTATATAATGATAAAAAGGTCAATTCACCAGGAAGATGTAACAATTATTTATAGACTCAACTTCAGAGCACTTAAATACAAAGCAAACACTGACAGAAATGAGGGGAGAAATACACAGCAACGCAACAATAGATTTGACCACCACACTTTCAATAATGGACAAAACCCCAACAGAAGATCGAGAAAGAAACAAAAGACTTAAACAGCACTATACACTAGATGAAGAGAACTGAAATAGAACATTTTACTCAACAGCAGAATACACATTCTTCTCAAAAGCACACGTATGTCTCCAGGTGACAAAAAGAGTCTTAACAAATAGAAGAATATTAAAACCATACCAAATATCTTATCCAAATTGATGGTATAAAATTATAAATTAATAACAGGAAGAAAAAAATGGAACACTCACATGTATGTGGAAATTAACACAGTCTTGGACAACCAATAGATCAAGAAGGAAATCGAAGAGGAAATTAGAAATATATCTTGTGACAAATTAAAACATATAAAAATGTATGGGACACAGAAATAACAGTACTAAGAGGGGCATTTATAGCAATAAATGCCTGGATTTAAATATATATGTATATAATAATCTAACTATATTTCAAGGAACTAAGAGAAAGAAACCTAAGCCCAAAGCTAGCAGAAAGAAATTAAAGCTAAAAGAATAGTGGAAATAAATGAAATGGAGAATTAAAAAAAAAAATAGAGAAAGTCAACAAATGACTTTTTGCAAAGATCAACCAATGACTTTTTTTTTTTAACCTTGGCTAACTACAAAAGAGAGAAGACACAAATAAAATTAGAAACGAAAAAGACCATTCAACTGATACCACAGAAATATAAAGGAACATAAAAGACTGTTATAAACAATTACACACCAATAATAACCTAGAGGAAATGAAGAAATCCCTACAAACACAATCTACCAAGACTGAATCATAATGAAACAAAATCTAGGGATATAGGTAACTAGAAAGGAGATTGAATCAGTAACCAAAAACCTGCCAACAAAGAAAAGCCTGGTACCAGATGGCTTTTTTGGTGAATTCCATAAAACATATAAACAACTTATACCCATCCTTCTCAAACTCATCCAAAAACTGAAGAGAGGGAAATGCCTCCTAACTCGTTGTATGAGACCAGCACTACCCTAACACCAAAGCCAGAAAAAGACACTACAATAAAGGGAAATTAAAGGCCAAGAACCCTAGTGAATAAAAATGCAAAAATCCTAAGCAACATATTAGCAAATCAAATTTAAAAGCCTATTAAAAGATCATACACTATGACTAAGTTTGATTTATCCCCAAGATACAAAGATGAGTCAACATATGATAATCAGTGTAATACACCACACAGGACAAAGGATAAAAACACATGATCATCTCTACTGATGCAGAAAAGGCACTTGACAGAATTCATACTCCTTTCATGATAAAAAATCTCAACTCTCTAGGAACAGGAAAATTACCTCAACATTACCTGGTGGCTCAGGGGTAAAGAATGCACTTGCGAAGCAGGAGACATGGGGTCAGTCCCTGGGTTGGGAAGATCCCATGGAGGAGGAAATGGCAACCCATCCCAGTAATCTTGCCCAGAAAATCCCATAGACAAAGGAGCCTGGAGGGCTAGCATTCACAGGGTTGCAAGAGTCAGACATGACTGAGTGACTGAACAATAACAACAAATAATAGCCACATATGAAAAGTCCACAGTTAACATCATACTCAGTGAAAGTCCTCTAAAATTAGGAATAAGGCAAGGATACCCACTCTTGCCTCTTATATTCAACACCATACACTTGTCTCTCGGTATGCTTAGGAAACAGCTTCCAGGACCCCTCCCCCTCCACAGCTACCAAAATCCAGATGCTCAAGTCCCTTATATAAAAGGCAGAGTATTTGTATATGACCTACACACATTCTTCCATATACTTTTATCATCTCTAGATTATTATTAAGTACTGTAATAGCACAATGTATATAAAAACTACATAAATAGCTCAATGCACAGCAAATTCAACTTTTGCTTTATGAAAATCTGTAATTTTATTTTTAAAATATTCTTAATCTACAACTGATTAAACCCATAGGTGCAGATATAGAAGGCTGCTGTACTGAAAGTCCTAGCCAAAGCAATTAGGCAAGAAAAGTAAATACAGATAAGTAAGTGGGACTACTAAATACAAAAATAAGTAAATGGGACTACATCAAATTAAGAAGCTTCTGTACAGCAAAGGAAACAATCAACTGAGTGAAAAGGCAGCATACGGAATGAAAGGAAAGATCTGCAAACCATATATGTGAAAAAGGGTTAACAGCCAAAATATTTCAGAAACTGTTACCACAGCAAAAAAAAAAAAGTGATTTTTTTTTTAATTTGAGTAGATATTTCTCCAAAGATATATAAATAGCCAATGGGTATATGAAAAGATGCTTGACATCACTAATGATTAGGATTAGGAAAATGCCGTCAGGAAAATTCGTATCAAAACCACAATGAGGAATCGCTTCATGTGTTACAATGTGTTTATCAAAAACCAATACCAGGACTTCCCTGGTGGTCCAATGGGAATGCCACTGTCTGCCAATGCAGGGAACACAAGTTCTATCCCTGGTCTGGGAAGATTCCACTTGCCACGGGTCAGGGAAGCCCATGTGCCATAACTGCTGAAGCTCCCATGCTCTAGAGCTCACATTCCACAGCAAGAGAAGCCACCACAATGAGAAGCCTGTGCACTGCACTAGTGAGAAGCCCCCGCTTACACAGCTGCAGAAAGTGGCACACAGCAATAAAGACTCAGAACAGCAAAATAATAAATAAGAAATAAACAATGTTTTAAACTTTATTCTTTAAAAAAAGAAAATAACAAGTAATGACAAGGATGTGAAGAAACTGGAACCCTTGTGCACTGTTAGAGGGACTGTAAAATGGTGCAGAGAACAGTGTAGACATGCCTCAAAAAGTTAAAAATAGAACTACCACATGACCCAGCAATCTCACTTTTAGGTATTTATTCAAAATAATTGGAATCAGTATCTCAAAGAGATATTTGCAGCATTACTCACAATCAGATCAGATCAGATCAGTCGCTCAGTCCTGTCCGACTCTTTGCAACCCCATGAATGGCACCACGCCAGGCCTCCCTGTCCATCACCAACTCCCGGAGTTCACTCAGACTCACGTCCATTGAGTCAGTGATGCCATCCAGCCATCTCATCCTCTGTTGTCCCCTTCTCCTCCTGCCCCCAATCCCTCCCAGCATCAGAGTCTTTTCCAATGAGTCAACTCTTCGCCTGAAGTGGCCAGAGTACTGGAGTTTCAGCTTTAGCATCAGTCCTTCCAAAGAAATCCCAGGGCTGATCTCCTTCAGAATGGACTGGTTGGATCTCCTTGCAGTCCAAGGGACTCTCAAGAGTCTTCTCCAACACCACAGTTCAAAAGCATCAATTCTTCGGCGCTCAGCCTTCTTCACAGTCCAACTCTCACATCCATACATGACCACAGGAAAAACCATAGCCTTGACTAGACGAACCTTTGTTGGCAAAGTAATGTCTCTG
>NW_011494897.1:1454836-1456206 GCF_000754665.1 Bison bison bison
TCCACCTCTCCCATCCATACATGACCACAGGAAAAACCATAGCCTTGACTAGACGAACCTTTGTTGGCAAAGTAATGTCTCTGCTTTTGCATATGCTATCTAGGTTGATCATAACTTTCCTTCCAAGGAGGAAGCGTCTTTTAATTTCATGGCTACAGTCACCATCTGCAGTGATTTTGGAGCCCCCCAAAATAAAGTCTGACACTGTTTACACTATTTCCCCATCTATTTCCCATGAAGTGATGGGACCGGATGCCATGATCTTCATTTTCTGAATGCTGAGCTTTGAGCCAACTTTTTCATTCTACACTTTCACCTTCATCAAGAGGCTTTTTAGTTCCTCTTCACTTTCTGCCATAAGGGTGGTGTCATCTGCATATCTGAGGTTATTGATATGTCTCCCGGCAATCTTGATTCCAGCTTGTGTTTCTTCCAGTCCAGCGTTTCTCATGATGTATTCTGCATATAAGTTAAATAAACAGGGTGACAATAGACAGCCTTGACGAACTCCTTTTCCTATTTGGAACCAGTCTGTTGTTCCATGTCCAGTTCTAACTGTTGCTTCCTGACCTGCACACAGATTTCTCAAGAGGCAGATCAGGTGGTCTGGTATTCCCATCTCTTCCGGAATTTTCCACAGTTTATTGTGATGCACACAGTCAAAGGCTTTGGCATAGTCAATAAAGCAGAAATAGATGTTTTTCTGGAACTCTCTTGCTTTTTCCATGATCCAGTGGATGTTGGCAATTTGATCTCTGGTTCCTCTGCCTTTTCTAAATCCAGCTTGAACATCAGGAAGTTCACGGTTCACATATTGCTGAAGCCTGGCTTGGAGAATTTTGAGCATTACTTTACTAGCATGTGAGATGAGTGCAATTGTGTGGTAGTTTGAGCATTCTTTGGCATTGCCTTTCTTTGGGATTGGAATGAAAACTGAGCTGACTGTGGCTCAGACCATGAACACCTTATTGCTAAATTCAGACTTAAATTGAAGAAAATAGGGAAAACCACTAGACCATTCAGGTATGACCTAAATCAAATCCCTTATGATTATACAGTGGAAGTGAGAAATAGATTTAAGGGCCTAGATCGGATAGAGAGAGTGCCTGATGAACTATGGAGTGAGGTTTGTGACATTGTACAGGAGACAGGGATCAAGACCATCCCCATGGAAAAGAAATGCAAAAAAGCAAAATGGCTGTCTGGGGAAGCCTTACAAATAGCTGTGAAAAGAAGAGAAGCGAAAAGCAAAGGAGAAAAGGAAAGATATAAACATCTGAATGCAGAGTTCCAAAGAATAGCAAGAAGAGATAAGAAAGCCTTCTTCAGCGATCAATGCAAAGAAATAGAGGAAAACAACAGAATGGGAA
>NW_011494897.1:1456306-1467299 GCF_000754665.1 Bison bison bison
AATGCGAAAGACTAGAGATCTCTTCAAGAAAATCAGAGATACCAAAGGAACATTTCATGCAAAGATGGGCTCAATAAACGACAGAAATGGTATGGACCTAATAGAAGCAGAAGATACTAAGAAGAGATGGCAAGAATACACAGAACTGTACAAAAAAAGATCTTCACAACCCAGATAAGCACGATGGTGTGATCACTGACCTAGAGCCAGACATCCTGGAATGTGAAGTCAAGTGGGCCTTAGAAAGCATCACTACGAACAAAGCTAGTGGAGGTGATGGAATTCCAGTTGAGCTATTTCAAATCCTGAAAGATGATGCTGTGAAAGTGCTGCACTCAATATGCCAGCAAATTTGGAAAATTACTCACAATAGCCAAGATATGAAAATAACCCAAATGTCCATCAGTATCTAAGTGTATAAAGAAAATGTGCAATACACATTCAATGGAGTATTTTCAACCATAAAAAGGAAGGGAATTCTGTTATATGCTACAACATGGATGCACTTAGAGGACACTATTCTAAATTAGTCACAGAATGAATAATACTGCATGAGTTCAGCTAGGCCAAAATGGCAGAGTAGAAAGACCCTAAGCTCTACTCATCTTAAGAACACACCAAGATCACAATGATCTGCACAACAACCATCAGTGAAAAAGATCAGAAACCCACCAGAAAATTTACAACTAAAGGCATAAAAAAGGAAATGCAACAAGACAGGTAGGGTCTATGGACTTGAAACCTAGTTAAGTCCCATAATCCCAGATGGGTGACTCACAAATGAGAATCATTGCCGAAGTTCTCCCATAGGAGTTAGAGGTCTGTGTCACATATCATGCTCCCCAGCCCCAGATCTCATACCAAGAAGACAAGCCCCCAGAGAATTTGGCTTTGAAGGCCAGCAGGGCATAATTTCAGGAGCCACACAGGACTGGGGGAAGTAGAGAATTCACCATTAAAGGGCACAGACAAAATTTCACACACTTCAGGACCCAGGACAAAAGCAGTTATTTGATAGAAGCCTGGACTAGACCTACTTGCTGACCTTGGAGAGTCTCCTAGAGAGGCAGGGGGTGGCTGCAGCTCACACGAGGGATGGCTTTTACCTCATGAATGCTTGTGTTGGCAGGTGCCATTATAAGATCCTCCCTCTAACTCATTAGTACCAAGGCTTGCCCCCACTCCCAACAGCCTGTAGGCACCAGTGCTGGAAGGCCTCTAAGTAACTAACTGGCAAGGAACACAGCCCCACCCAACAGCAGACAGACTGCTAAAAAGACCTCCTGAGCCCACAACAGCTATAAGCACACCTCAAGACATGGCCCTGTCCACCAGAGGGCCCAGGACCCAGATCCACCCATCAGCTCCAAAATCTCATATCCCAACTCCCCTGACTTCCAGGAGGCCTGCTTTAGCCTCTAGAGCAGCCTCACCAACCAGGGGACAGACACTAGATGTAAGAAAACCATAATCGAATAGCCTATAGGTCCAGCCTGCCCACAGCAGTCCAGACCCTGACCGGAGACCAGTTGGACCACCACCCTGCCCGCTAGCAGGCCAAGTTCAGGACAGCCCGACCTCATATTCAACTCAGTCAGGAACCAGACCCTCAACGGGTGACCTGACACCACCTCTGGGATCCCTAGGCCCTGCAACCAGACTCCAGGGTTGAATGCTGTCTGCCAGCAGTCCAGCATCAACCCCAGGACCTGGCTTCACCCACCAGTGGGCAAGCAACAGCCCCACAATCTTCTGGATTATGACTCTGTCCAGCAATGAGCCAGTATAAGCTCTGGGGAACCTAGGGATTCCACAAACAGCCACTTCACGACAGTGCCGCTAACCTGCAGCCAGCAGCCTTTCCACGAGGCAGGGTCTAGCAAACTACTGGACTGGGAGCCAACCAACACTATGAGACTGCCCATACAGCCCACAACAACAGAAGGGTCCATGCAGCCCTCACAGGAGGAACTCCTAGAGCACACAGCTTCGGTGATGAGGACTTCATTCCTGGGACGCACAGGAAGTCTTCAACAAAAGGCCACTTCTCCAGGACTGAAAAATGTAGCCAACCTCCCAGATACAAAAAATAAATAAATAAAACATAACTTAGGCAAAATGTGGTGACAGAGGAACGAGATAAAACGCTTGACAAAGGAACAAGATAAAACCAGAAGAACTACTACCTGAATTAGAGGTAAGTAATCTACCCAAGAGAACTCAGAAAAGAATGGATGCACAGAGAGAAGTTAGAAGTTTTTAACAAAGAGTTATAAAACATAAAGAACAACCAAACAGCAATGAAAAACATGATAACAGAAATGAAAAATACAGTAAAGAGAATCAACAGTAAACTAAACGATAAGAGGAGCAGATTAGCGAGCTATAAGACAGAGTAGGGGAAATCACTGATGCTGAAGAGAAAAAAAGGAAAAAGAATGAAATGAGGATAGTTCAAGGGACTTCTGGGACAACATCAAGCACACTAATACTCACATTACAGGGGTCCCAGAAGAGAAAAGGGGCAGAGAATTTATCCAAAAACAGCATAGCTGAAAACTTTGCTAGCCTTGGAAAAGAAACATATATCCAAGTCCACAAGGCACAGAGTTTCATAGGGGATTAACCCAAAGAGGAACACACAAAGACACATAGTAGTTAAAACGACAAAAATTAAAGAAAAAGAGTACTAAAAGCAACAAGGGAAAAGCAACAAACAATATAAGAGGGAACTCCCATAAAGCTATCAGCTGACTTCTCAGCAGAAACCCTGCAGCCGGGACGGAGTGACACAATATATTGAAGGTAATGAAAAGCAAAAGCCCACAACCAAAAATACTCTACCCAACAAGGCTCCTGTTCAGATGTGATGGAGAGATTAAAAGCTTTACAGATGAGCAAAAGCTAAGAGTTTAGCGCATCCAAACCACTTTTACAACAAATGTTAAAGGAATTTCTCCAGGCAAGAAAAGAAAAGGCCACAACTAGAAACATGAAAATCATGAAACGAAAAAGCTCATCAGTAGAGGCAAATATAAAGGTTGGAAGTCATCCACACACAAAGCTAGCAGGAGGTTTAAAACATGAAAGCAGTAAAGCCATCTATATTCACAATAAGGAGTTAATCTAGAAAATAACTAGATATATATGTACATTATGATATCAAAAAAGTAACTTTGAGAGAAGGAGTACAAAGGCAGAGTTTTAAAACTGCATTTACAATTAAGAGACCAGCAAATTATAACAATCATGGGGGTGTGTGTGTGTATAGCTAGATGAAAACCTCATGATAACCACAAACCAAAAAATTTTAATAGATATACACAAAATGTGTATATCTATTTTGTGTCATCAAATCACACACACAAAAAAAGAAAGTGGGGGAAAGAGCTATAAAAACAACCCAAAACAAGTGAAAAAATGGCAGTAAGAACATACACATCAATAACTGTCTTAAATTTAAATGGACTAAATGTTCCAGTCAAAAGAAATAGAATAGCTAAATGGAAAAAAAACAAGAACTGTTTACATGCTGTCTACAAGAGACTCACTTCAAATATAAAGACACTCACAGAACGAAAATGAAAGGATGAAAAAAGGCATTCCATGCAAATGGAAATTTAAAGAAAGCTAGGACAGCAATGCTTACACCAGACAAACTGACTTTAAAATAGAGATTATTATGAGACAAAGAAGGGCACTACCTAATGATCAAGGGGTCTATCCAACATGAAGATATAATCATTGTAAATATATAAGCACTCAATGTAGGAGAAGCTAAATACTTTGAGCAAATATTAAATGACACAAAGGGAAATCAACCGTAACACAGTAATATTAGGGGACTTTAAAACCCCACTGACATTAATGGATAAATCATCTAGATAGAAAATCAATAAGGAAACATTGGCCTTAAATGACACAACAGACCAAAAGCAGGTCACATGTTAGGCTACAAAACAAGCCTCGGTAAATTTAAGAAAACTGAAATTCTACCAAGCATCTCTTTCGACCACATTATGAGACCGGAAATCAACTATGAGGGGAAAAAACTGCAACACAAACATGCGGAGGCTAACAATATGCTACTAAACAATCAACAGATCACTGAAGAAATCAAAAGGAAATAAAGCATCTCAGAAAACAATAAAAATCTCAAATAACAAACCTAACCTTACACCCAAAGCAACTAGAGAAAGAACAAAGCCCAGAGTTAGAAGAAAGAAAGAAATCATAAAGAAAAGAGTAGAAATAAATGAGACGCAAAGAAAATAACAGAAAAGATCCATGAAACTAAAATCTGATTATTTGACAAGATAAAGCTGATAAACTTTTAGTTAGACTCATCGAGGAAAAAAAGGGAGAGGACACGAATCCATCAAATTAGAAATGAAAAAGGAGACACTACATCTGACACCACAGAATACAAAGGAGCATAAGAGACTACTAAAGGCAACCACGCGCCAACAAAATGGAGGACCTGGAAGAGACGAACAAATGTTTAGGAAGGTACAGCTTTCCAAGATGGAACCAGGAAGATGCAGAACAAATCAATCACAAGTAATGAAACTGAAACTGTGATTTAAAAGGAATATAAATTGGTACAACCAGTATGGAGAACAGTATGAAGATTCTTAAAAAAAACTAAAAAGAATATCATATGCTCCCAATCACTGCAGATGGTAACTGCAGCCATGAAATTAAAAGATGCTTACTCCTTGGATTATGACCAACCTAGAGAGCATATTAAAAAGCAGAGACATTACTTTGTCAACAAGGGTCCATCTAGTCAAGGCTATGGTTTTTCCAGTAGTCATGTATGCATGTGAGAGTGGGACTGTAAAGAAAGCTGAGCGCCGAAGAATTGATGCTTTTGAACTGTGGTGTTGGAGAAGACTCTTGAGAGTCCCTTGGACTGCAAGGAGATCCAACCAGTCCATTCAGAGGGAAATCAGTCCTGAGTGTTCACTGGAAGGACTGATGTTGAAGCTGAAACTCCAATACTTTGGCCACCTGATGTGAAGGGCTGACTCACTTGAAAAGACCCAGATGCTGGGAAAGAATGAGGGCGGGAGGAGAAGGGGATGACGAAGGATGAGATGGTTGGATGGCATCACGGACTCAATTTTCATGAGTTTGGGTGGACTCCAGGAGTTGGCAATGGACAGGGAGGCCTGGCGTGCTGTGGTCCATGCAGTAGCAAAGAGTTGGACATGACTAAGTGACTAAACTGACTGACTGATGATCCAGCAATCCCACTCCTGGGCATATATCCACAGAAAACCATAATTTGAGAAGATACATGCACCTCACTTTTCACTGCAGCACTATTCACAACAGCTAGGATATGGAAGTGCATATATATACACTATGTATAAAACTGATAACTACTGAGAATCTACTATATAGCTCAGGGAACTCTACTCAGTGCTCTGTGGTGACCTAAATGGGAAGGAAATCCAAAAAAGAGGGGATATATATGTATAGCTGATTTACCTTGCTGTATAGCAGAAACTATTAATAACACAACATTGTAAAGTAACTATACTTCACTAAAGATTAATTACAGGAAAAAAACTAAAAATAGAGTTACCACATGATCCAGCAATCCCACTCTTGGGTATATATCTAAAGAAGATGCAAACTTTAATTCGAAAAGATACATGTAGCCCAATTTTCACAGGAGCCAAGACATGGAAGAAAACCTAAACAGCAATCAACAAATGAATGGCTAGAGACGATGGAGTATATACGCACGGTAGAATATTACTCAGGCATAAAAGAAGAATAAAATAACGCCATTTGCAGCAGCAACATGGATGAACCTAGAGATTATCACACCAAGTGAAGAAGTCAGACAGAGAAAGACAAGTATCATACAGTATCATTTATATGTGGAATCTAAAAAAATGATATAAACAAACTTATTACAAAACAGAAACAGATTCACAGACACAGAAAACAAACTTACAGTTACCAAAGGAGAAAGAGGGGAAGGGAGAGATAAATTAGGAGTCTGGGACTAACAGATACATACTACTATATACAAAACAGCTAAACAAGGACTTACTGTATAGCACAAGTAACAATAACCTATCATGTAAAAGAATCTGGAAAATATATATGTGTATGTGTCATATATGTACATACATATAAAACTGACTCACTTTGGTATACACCTGAAGCTAACACAATATTATAAATCAATTGTATTTCAATTAAAAAAATAAAAAGTAGTTAAGACATGGGAGAACTAAGGTCCAACATAATCTAATCAGAGTACCAAAATAAAATTCTAAAGAGACCAGAAGCAAGGCCATGTTTAAAAAAAATAATAGTTGATAAGTATCCTAGTTTTTAATTAAAAAAATAGGAATTCAAAGACAGGGGATGCAAACAGGAAGAAAAGAAATCAATACTTAAATACACTGTAGTGAAAGTATAACACTTAAGAAAAAGAGAATCTTAAAAAAAGAGGGAGAGAAAAGACACCAACATACTGGCAGATGACTTCTGAACAGAAGCAATGGTGATAAGTAGACAATGGAAAGCAACTCAGAATTGGAGACTGAGCAAGGCTATCTTTCAAGAAACGGGCAAAATATATTTCTACATTTAAAAAAAAGTTTATGACAATTATCACCAAAAGATATCTATAAACAAAAGGGAAAATGACCTCCAAAGGAAAACCTGAGATGGAAAAGAAATGGCAAAGGAACAGTCATTTTAAAATATGTGGCTGATTCTAAACAACCTAAGATTTAGAGGAGGAGGGGAGGGAGAGGAGGAGGAGAGTTAATAATAGCATTGAGGTCAGAAGGAAGATGATAGAAGGCAAAGATATTTTTTTTCTCACAATGGATGGTCCTGCATACCCACTCTGGAAACCAATGGTATGGACTATACATACACAGATGTTCAGTTACAGCAGACAGCAATGTTGGCTACAATCATTTCAAAAGGCTTCTTAAAGAAAGTTTGGGACAACAAAGGTTTCTTTGAGCAAAGGTTCAGGAATCAGATGAGCATGGCATACCCTGTTCTTCCTCTAATTATCTCATATCATCATGAATGTCCTTTTAAAATCTCTGAGACAGAAACAAAACAAAAACCTGAAGAAGCAATAGCATGAGCACAGCAACGGTAGAAGACATCAGAGATTGGTTATGACCTTGGGCAGGTCACTTCACTGAGGGCTTTGTAGTATGTTCCCTTCCCACTGTTACTAATATATTCTGATGACAAAGGAAAAAATTCAAACGGGGAATATTATAGGACTGCTCTCCTATATATTACTGCCAGTCATTGTGCTGGCACTGGAGATACACAACAAAGGAGACAAAGTAAATCAGCAATTAGAAGGCAATGTGATAGGTCCCGTGACACGTGATGTACGCACATGGTACTGGTAAAACCCAACACAGTGGCAAAAGCATGCTTCTCTCCTGCCTTTTCACATAATTAACAGTTATTCCCATTAGGCAAACTACTGACATCCACCTTAGTAGTACCATACGGTCACCATACTGAATTTCGGATTTTTGAAAAGAATCATCATCAAGAGTTTTGTTATTAAAAGTTTCAAGATAAATTTATCCAAAGTCCATTTTACAAGACCCCAAGAAGGAATCAAGTTAATTTCCTTTGTACTGATCAAAATTTCACAACAGAAAGCTAGCTGGGACACTTTGGATCCATAGCAATCAGCAAAATTAGTTTTCCTAAAACATGAAAAAAAATTGTTTCCTAAAACATATTTCAGGAAAATTGATTAGAAAATTTGTGTAGAAAAATTGTTTCTTAAAACATGAAAAAAAAAAATTGTTTCATTTAAAAGCACAAAAGAGTAATGGCAATAAATTCTCTATATCCATGCTGCAATTATCCAAGTATAATCTAACAGAGGTAAAATAAGGAAATATCCATTCAAATACCCATTCTCTTTGTGGATTTATTTACAACCTAAAATCAAACACAGTTTGCATAAATTAATTCTACAATACTCAACATATGTTTTCTACTTCACTAGGAAGTATTCATTGCATTTAAAGTTAATCATCAGTTGTTCTATTGTATTTAGCCATTTGAGGCCTATTAACAATGCACATACAAACCCTTCATCTAAGAAAATACTTCTGAAAAAACACACAGAATGTTCTCAAAGAAAAGCAATTCTTTCTCATTCTACTATACACGAGTAGTAAAGAGGAGAATATTTACTACTAATGTTAACAGTGCTGTAACATCAGTCTTCTGAATTGTTTTTTATATAATATTGTTTACTTATATACCCTCAATATATATTAGTGAAAGGCAGATACTACATATTCCCAAAGATACCAAATCCATTCATGTATAACTAAAATGTTTATAACAAGTGCAAATGATAATAAAATTCAAAGGTTCTTTAACTATTTTGTTTAAATTATTTTTAGCAATCATAAAAAGGTGTTTAGTTATGTCCTTAATATTCCAAAAGGCTTACCAGCATTTGATAGTCACGCGAATGTAAATTTTTCACAATCTTTTTTTTTTTAATGTCAATTTCACTTAAAACAGCTACAAACAAATGTTCATTTTGATTACCATACTGTTATTTGTATATTAGCTAACAAGTAGATTTGTTGCTTTATCTCACTGATGAGAAGTAAGCAAGAATGAGTAATGACATTTACTACCAACCAGAGAATAGACAGAGACACGAATGGTGATTCAATAGCCATCACTGGTGATCCTGCTGATTAAAAACCTATAGCACCTATAAAACAATTCAGCCATATTTACACACAGCTTTCTACTGTACATTATTTCTTTGGGACTCTATTTACCTTCCTTCTTAAGTTCCTTGAGGGGAGAGGCCTTGTCTTAAATGTTAATACTACCTCCGCATCCGTTGTAGCTCAAAAACAAAACTGAGTGCATACTTGCTGATAAATTAACAGCTATAGTACAACAGATACTTTCCATGGCAATCAGGAGAGAGTCAGGATGTGGGTAAAGGCAGCCTAAGAGAGTAGAGTTACGCACAATGGAACCAATAACAAGGGACAAGATCATAAAAGCAACTTAGAAAAACCATGTCCAGAAACAGAGCAGATGAGTTTACATAGCATATTCATTTTCAGAAGCAAAATGTAGTACACTGCTATTGCTTAACTGAACTCCCCCCTTTCTCTGGTTTACAGGTGATGCTGCATTTTGTACTATTCCCTGACAGATATTTGTATAATGCTATCTCATGTCTGTATAAAGCAGACACCAGACTCTGGAAGAAGCTGTTCTAGTCACAGTCCAAAAGAAAATAAGAACAATGTATTTTTCCACCTATCTCAGGTTAAAAACACAGTGTTTTGCTCATAAAAGCAAAGGTCATCATTTGCCTACTTTTCATTCATACTGAATGACACTGTTTTTTGAAGATTTTCTATTAGAAAAATCCTGTACCACCTTGGCTTTAAAACCAGCTTTAACCCAATTTTAGGTCTTTTCCTGTCATCTTCTTCAATCTCCCAACCAAAATTATGTATCAATTATATTTTTAAAAACAGGCTTTTAAAAAACAGTTATGTTGTAAACTAAGTTATAATTTATGGTGTCAGCAGCTTTGCACTGGATCTTTACCATTTGAAATGCAGGACACTAAACAGCACATAAGCATACTCTGAAATTTCCTGGATCTTCGACAGTCTCTTACCAGAATTTCGTCTCCCTTCTATCAAGTTTCTGCGTTCCTCTACGCTCCGAGATTAAATAAACTGTTTATACACCTCCCTCCAACACTCTGGCGGTGAGTTTGTATGTTTTCTCTCTTGCATCTTTTGTCTAAGAATGCCAAAGCCCTTCATTATTTTATTTTACCAACCCTATGAAGCCTCTCCAACCAAGAGCTGGAGAGTCATGGAGTTGACTTGACAGAGATTGGACAGCAGGCCAAAACTTAGTACCCCTCTAAGGGGTACTCAAAACCGGTCAGAAACATCAGCCAAGGCCCTCTTTACAGGTCATGAGGGCTTTAAACAAACAAAAGAAAAAAAATTATTTTTTTTAAACCCTTTGCCACAAAGGAACTCATGCATTCACACACAATTGTACTTTTCAGAACATGGAAATACAACTGATTTGGTTCTTTCGGTTTTCAGAAGTTTAAACACTGGGGACAACGGCAGCGAGATGAAAACTCCCGAGGGCAATTTGATCAAAGGCACAGAAAATCCTTCCCTCAAAGAAATGCACCTTGTGACACTCCAAGGAGGAGGAGAGGTATTTAAAGTAAAACCTGCCCTGAATTATTACCACTGACTTGAGGAAGAGAAGTAAAAAGCCATTGGCTTCACTGGGCTTTTAAACATTGTGCCGTCACCCTGGGACCACAGAAGCGGGTGGTGAAATTCTTCTACTCATTTCTATGGAAGAGTATCATACAGCAGTATAAACTCACACCCCAACACACACACACACACACACACACACCCCCGTCTCTACTCCCCTTCTCGTCCCTTCCATTCCCGACCGTTCCCCTTTGGTGCCCAAGACCCAACTGTGGACCTAATGTGATAAAAAGCAAAGTCATGGGCAATGCAGGGGGATGGGGTGCAAAGGACCGAAAGAGCCAGAAAAGCAAGGGGAGAAGAGGCAGTCGGCCGGCTCGTCTGTGATCATAAAGCAAACATTCGGGTGGGGAATACGGAATGCCGAGTGGAAATAAAGCCCGCCGGGATGCCCACTCTGCCATCTCCTTGTGCCTCTCTGCCCTCCATCACCCCCATCCTTCTCCCGGAGGATCACCTCCGCGGGGAGGGCGCCACCGACGGCGCCCCCCAACCCTCACCCTTCAGAGCAAAGCAGCGAAATGGGGCTGGAAAGGAGGACAGGGGCTGAGCCGGGGGGCGAGGGTCACGCCGGGCTCCGGGTGGAGACCCTGCGGCGGGTGGCCGCCCTGAGGACCCCGGGCGGCCCACGCGGAAGGTGAGGCGGCGGTCGGGGGGCAGCGCCC
>NW_011494897.1:1467884-1477770 GCF_000754665.1 Bison bison bison
CCCCCACGCCCCGCCTCAGGTGAGCGGCGCCGCCCGGCCGAGCCGCAGCCACGCGCCCGGGGCCCAGCGCGGCGGCGCCCCCGCGCCCCCGGCGCGTCAGCCCAGACTCAGAGTCCCGCGCGGTCTCCGCCGCCGCCGCCGCCGCCGCCGCGCCTGAACCGGGAGGTGCGGCCCGAGCCGGCTGCGCGAGGAGCGGCGGGCGCGGCACGCTGCGCCCAGAGGCACTTGGCGGCCGCCGCCGGGTGGGCGGGCGCCAGCCGAGGGGGGCCTCTCCATTCATTCCCTCATTAGGGATGCGGGGCCGCCTCCTCCTCCTCCTTCCGCGCTCCATCGCCCGTCTGTCCCCGTGTTTATTTTTGTTTCTCGCCCCCACCCGCGGAGTACGGTAGTCTTTCAGAGCTTCTGGTGGATTTAATTTTTGATTAGTGTTTGGGTTTTGCCGGGGCGGAGGGGGTGGGGAGGTGAGAGGGCGCTGATGTAATTGAGTGGTCCTTTTTTGTCCGTTTCATTGCGGGGGTGGGGGGAGAATGGGCATGATCCTACGCTGGATCCTATCTGCTATCTCGGGACTTCTCCTATTCTTAAATTCATCGCCTCCTTCGCCGTTCTCCAGCTTTCTCGGTTTCTGTCCTCCCCCCAGCCCTCTCGGTCCCCCTCTCCCGGGAGCCGTTGGGTTCAGGGTCACCCTAATAGTTGGGAAGAGGGCATAAAAGCTCCCCTAAAAGCGCCAGCAGCCTCGGAGGCGGTGCTGCGGACTCTGTGCGATGGGCTCCGGCCAGACGGCTCGCCGATGTGCCGGGACAGGATGGCCTCCTAGGGAACTCGGCCGGCGGAAGAGGTCGCCAGGCGCCCACCGCGGCACCCCCGGAGTGGCTGAGACCCGGGAGTCAGGACGTCTACTCTGGCTGATCGTCACTTCCTGGGACGCAAGGAAGTGTCACTTAGGCGAGCTTGTTTAGGGAGGGCGGAGAGCTGGCTCTGATTTGTCCTGTCCTACCTCCTCCAGGTGGTTTTATCACCCTGCCACCCACCTGCCACGTCTTACATCCTGCAGACCCACCTCTGTAACGCGTTACCCAGGGCCCATTAGCCCCTAAAAAGCAATGCTGCTTCTATCTAATTTGAAAGCTTACATTTTGCACACTCAACCTCTAGGACAAAAACCATACCATTTCCCTATTCCTCGTCTTTCCAGTATGTCTTTTTCACATTCTTTCATGACTGGAAGATAAAAGGAGCAGGAGATAGAAGGGGATAAATCCAGTTTTTTGAGCTACTTTCTCAAACCCAATGGGAATCTTAAGATGATGGGAAATCCCTCCTTTCTCCTGAAGTTCATCCATTTGCACCAGATGGTTTTTACCCTGACTCATTAAAGGTTGTTTCTGAAAACTTAACACTTGACCCTTAAAACATGGTGCAAAAGACTTAAAAATACCAGGCACGGAGGTCCTCTGAGGAAAAAAATCTCACCCAGCATATAAATTTGCTTCTAGACCATCAACTATGTATTTGTTTCTTTAACATTTTATTTGTAGACACATCTCAATTTCACAAAGCCAGTAAAAAAGTCACAAGATCCCTTAGGTGTTCATCACCATTCCTCAAACAGAATTCAGGCTTCAGAACTACAAGGCTGCATACTAAAAAATGGTGTACAATTGGGAATGCCAAGCTTTCTCAGTCCTTCTGCAGAGGTCCTGAATCATCAAGATGTACTGAAGTTGCCAAGATAGACGCTTGTACTTTTCTGATCAACTACAGCCACTGCTACAATCCACGATGCAGCCACTCAAGAGTACCTTATGTGGCAATAGTACCCTGTTCCTGCTACTGCTAAGTCACTTCAGTCGTGTCCGACTCTGTGCAACCCCATAGACCTGTTAACCTGAGAGGAAACAAGCATCTGTGAAAGTGTGTTCAACCCCATTGGATTATGAATCAGTCCTTGAACTGGTAGCTTGGATGTTGTTTTTTCAGTGTCCACTCACATGTTATCTATCCGCGTGGTGACCCAGACAGGCATATTTCTTCCCATTTTACAAAATTCCACTCAACTGGCTTATTCAAAATCATGGATGCACCAGGTTAATGGTGTACAGAAAAAAAGATAACTGGAATATATGGTACAGTCCAATCTTGCAGTGGTCATAAGATCAACAGCCCTCCCCTGACCCTATAAGGTCATTATACATCTGAGATATGATACGTCTGGCCTAATAGCTTCTAAAATTTTGACGTACACATTCAAAGTCTTGGGTAATATTCCATTGTATGTATATGCTACATCTTCCTTCCAATGGACTATTACTTAGCCATAAAAAGAAATGAGATTGAGCCATTCATAGAGACATGGATGGACCTGGAGTCTGTCATACAGAGTGAAGTAAGTCAGAAAGAGAAAAACAAATATCGTTTATTAATGAATGCATGTGTAATCTGGGAAAATGGTGCAGATGAACCTAGGCGCAGGAATGGAGATGCAGATGTGGAGAACGGATGTGTGAACAAGGGTGGGAGGATGAATTGGGAGACTGGGATGGACATATGTGCATTTCTTGTGTGCTGCTTAGTGGGAACGTGCTGTATGGTGCAGGGAACTCAGCTTGGTGCTGTGTAATGACCTAGGTGGGTGGGGTGGAGAGAGGGAGGTTCAAGAGGAAAGGGATATATGTATATATGTGGCTGATTCACTTCATTGTACAGCAGAAATTAACACAACAGTGTAAACAACTGTACTTCAATAAAAAAATTTTTTACATTAAAAAACTGTTTTAAAAGTCTTCAGTAAATCCCTTAGCTATATTTGCTACACTGTGCTCACATGTTGAAACTTACTGAATATTACATACTATAATGAGGGATACTTATTTTTTTAATCAACCCATAAAGGTGGCTGTATAGCAGTGGAACTACTTTCAAAGACAGTTGTTACTAGATGGATAACTCCAATCCGTAATTATGGTTAACAAAATAGACTAGAAACAATTCTATCCAAAAATGGCATTCAAACAATCCTATTCATACCCACAGTTTTAGGCTTGGTACATAAATTTCACTTTACTAGGGTTAGAAAAAAGTCATTGTGTCTTTTAAAAGACATCACTTTCCTGACAAAAGTCTGTGTAGTCAAAGCTATGGTTTTTCCAATAGTCATGTACAGATGTGAGAGTTGGACCATCAAGAAAGCTGAGCACCATAGAACTGATGTTTTTGAACTGTGGTGTTGGATAAGACTCTTGAGAGTCCCTTGGACTGCAAGGAGATCAAACCAGTCAATCCTAAAGAAAATCAGTCCTGAATATTCATTGAAAGAACTGATGCTGAAGCTGAAGCTCCAATACTTTGGCCACCTGATGCAAAGAACCGACTCATTGGAAAAGACCCTGATGCTGGGAAAGACTGAAGGCAGGAGGAGAGGGGATGACAGAGGATGAGATGGTTGGATGACATCACTAACTCAATGGACATGAGTTTGAGGAAACTCCCAGTGATAGTGTTGGACAGAGAAGCCTGGTGTGCTGCAGTCCATGGGGTCACAAAGAGTTGGTCATGACTTAGTGACTGAAAAACAACTACAAAATTGAGTGTATACTACAATGTGAGCTCACCCCTCCTTAAAATGGCATGAGGCAGTACTGTGATTGAATGAAAACTCTTTAGCCATAGTCCTTAATAGTGAGACTGCTCATAAGCAAATTTTTGTGTGTCACATGTATAGCTTCTTGTGCTAGTGACTATGAAGAAATAACCAAAGGAATATCTTAAGGCTTTTAGTAATTTTCCTTAGGATTATTAACTAAATGGGGCATGTTTAATGTAGAGATTTCTAACCTCTAAGGTGTTAGGATAATACAGGTTTCAGAAAAAAATTGGAACAATGCAAAGACAGAAGAAAAATTTTAAATATATATGAGGTGCTAAACCCACACTGAAATGTGCTGAATGAGCACTGTCTTCCAGCAGCTCTATGGAGCAGAATTCTCTAGAACTACATTGTTGTATATAGCAGGTACTAACTACAGGCAGCTACTGAGCTCTTGACTGGTTGCTCCTGTGACTGAGGAACTAACTTTTTCATTTGATATCACTTCAAATCATTTGAAAACTGATATTTGAATCAGTTATTGGAACATTTTAAATTATGTTGGGTAAAACTTGGGTAAATGAATCTATCTTTGCAACTATAGATATTCTTAAATCTAAATACAGATTTAGATAAATTTAGAAAATTTATCATCTGGATTGAGATGTGCTTGAATATAAAATGCATGCTGATTTTTAAATACTTAGGGAAAAAGTGTAAGGTATCACTTTAATAGATTTTATATTGATTATATATCAAAACCATAATATATTGACATGGGTTAAATAAAATACATTATTAAAATTAATTTCAGCTGTTTCTTTTTACTTTTTCAAACGTGGATACTGAAAAACATAAAATTATGTATGTGACTTAAATCATATTGGTCAGCATTTCTCCATAAAGTAAAAAATGAGAATAAAGAGATTTAATTGCTGAAGAATCAAAGGCCTTGATTAGAAGTTGTTAATAATTTGTTCTTTGACTCAACAAACACTTACTAAGTGCTGCTCTACCACATGCCAAGCACTGAACTGCTCAAAGGATGTATTCTTCAACTAATAGTTACTGGCAGTTAGCATTATAATATTCTTTTTACAGAGCTAAATAAAAAACATGGTGAATTCATACAAATGTTCACAGATAATAGTCATTTATGACCAATTTATCAAATGTGACAGATTCAGCAGAACTTATAACAAATTCAGAAAACTGTACATTTTTTATCACGTGCTTTAAATGTATCCAGTGTCTGATAGACTTGACCAATCAATCAGTAACTGTTTGTTGAGGGCATACTTTGTTTCAATAGGCTACAAAGCTGTCTCCAATCTCTCATTTAACCCACAACAAGGAAACTACAAGATGGGAGGTTTTGTAAAGCACCCAAGAGTTATCCCAGCTAAAGAGAAACATGGTTAGTTCCTTTCATAAAATAAACTGGATCCTGATTGCCCTCCTATGGTTAACAAAGTAAGTTTTTATTGCATGTCAACAAACACGACTCAAAATGGTGAATCACTGAAATGGAAAAGGGTCTCAAAAGATGTATTTTATCTTATAAACTGTCTTTGTTATTTAGGTTGGGCCACTCTGCACATTGCAAACACAATTACTGTCAAGGTGACATTTACTCTCCTTCCGCTCCCCACAAGGACTCTAGGCTCAGCAATATTTCACTGTTTGGAATTCCCCACATGTGGCATATTGCTTTATTCCTCTGCACCTTTGTCATCTGTTCTCGCTTTTTGGAATATTCTCCCCTCTTTTCTGCCTGATGGAATTCAAGTTGAATTTTAAAAACCATCTTTTGGAAGGCTTCCCTGACATACTTACTCCTCCCCATACCACAGAGTTAATTAATCTCCCCCAGGCCCACTATCTCCGGGCTTTCCTGGTGGCTCAGATGGTAAAGAATCTGCCTACAATGCAGGAGACTTGGGCTTGATCCCTGGGTCAGGAAGATCCCCTGGAGAAGGGAATGGCAACCCACTCCAGTATTCTTGCCTGGAGAATCCCATGGACAGAGGAGCCTGGCAGCCTACAGTCCATGGGATCGCAATGAGTCAGACATGACTGAGTGTCACCCACTGTCTATACCTTGCCCAGTCTTCTACTGTTGGTCCGTTTGAGCTGTGTGTACCTGACTGGTCCCCCAACCAACTGTGAGCTGAGTCAAGGAGGGGAAAATGTCCTATTTAACTTTTCACCCAACGCCTAGCAGCAGTACCTAGAAATTAGTAGATACTCAATTTCCTAAATGACTTTTACTGAGTTGTCTCCTGTTGTAAATTTTCCAGAACTTCCACATTCTTCTGAGTTTCTTTTTTTTTTTTAATTTTGTTTTATTTTTAAACTTTACAATATTGTATTGGTTTTGCCAAACATCAAAATGAATCCGCCACAGATATACATGTATTACATGGAAATTGAAAAGATGTTACAGCAGAATGGTTCAAGTTTACAACCAGGGACTTCAGGGATACCCAAGAGTTCACACAGTATACAAAATATCTTCCTAAATAAATGTTACTGATTGCGTAGCAAAGAGACTGTTCTATCTCCTGTAGAGCAGTTGCTTAAAGCAGTGCTGCTAATTTTACTATTTTGTGATTTTACTGTAATCATTCATTTTTATCCATACAGAAGAGTTGCTGCTCACTGATATTTCAATAAAACAGTCTTTTAAATGAGTATCTTCATAAACCAAGGTGTACTAACAGTAAGTCTTAGGAGGAAGTACTTAAAGGTAGGCTGAAAAATTAAAAGTGGAATAACACAATGACAGAGTGCTGAAAGCAATAAAGCTGGCAAATCAACTCCAGGGAGGAGTCATCAGCGATCAGGTGGCTCTTTCTAAGCAAAAACAGCAGACTGAGCACCACAGCATCACTTGGCAGTGCAAACTGGAAGAGCGAAATGACTACTGGAGATGAGTGATGCAAGAGTCTTTAGCATCATCAAAAAAAAAAAAAACATGAAAATCGGCCTTAATAGCATCATCTTCAAGTCAAGGGACATTGGTTATGTATAGACTCATACAAGTGTGGATACACCCAAACTGTTGTACTTTTCAAACTGTAGTTTTGTAATGTCACATAGGAAGCTAAACAATCTTTCAAAGTCTTAAGGTAGCCACCCAAAAACAAGAGTTTGGTCATCTTTCACTTGGCCTTTACAACTACAAACTGACACATAATGTAATTCAACATCCATTTAAGCAACCTGTAATTTGATTAGCTGACTTCATGGATAGTACACTGGATGAATGGTTCCTTTAAATTCTTATACTTATTTTCTGAGTATAAAAATATCAGTTCTGTAGCTTCTTTCCATAAACTCTACTTAATTTACTCAATCCCTTCCAACTGTTTTTGCCATATTAAATGTTACATTACTTACACTTTGATGATTTTCTTTCCTTCCTACTTAAATATGGACACCACTTGTTATTTCGCTTTTCTTTCATTCATTCATTCATTCATTCATTAAAAAATACTGAGCCCCGCTAATGCCAGGCACTATATCAAGCTCTTCAGAAAGAGCAGTAGATAAAATACACAAAAGACCCCATCCACAGGAAGTTAACATCTGGCTAGGCACTTTCAGTGTCTACACAGTTCAAAAGCAGAGGCTTCCATAAACAAATAACATTTTCTGAAACTATGCATTGGTTGTTTTGCGCTTTTAACAAACATAAGCTCCCAGGTCTAATTTATTTTTTTAAGTAATGAATTTCAGTAGTTAGATCTTTTCTTCAATCCAAAGGTAATTGCTTTCTCTCTTAATACTTTGGCCTTTCTCCAGTAAGCTTTTGTATAAACGGCTTCAACTGGTTCCACGAGTAGCGTGGGTACTTTAAAATCATAATAAAGATGCCTTCATGACCAGGTGGCTTGTATTTGATCTACATTTTGTAATGTTATCCTTTATTATCTTGACACCAGCATGTTTACCACATTTCATCATTAGGGACTGCTTTATCTTCAATCACTGGTAGTTCGTTTTTTTCCTTTTTCTATTAGCCCCAGATAAAGTGTCAGTATTTTAGTTCAGCAAGAATCATATAATAGACAGGAATCTGCATTTATAACCATTTTAGCAGAATTTTTTTCAGATAAAGAAATGGTTTTGGAAATCTCCTGTCAGTCCTAAGAAATAAAGCCCCACTACTCATTTTAATGAAACATTCTATTTTCCTATGCAGTTCTTACAGTAATGATGATAAGGAGGCTCTGTGGGCGTTTTTTTCCAGTGCCTAGAATATGGGGATAACTCAACAGTGATTGGAGAAATGAATCATCAGTTTTATAACTTCTCTGAATTTAAACATATGTTTTCGGATCCTAGATTTCTTTCAGACAACCTTGGTATATTGCCACTCATACATGAAGGAACCAGTTTAGGTTTCCCTCAATCTTTTCAAACTATCTCTTCATAGTCACCCCTTAGGCCCTTCCATCGCTTAATAGGTCAGTTGCCAAGGATCCAGATGAAATTTTACCACTCTTTGCCAGTATCTTTCTTTTCTAGTTCTAAAACAAGTATCCGAATTCTTAAAGTTAGAAATGCCTCTTTTTAAAGGCATCACAGCCATGAAATATGCATCTTAGAAGACTACCATGGCTAGAATCCAAGTTTACTTTTATGTGAAAAAAATGTATTTCCTTTGTAATATTTTCAGTCATTCTTGCTGCCTTCTTATCTCATATTAAATCTTAATTCCACCTTAACACCATGCTACAAATCCATTGCACGTTTCTGAGTATTTAATGTCTACTATGTGCTCTGTGCTATACACGCTAAGAGGAGATATACCAAAGTCTGACACTGACATGTTAAAAATAATTTTTACATGAATATAGCAAGGCTTACGTAGCATAAGTAGAGTTGATAATTCCAAGTGGTCACTCTGAAGAAGTCTGTAGTGCTGTGATGTCACACATTAGGAACCCCTCTTTTGTAATTGCCTCTGGAGCCTGTGACACAAGCTATTGTGTATTCTCAGTGGTGGTAAGTCGTCGTCTTTCAAGGGTTTATTTTAATGAAGAGTTATTCAGAACAAACTCCATGGCATAGTATGGGTGATTCAATTGGATAATCTCACATTTGATCAAACATTAGAAATGTAATATTTGCAAAATATTTCTTGTAGTCTTCAAGCTGGATCATGTTTTAAAGAAGTGTTGAAAGCGTTGAAAGATAACAGCCTCTTTGGAATAAGTATAGAAGCTTTAAAAGTGACTATTTTAAGACGTGTTCTCATTGTTTTATTATTGTTTTCAGAATCACTTCTGCTTGTGGTTAAGTGGCTCATAAAGTTAAGGAACATGAACACTTGATAGAATGACGTGAGAAGTTGAATAACAAATACAGTGTTAATTGCTAAGTGCCCAATGGGTATGAGAGGCAGTGTTTACAGATGGCCAAGAAACATATGAAAAGGTACTCAGCACCACTAACCATCAGAGAAATGCACATCAAAATCACAAGATATCACCTCACACCTGTTAGGATGATCAAAATTATCAAAAGACAAGAAATTATCAAAAGACAAGAAATCACAAGTGCTGGTGAGGATATGGAGAAGAGGAAACCCTGTGCACTGTTGGTGGAAATGTAAATTTGGCGACTATTATGGAAAACAGTATGGAGATACCCCATAAAATAAAAAACAGAACTACTGCATGATCCAGCAATTTCACTTCTATATATATATCAGGAGAAAGTGAAAACACTAATTGACATATATATATGTGTGTGTGTGTGTATATATATATAATACACTGAAGTGAAGTGAATTTGCTCAGTCATGTCCGACTCTGTGCGACCCCATAGACGGTAGACCACCAGGCTCCCCCGTCCCTGGAATTTTCCAGGCAAGAACACTAGAGTGGGTTGCCATTTCCTTCTCTAGGAGATCTTCCCAACCCAGGGATTGAACCCAGGTGTCCCGCATTGCAGGCAGATGATTTACCGTCTGAGCCACCAGGGAAGCCAATATAATACACCGCTGCTGCTACTGCTGTTGCTAAGTCGCTTCAGTCGTGTCCGACTCTGTGCAACCCCATAGACGGTAGACCACCAGGCTCCCCTGTCCTTGGGATTCTCCAGGCAAGAACACTGGAGTGGGTTGCCATTTCCTTCTCCAGTGCATGAAAGTGAGAAGTGAAAGTGAAGTCACTCAGTCGTGTCTGACTCCTAGCGACCCCATGGACTGCAGCCCACCAGGCTCCTCTGTCCAGGGGATTTTCCAGGCAAGAGTACTGGAGTGGGGTGCCATTGCCTTCTCCGAATATA
>NW_011494897.1:1477870-1489855 GCF_000754665.1 Bison bison bison
AAAGAGAAGGGATATATGTATACATATAGCTGATTTACTTAACTGTATAGCAGAAACTAATACAACATTGTAAAGCAATTATATTCGAATAAAAATTATATGTACCCCCATATTTATTGCAGCAGTATTTACAATAGCCAAAACATGAAAACAATCTAAGTGTCCACCAATGGATGAATGGATAAAGAAACTGTGGGAATATATATATATATAATGCAATATTATCTAGCCATTAAAAAGAATGGAAACTTGCCACTTGCAATAACATGAACAGACCTTGAGGGCATTATGTTACGTGAAAAAAGTCAGACAGAGAAAGACAAATACCATATGATCTCACTTACATGTGAAATCTTAAAAAAGAAAAAACTTCACATACACAGAGAACAGACTGATTGTTGCCAGAGGCGAGGGGTGACAGAGGGCAAAGTAGATAAAAGTGGTCAAAAGTTACAAACTCCCAGCTAAAACTAAATAAGTCATGGGAAAGTAAGTACAGCATGGTGACTGTAGTCAATAACACTACATTAATAATATGATAATCACATATATCCTAGTTACTAAGAGAGTAGATCTTAAAAATTTTTTGTAACTCTGTAAAGTGATAGATGTTAATGAGATTTATTGTGGTTATCATTTCCCAATGTATACAAATATCGTATTATTATGGTATATACCTGAAACTAATATTATATGTCAACTATATCTCAATAAAAATAGAATAAGCCAATGTTTTTGTGTATTTTCTAAACTTGTTTCTTTGCGTTATCTCATGTAATCCACACTGAAAGTCTGATAAGCAGACAAAAATTCTTAGTTTATTCCCCAAAGGAGAAACCAAGTCTCCAAAGGTGAAATGACTGCCTGGTAGCACACATTTCACAACACACATCTGAAAACCTGGATCCTCCAGCCCCAAATCAAGGCCTCTTTTCATTCATTTCTGAGTCTCTTGCTTGTATACCCAGGCATCTTCCTGAGGATTGCTGACTCCCACACCCATCTCCCTCATTTCCCTTCCGTTATACTCACCCTAAAAACCACTGTTAGCCTTCTGAAAATGAGAACATCAGTGCAGCTGAGACATGGAGGTGAGTGTTAGGGACAGGAATATATGTGAATAGCTGAGTTTACCTTCTTACACATAAAGTAAAAGCAAGTCTGGCCCTACAGGCAGGATCCATGCCAAAACTATATTATGTAGCTTCTTTGATGTTCTTATATGGACATCAGATTAGAATGAAAACCAAGAGCAAACAAGAATTAGGAAAGAAATAATGAAAAGATGTACCTTACAGCCTGGAGAGTATGTGTGTGTAAGGGGGTGTGATTATGGAAAGGACAGTTCAGTTCGGTTCAGCCTCTCAGTCAGGCCCAGCTCTTTGCGACCCCATGGACTGCAGCACGCATATCCTAGTTTCAGGCTTCACTGTCCATCACCAACTCCCAGAACCTCCTCAAACTCATCTCCATCGAGTCGGCGATGCCATCCAATCATCTCATCTTCTGTTGTCCCCTTCTCCTCCTGCCTTCAATCTTTTTCAGCATCAGGGTCTTTTCTAATGAGTCAGCTCTTCACATCAGATGGCCAAAGTATTGGAGTTTCAGCTTCAGCATCAGTCCTTCCAATAAATATTCAGGAGTAATTTCCATTGGTCTTCCCTTGTGGCTCAGTTGGTAAAGAATCCACCTGCACTCAGGATACCTGGGTTTGATCCCTGGGTTGGGAAGATCCCTTGGAGAAGGGAAAGGCTACCCAATTCAGTATTCTGGCCCGGAGAATTCCATGGACTGTATAGGCCAAAGGATCACAAAGAGTCAAACACAACTGAGTGACTTTCACTCACTCCTTCAGGATTGGCTATTTTTATCTCCTTGCAGTCCAAGGGACTCTCAAGAGTCTTCTCCAACACCACAGTTCAAAAGCATCAAATCTTCGTCATTCAGCTTTCTATATACTCCAACTCTCACATCCATACATGACCACTGGAAAAACCATAGCCTTGACTAGACAGACTTTTGTCAGCAAAGTAATATCTCTGCTTTGTAATATGCTGTCTAGGTTGGTCATAGCTTTTCTTCCAAGGAGCATGCATCTTTTAATTTCATGGCTGCAGTCACCATCTGCAGTGATTTTGGAGTCCAAGAAAATAAAGTCTGTCATTCTTTCCTCATCTATTTGCCATGAAGTGATGGGATGGGAGGCCATGATCTTAGTTTTTTAATGTTGAATTTTAAGCCCATGTGTAGAGATGGAGAAAGAGGAGTTGCCTGGGCGAGGGTTGTGAGAGAGCTTGTGGACTAATTATATAGTTAAAGGCATTAGATTTTTTTAAAATTTTATTTTATCTCAGAGTATACTTGATTTACAATATTGTGTTAGTTTCAGGTGTACAGTAAAGTGATTCAGTTATACGAACCCAAGTGTTCTGCATTGCAGGCAGATTCTTTACTATCTGAACCACCAGGGAAGCTGTATACATATACATATAACCATTCTTTTTCAGATTCTTTTCCCATAGGTTATTACAGAATATCAAGTAGAGTTCCCTGTGCTATACAGTAGGTCTTTGTTGATTATCTTGTTGATTTATCTATTTTATACATAGTAGTCTATATACAATAGTATGTGCTGTGCTGTGCTTAGTCACTCAGTCATGTCTAACTCTGCAACCCCATGGGTTGTAGCCTGCCAGGCTCCTCTGTCCATGGGGATTCTCCAGGGAAGAATACTGGAATGTGTTGCCGTGTCCTCCTCCAGGGGATTTTCCCAACCTAGGAATCAAACCAGGTCTCCTGCATTGCAGGTGGATTCTTTACCAGCTGAGCTACCAGGGAAACCCAGCGGTGTGTATATGTTAATCCCAAACTCCTAATTTATCCTCCCCCACCATCTTTCTGCTTTGGTAACTGTAAGTTTATTTTCAAAGCCTGTGAGATCTTTACTGTCAGTGGGAGTAGGCAACTATCAAGCGTAAATAACTCCAAGTGTATTCAATTGGTACACACTTATGAAAAGACAGGCTCCCACAGGGCAAAGGTTGTGGATATGAACTCCTGTCTAGCAGTTACAGTAGGTGGATGTTTGAGAAAATGTCTGGAACTGGTACAATGAAGAAAGGGCAGGCAGGGTGGGCTGACTCTCAGAAGACTGAGGAAACTTTCAGTCCTCTTTGTCAATTGAACTAAAAGATATAAATTGCCAGAAGTACGAATAACAATAACTTTCATGTAGACTGGGCTGGCTTTGCGGGCACACAACCCGTGCAGTC
Source organism: Bison bison bison (assembly GCF_000754665.1). Classification (NCBI taxonomy): domain Eukaryota; kingdom Metazoa; phylum Chordata; class Mammalia; order Artiodactyla; family Bovidae; genus Bison; species Bison bison. Next base: position 1,481,143 of record NW_011494897.1, read on the forward strand.
ACACAGGGCCCTACTCATGAGGACCTGGGCTTGAACCTGAGCTTAAGTTAATCCTTTGCTCCCACCACCTTGAAATTCTGAATAATTTTTAAATGAGGGACTTGCCCTGAGCCCACAATTCATGCAGCCAGTCCTTCTTGCCAAATTATTTTGAGGATTAAACAAATTAATACATGTAAGATACATTAAATAGTTCTAAACACCATAACTGCCTCTCAGTAATGTTATTTATTGTTTCTTCTTCCTCTTCTTTTAATTGAATGAAAGACTCTTTAAATTCTATAGTGCTTTACATTATTATCATTATTATTATTATTAATTACTATTATTAGCTATGCTCCTGGAATACGGGGAAACCAGGCAATGACCTCAGTCCAGCAAGTGTCACTAAATTCATAACCACCTTCCTCAAAGGATAAGCCATAAATGGAAGACTGGGTGTGTCCTAATGCCAGTGTCAGACTAAATGACCATCTATCCAGCCCAGGAAAGTAAATGTGGGCCATTTCTAGTAAGCAAACCACAACAGCAACAAAACAAGCAGCCATCAGGAAGTGAGAGCTCCCATCGTGTGCCTTGTATACTAGAATCTGCAGAAATAGAAGGCTTCTATTATTTAACAACCTACTGAACACCCGGCAGTTTCCATTTATTGTTTTGTTTAATCTCCACAGGAGCCCTATGCGACTTGTCCAGAGTCATGCACGCCATTACAGAATATGTCAGACTCCACTGTGCCCAGATGCCAGCAGAAGGAATTGTCCCTACTTTCAAGGAGCTCATACTTGAGTCAGTTAGACCAAGACCCCTACTCTCATCTCCACTCACCCAGATCTACCACCAGGATCTGAATACACACACACGCCACAAAATGAAAAGCAATTATAAAGGAAAATAACTGCATAGGAAGATAGTATGCAAGGCACCTGTTAGGGCCATGAGGAAACAGCTAAGTGGGTCAGAGTTACATGGGGCTCATTAAAATTGTCTTTCTGGGGAGCAGGGCTTTAAGCTGCATTTTAAAAGACAAAAAGACCAATATACGAGAAGAGGTGTGAATCAGGCATTCTGTGAAGAGCAAGTGATGGGCAACAGCACGGAGACAAGAATGAGCATGCTGGGGACAGGAGATGACAAGCAGATTTGTTGGACAGCCACAGAGTTTTCAGCAGTCCGGAAAAATCATTCATGTGCAAAAATATTTAAGGACTCAACTCTGTGCGCTTATACGTGAAAGTCAGTCTTTCCCTGAATAGAACCACGAGCTTCTACTGAGCCAGCTTTAAAATAATGCTGGGAACCATCGCTTGCTCTTTTTAATTCCTTAACAGTTTTGTCCCAGGGGGACTGTTCAATCCTCCTTGTCTTTGGGCTGCTCTGAATTCTAACAGAACTCACTCCCTTGGGTCTATTAGACCCAAAAATAGAAAAATCACAAAACTCTCTCTTTCCCTGAGTAAATGCAATTTCAATTTAAAATTGAAATGTATTATTGTGTGTTTTCTGACATTCTTTCCCCAAATAAGACCACAACTATTTGTACTGCAAGACTATTTTGCAGTTCGACATGTGGAAACTCATTTCACTAAGATAGCTTCATGCATTACTGAAGAAATGTTTGCTTTGCTCTGCTGCCTGTTATTTTTATAGACCATTTCTTTGTGATAGCAAGAACTTTAAATGATAAACAATACATGAACACTGTCTTGACTCCCCAGAATCTCCTCTGGGGAAAAAGCAGGGTCTGGATGTTAAGCCATACCAGATGGATGGAATGATCGGAACTCTCGGTCTGATTTCTGGTTTCAGTGTGCCACACTGAATGTATGATCCTGTTCAGTTACACAGATAATGTAACTGTGTAGCTGTTTGTTCCCTGGGTCTCAGTTTTGCTACCTATTAAATGGAGAGAGCCATTTTCACTTCATAATAAATGCTTCTAAAACATGTCCAAAGCCCTAGTGAGGTACAGTAGAAAAATCACACACACACCCAAACATGCACACATAGGCTTTAAAGCACTGACTCCCTTCTATTTATGGTAAAAATTCAAAATCTCCATGACGTCATGTTCCCAGAATAGAGCACTCCTCATCCACCTCAGCCTCTCAGAAGACGACCAAAGTGCCACTGGAAATCATACTCACGGAGACGAGGCCCGGTTCTGAGGGACGTGTTCACTGCTCTGGTCTTTGCATCACTCTCCTAGGCTTCTGAACTCGTGTCTTATTGCTCTAGAACAGTGCTTTTCAAACGAATTACACTCAAGAGCCAGGTTTCCCTCTCCCCCCGTTGTAGCCACGCGTTCTGGAAAACAAACTCACTCAGAAGGACGATGCAGATAGCGCAGTTTATTACACCGGAGGGCCCAAAGCAGAGTCTCCTCTTGGCCAAGGACCCCGACCAGTTTTTGTGAAAACCTTATATACCCTAAGTGTAAGTGCCCAAACCCACCTCCCCCAATTCCCTGAAACTAGTCTGAACTAAGGAAAAAGAAAGATACAATCAAAGTTAACCCGTGATTCATAGGCCTTAAGCCTAGGAAGTTAACAGTGGACAATTATCAACAGGCCTGTGGTCACACCCCAATAAACTTAATAGAATGTATGATTCTATTCGGTTACACAGATAACTAGGGTACTTTTTTAGGCAACAGAGAGCCCTGGGGTTCTTCCTTCCAGAGGCCTGGTTTTCCAGTTGGTATGTCATTTCCATAGATACTGGGCACAGTCCGGCCCAAGATGGAATCCTGCTTTCAAGATAGGACCTGTTCTGTTTCCTCCTTCACCCCAATTTCAAATCTGTCCCAGCTGACACTTTTGTAAAAATACATGTTATTCATAGAAATACTAATATTTTAAAATTAGACACACACAATAAAAGGTTAAATATTATTAGACCCCAGACATATAATCACTGTAAAATTCTAGATGTTTCTAAGCATTCTCAACATGTACTTAGCGTGTTACTGAGAGACGATGAACAGTTCTGGATGTGGCACTTGTGAAGGGAACGACTGTGTTTTGAGGTGCACTGCTCTAAAGCACCCTCCTGAGAACTCAAATATTGCCTGCCATATCAGTAAATAAAGAGTGTTGTGGCCATCAAGCCATCACATTGCAGCTGGCCCTCTGCCCTGAGGGAACTCAGGATGGAAGCAGGATTTACCCCCCACCTGGCAGTCAGCCATGGCAGCCACCTCCCAACAGTGTACCCAGAGGAGAATCAGGATGAGAAAACACAGGATCCCGGCTGCTCCATAGCTGAGCATAGCTCATAGCTCATAGCATAGCTCATAGCATAGCTCATATGCTCCATAGCATATCAAACGTATGATTTCAGTGAGTCCAGACTTTGTGTCTTCCATTATGTAGAAAAGTGCTGAATTCTTTTAACTTGAATTATCAGATTTTATTAACAGTAATCCTTTGATGCACTGACTACCTGGTCTTTCACTGCAGAAACTTCTATATATCCTAACATCCCTCCTTGCCTCTTCAGAATAGCTTTCTCAGCATTATCTGAGATGCTGTGTCCTGGGCTTGAAGTCCTCAGAAAGTGCACCATATAGAACATAACTCTCAACTTTTAGGTTGTGCTTTTTTTTTTTCAGTTGGCACTCCCCAAACTCTCTTTCCTCTCCTCTCTCCTGTGCCCTCCCAGAAACTCTTCTTAACACTGAAGCATGACTATGCACAGAGGAGTTTTCAGTTAGTGCTGGGAGGTAGAGCATCTTCTCAGCTTTTGTCTCCATTTCAAGTGCAGAGATACATCTGAGTCATTCCTTAATTAAACAGCTATTACCGAGTCCAAGCTCACTCTGCTTGCTGCACGAGAGGCCAATAAATCCGAGGGACAAAGTGTTGAGGCAAGGAATATAACATTATTCATAAAGCCAGCTGACTGAGACTAATGTCTCAAATTAACTCTCTTCCCAGGATCTGGATGCCAGGTTCTTTTATGGATCAGAGGTGTGGGGAGGTGAGAAAACAAAGTAAAAACTCATTTAATCTTGCAAGTATCTCCTAGAATGGCAAGCATCATGCAAGGAATGTGTTAATTTCTTCCTTCTTGCCATCTACAGCAGAACAGGGTTCTGAACAAAGGCACTTTAGCTTAACAGTCAGGCAGAGGGGCTGGATTCTCTGAGGCAGGCCTTTATGTGTGATTATAATAACAAAAGTGGACAAAGAAAAAGATCAAGCATGGAAGAGTAAAAATTGACTCTTCCTTATTACACAGCCTTCTTGGAAAGAAAGCTAAATATTCTAGGCTTGCCCAAACAACTCCAAAGTCACATACCATTTCTGGGCTACCTTGGGGATTCCTGAGACATGCCATGAAGGTGCTTAGTCACAGTCTAAAGCTAGATTTTTCACGTCCTAATTCCTGACCCAGAGTCAGAGGGGCCAAAGAGAGTCAGGCTCTGCAGAAGTCCTCCTCCTTCCTACGCTTTGTATTAATGACCTCTGCCACCTTTGGTGAGCTTCCCTAGTGGCTCAGACGGTACAGTGTCTGCCTACAGTGTGGGAGACCTGGGTTTGATCCCTGGGGCAGGAAGATCCTCTGGAGAAGGAAATGGCAACCCACTCCAGTACTCTTGCCTGGAAAATCCCATGGATGGAGGAGCGTAGTAAGCTACAGTCCATGGGGTCGCAAAGAGTCGGACACGACTGAGCGACTTCACTTTACTTTCACTTTCCTCATAGCTCAGTTGTTACAAAATCCACCTGCAATGCAGCAGACCCTGGTTTGATTCCTGGGTTGGGAAGATCCACTGGAGAAGGGATAGACTACCCACTTCAGTATTCTTGGGCTTCCCTTGTGGCTCAGCTGGAAAAGAATGCGCCTGCAATGCGGGAGACCTAGGTTTGATCCCTGGGTTGGGAAGACCACCTGGAGAAGGGAACAGCTACCTACTCCAGTATTCTGGCCTTTGGTAATTACCTCTTCTCCAAAAAAAAAAAAAAGATTTTTCCCATCAGCCATTCTTATCCTCTGGCAGCATTTTTCTCTAATGACCACATTCCTGTGATATCAGATAATCATAAAAAAAAAGAACTGCCAATGGGTATCAGTCTTTATGACTGTAAGATGAAAAGACCAAGCCCTCCCCACCATGACATCATAACAGGAGGTTGCCCACTCTTTACTCTTGCTTCTGATAGAGTTGCAATTAAATGAACGGTTGTTTATCTAGAGTTCTGAGACAGAGGAAGATCCAAAAACTCCCTGAAAAGATATGAGAAAGTATGTGTGCTTGTGACTTTTTCTATAAGATGAAGCCTTCATGTTAATCAGATTACAAGAGTTGCATTTAAAAAAGTTAAAACCTCTAACTTAAGCAATCATAAATGATTTTCTACAGTATTAACCTCAAGCCTTATATAATATTTCCTCTCCATCTAGACACCGTATTTTCCAAAGTGCAAGTTGTGATCTGTACTATGAATCACTATGGACATTAAAAAATGAATTAAAATGAATGAAATAATCACCAGTCATAATCATCACCAGCCTCACATGTATTCAGGGTCTGTACTATTTCATGACACTTTTATCATGTATGTGTATGAGATCTTGTAAAATATATTTCTTACACGGTAGGGCCAACATGGGTTGAAAGTTGCAGATGTAGAGATTTAGTCCTCAGACTTGCATATATATAAGAATCACCTGGGCAGTGACTTAAAATGCATATTCCCAGACCCTTTCCACACAAGACCTGCTTACTAGAAATCTGCTGGTGGGCAAGCACCTCAGGTGACCTTAATAGAGGTAGATTATGAGCTTACGGTAACTATTACAATGCTGATATGAGTTGATTGGAAATTCCTTAGGGTGATTTGTTCTATAGTTAGGTGGTTTGAAAGAAGAACCATAGTGTATATGCTGCTGCTGCTGCTGCTAAGTCGCTTCAGTCATGTCCGACTCTGTGTGACCCCATAGACGGCAGCCCACTAGGCTGCCCTGTCCCTGGGATTCTCCAGGCAAGAGCACTGGAGTGGGTTGCCATTTCCTTCTCCAATGCATGAAAGTGAAAAGTGAAAGTGAAGTCGCTCAGTAGTGTCCGACTCCTAGCGACCCCATGGACTGCAGCCTACCAGGCTCCTCTGTCCATGGGATTTTCCAGGCAAGAGTACTGGAGTGGGGTGCCATTGTATTGGGTTGCACAAAGTTCGTTTGAGTTTTTCCATAAGATAGTATGGAAAACCTGAACGAACTTTTTGGTCAGCCCAACAGAACCACAGGCTCATTTCTGTGTCTTAGACGTGGGGGAGGAGGGATCACAGATGATCCTTTCAGCCGCAGCACCTGGGAGCGTGAGGGGAAAGCAACCTCTTGCCCCCTTGTCTCCAGGAACTTCGCAGCAGCAAGATGAAAGCCCACCCCCTTGATCTGTCAGTACAAGTTCAGTAAAGCACTTGCAAGATCTAATTCTCAGAACTTCATGTGAAGTAGAAATCAAGTATGGTTAACATAGGTTTAGAGATGAAGAAATAACATGTAGAAAAACTCACTCGTAACCTCTGGGTGACTTATCTACATGCTTCCATCATTATCTCTCTGGTCCTGATTCCCCAAATGACACTCCCACCAAGGTCATTCATTTCTGACCTAGCTCCAAGGAAATTTAAGTATATTTCTACTTAAAAGCCTTAATCTCAAATGGGCTTGAAACCAAAGTTTGCGTCTTTGTTCCTCAGCATGGCTTCTCTTTCAGACTTTGCATTTTGTTTCAGTACCCCATCCCAAGACCTCAGGTTTCTCTCCAGCTTATTCCTACATACACCTTTCACACATAATACACATTGTTTGTATTATAATTATGCATAGGCTCCTCTATTGACCCTACTGAATTCAAGTTTCTAGAGGGCAGGAACTGTGATTTATTCTTTTATAAATGCCCTATCAGCATAAGTCCATCCTCCATTTCCATAGAGATAGAGGGTGGAGGGCACACACAGTAAGCCCTGCCTTGAGCATTTCCACCTCCCCTTCCTTGCTGCTTGTTCAGGTTGCCAAGCAAGGCTCTGGTTACCCCACTGACTGCAACAACTAAATGCTGCTTAATTCTTGAGACTTAATCCAAATGTCACCATTTGCAATTCTTGTATTTCCATTAAGAAATATTTGCCTGGAGGGAAGATAAACTAGGAATTTGGGGTTAATATATACATACACTACTATAGAAAATAGATAAACAATAAGGATCTACTGTACAACACAGGGAACTATATTCAATATCTTGTCCTAACTTATAATGGAAAAGAACCCCAAAAAAGAATAGATATATATAGATAACTGAATCACTTTGTTGTACACTTGAAGCTAACACAGCATCATAAATTAACTATTCATCAATCTTTTTTTAAAAAGAATAGGCTGAATGACAGAGGAAAAAAGAAATATTTTCCTGGGATGGAGTTGAGATGTGTAGGACTTCTACTTACATCATTGGATAACAAAGTAACACAATTTGAAAGTACTTAAAATTTAAGCAGGGCTTCCCTAATAGCTCAGTTGGTAAAGAATCTGCCTGCAATGCAGGAGACCCCAGTTTGATTCCTGTGTTGGGAAGATCCACTGGAGAAGGAATAGGCTACCCACTCCAGTATTCTGGCCTGGAGAATTTCTTGCATGACTTTGCAGGATGTCTTGATATCTAGCAACTACTCTGATATATCAATCCTTCCACAGACTGAAGAATAGTATGTCAATCAATCACATGTTAGGTCAGGCTCTGGCACACTATTTTAAGGCGTAATTTTTCAAGATCTTAAAACCAAGTTGAGAGAATTGTCTATGAAATTAGAAACATATTGGAGGGTCCTGACATTGTATAACTGGCTATAAATTTCAGAGATAGTTACACAGTTATAAGATTAATATGTGCACGAATGACTGAAGGAAGGCTGCTTGTAGGTGGGCCTGGGATTGAATTCTGAAGGATGAAAAGAGTTTACAAAGACAGAAGGGGGAAATCACAAAGTAGAGGGCTTCCCAGGTGTCTCAGTGGTAAAGAATCTGCCTGCCAATGCAGGAGACACAAGTTCAATCTCTGGGTTGGGAAGATCTCCTGGAGGAAGAAATGGCAACCCACTCCAGAATTCTTGCCTGGAAAATCCCATGGACAGAGGAACATGGTGGACTACAGTCCATGGCGTAGCAAAGAGTTGAACATAACTGAGTGACAGAGAAAGCACACAAAAGGCATAAACAAGGTAAGCTTGAGTCCAGCACGTATGGAAGTTCAGTTCAGTTCAGTTGCTCAGTTGTGTCTTACTCTTTGCGACCCCATGGACTGCAGCATGCTAGGCTTCCCTGTCCATCACCAATTCCTGGAGTTTACTCAAACTCATGTCCATTGAGTACCATCCAACCATCTCATTCTCCGTTGTCCCCTTCTCCTCCTGCCCTTAATCTTTCCCAGCATCAGGGTCTTTTCCAATGAGTCAGCTCTTCACATCAGGTAGCCAAAGTATTGGAGTTTCGGCATCAGCATCAGTCCTTCCAATGAATATTCAGGAATGATTTCCTTTAGGATGGACTAGTTGGATCTCCTTGCAGTCCAAGGGACTCTCAAGAGTCTTCTCCAATACCACACTTCAAAAGCATTAATTCTTTGGTGCTCATCTCTCTTTATAGTCCAACTCTCACATCCATACATGACTACTGGAAAAACCATAGCTTTGACTAGACAGACTTTTGT
>NW_011494897.1:1489955-1526981 GCF_000754665.1 Bison bison bison
TTCTTCCAAGGAGCAAGCGTCTTTTCATTTCCTGGCTGCAGTCACCATCTGCAGTGATTTTGGAGCCCCAAAAAATAAAGTCTGTCATTGTTTCCATTGTCTCCCCATCTATTTGCCATGAAGTGATGGGACCAGATGCCATGATCTTCGTTTTCTGAATGTTGAGTTTTAAGGGAGCTTTTTCACCCTCCTCTTTCACTTTCATCAAGAGGCTCTTTAGTTTGTCTTCACTTTCTGTCATAAGGGTGGTGTCATCTGCATATCTGAGGTTATTGATATTTCTTCTGGCAATCTTGATTCCAGCTTGTGCTTCATCCAGCCCAGTGTTTCTCATGATGTACTCTGCATATAAGTTAAATAAGCAGGGTGACAATATACAGCCTTGAAGTACTGCTTTCCCAATTTGGAACCAGTGCATTGTTCCATGTTCAGTTCTAACTGTTGCTTCTTGACCTGCATACAGATTTCCAGTGGTCTGGTATTCCCATCTCTTGAAGAATTTTCCACAGTTTGTTGTGATCCACACAGTCAAAAGCTTTGGTGTAGTCAATAAAGCAGAAGTAGATGTTTTTCTGGAACTCTCTTGCTTTTTCAATGATCTAACAGATGTTGGCCTTTTGATCGGATGTGTGGAAGATGAGGGGAGAAGGCAGTGGCAACCCACTCCAGTATTCTTGCCTGGAAAATCCCATGGACGGAGGAGCCTGGTAGGCTGTAGTCCATGGGGTCTCTGGGAGTCAGACATAACTGAGCAACTTCACTTTCACTTTTCACTTTCATGCATTAGAGAAGGAGATGTCAATCCACTCCAGTATTCTTGCCTGGAGAATCCCAGGGACGGGGGAGCTTGGTGGGCTGCCGTCTATGGGGTCACACAGAGTCAGACATGACTGAAGTGACTTAGCAGCAGCAGCAGCAGCAGCATGAAAGGTAAGTAAGAAAATCAGCTTGTCTGAAGATAGGAGTTTATATTTGGGAATAAAAGGCACTTTAGTTTGTATGTTTACGTCAGCCTGGAACATCGAAGTCTTGAAATGATGAATGGACTTTGAATTTAATCAAATAGGCAACAAAGAGCAAACTCCTTTCAAGGAAGTGATTGCAAGAGCACAGGTGTAAGTATCTGTCATTGGTGCATATGATGATGGGGAAGATGAGAATGATGGGGTGTTGAGGGGATGGAAGCTTTGCCATAGTCTATATGGGAGACAGTGAGAGGCTAGGCAGCAGTAGATGCAGACGCATGGAAGGAAAAAAAAGAGGAAGGAATCTGAGTTGTTGAAAAGACTTAATTCAGTCTACAAGTATTCACTGAATGCCTACTGAGTGCAAGAGCTTCTGCTATGCTCTAAGATATTAATGGCAAACAAAGTGCACATGGCCCTACTCGCCCAGAGTGTGCCTCCTAGTCAGGGAGGTGGACAATTCGAGAAGCAGACAATCACGGTACAGCATTACAAGATTCTGGTGGGAAGACAGAGGAATCACGTCCATGAGCACGTACAGAATGACTCCCAACCCTAAGGGGCAAAAAGTCAGGGAAGACATCTAAATAAAATAACACTTGATATAGGAAAGTGCGAAGGTAATCACAACCCACTCCAGTATTCTTGCCTGGAGAATCCCATGGACAGAGGAGCCTGGTGGGCTACAGTCCATGGGTCACAAAGAGTCAGACACGACTGAAGCGACTGAGCACATAGAAAGTGAAAATGAAGTTGCTCAGTCCTGTCTGACCTCTTTGTGACCCCATGGACTGTAGCTTGCCAGGTTCCTCCATCCATGGAATTCTCCAGGCAAGAATACTGGACTGGGTTGCCATTTTCTTCTCCAGGGGATCTTCCCAACCCAGCGATCAAACTCAGGTCTCCTACATTGCAGGCAGATTCTTTACCTTCTGAGCCATCAGGGAATCCCTTTCCTTTAATACTGACTGGTTGGATCTCCTTGCAGCCCAAGGAACTCTCAAGAGTCTTCTCTAACTAAGAAGCTCAGGGGCCACTAGAATTGATGATGGCCTCATTCTTTAATAAAGGGAATATACAGGAAGGGAGGGCTTTCCAGGTGGTGCTAGTGGTAAAGACCCCCCCTGCCAATACTGGAGACTGTCACAGGATTTATTACAGTGTCTTGTAACTATGGATTTTCTGTTAGTCTCACCTATTGAACCGCATGTGTCTTAGGGGTTGTGATCGTGTCATTTTGGTATAGTAGCTTCTAGTCTAGTACATGGCACAAAAAAGACAGCACATGTAAATAATAAATTAGTAAATATGTGATAACAAGATAGAGCCTTCGAGTCGGAAAAAAGGACCCTGATCTTGCTGTTAAAGAGCTACTGGCAGAAGCAATCTCGCATGTGTCCAAAGTGTGAACAGCAATAGCCTGTGCAAGAGCCCAGTGCAATCAGAGAAACCCTCAACTTGCAAACCTTTATGGCTTTCTGGGTGGAAGACCTCAGAGAGCAATTGTTTCCACTTGTCACTTCAAACACACACACACACACAAAATGTCACCAGATTCCCAGGGCCCAGTGCTGTTGACAAGCCCCATAATGAAGACTTCCTCTCCTACCTATGAGGTCCAAAGACAGAACAGTTAAGAAAGGAACGTGGCCTTGCTTTTCTCTATGCTCTTACATAAGGTTTTCTGGCATTTCCTATCACGAGATTTTAGTCCAAGGTCACAGGAGGGAGATTGCTGGATGCAGAATTCAGGTTTTCTACCCCCAGAGCAGCTGATTCTAACATTCTTCAAAATGAGCTCCAGGCTTACCTCCTGCAAGAAGCATTTGAAGGCCTGCTGCACAATCACATTAAAATGCCCTCCACCTTGTTCTCTGCAAAGTGCAGGCTTCTATAATAACATTTATTACTGTGGTCAGAAGAGGGACTGACTGGTCTGTTTTCCTCTCCCAAGCTAGGAGCAGTGGAAAGCCAGAACACTGTCTCATATCCAAAGCCCAGGACTGGGCTGCACAGACTTTACATCATTTCTCTCCCTGTTCTTTCCTGGGGGGCATGGGGTGGGGTGTAAATATCCTAGGAGGTCCCTCCTCCTTCTACTGGTCTACATTTTTGGTGAAATCTGTGATTGGATGTCCCACTGCTGCTGGTAGCAGAAACATTTTCATGTCATATTTCCATGTTAAGATAAAGACAAATAAGGAAGATGGGCTTCCCAGGTGGTACAATAGTAAAGAATCTGCCTGCCAACAGAGGAAGCCAATATTTGGTTTCCTTTAATCATCGGGCAGCTTCCTGGATGGCTCAGACAGTAAAGAATCTGCCTGCAATGCGGGAGACCTGGGTTTGACCCCTGGGCTGGGAAGATGCCCTGGAGAAGGAAATGGCAACCCACTCCAATATTCTTGGCTGAAGAATTCCAGAGACAGAGGAGTCTGGTGGGCTACAGTCCGTGGGGTTGCAAAAGAGCTGGACGTGACTTAGTGACTAAACAACAACAAATGAGGAAGATCGCCTAAATAAACTTCAAGAGCCCCTCCAGCTCCAAAAATCTAAAATGTCATTTGATGCCACCTTCCTTTCTCTCTCCTGCGCCAAGCCCTGCTTCTACACAAGAGAAGCCACAGGAGAGAACACAGAGCTGCCCTCAGCTCCACAGACATCTGAAGGCTGATGTTATAAATGCTCCCTGGGACCTCCTAACAGCTGGGAGGGCTGAACTGCTGTCAATTCAGAGACAGGCCAGCTGCTATCCTGGGATGAAGGATCACGGGCAGAAGATGCTCAAACAACTGTTATAGATTTTACCGACTTAGGAGAGACTAGAATCGAAATGATAATTGGTGAAGACATCTTAGAGGTCACTAGTGAATAGGAGAAAGCTCTCTGACTTTCTATAATAGCAGTCTCTGCCTGAGTGGGATAATAACCTTGAGGAGGGTGGCTTGAAAGATGAATTCATATGGGGAGAACGTCTGGGAACGCCTCTAAATAGCAGCTTCTAGCTTTTTAGAAACAGTGCTGTAATGAGAGTGAATGTTTCTCTTCAAAAGGCTCTTTGCTACCCCATTAAGGTAGCCAAATAGCTGTACCCCCATTTCATCAAGAAATAAACCTCCTAAATTAACAAATAAGCCCAAGTCATTAGTAGGTATTTTCAATAATGAACGTATGTTTCTTAGCAGAGTAGAGAGATTCTAGAAGGTAGTTTCTCCTTCCTGATTGCAAGTGACCTTAAAGGCACTCTTAAATAATAAATGTCCATTAAATAGTCTTGAAATAATTGCATTTAAACCAATATTATGATCCTATATAACCACATGTGACATCATAACGGAGCAAGAAAAAAGTGCTCTGTATTGCAGATATTAGCCAATAACAGAGGCGGTTTTTTGAGAAGGATTAACTTTCAGGCATCAAAAGACCCCAAGTGTTCCCAAAATATGGCATCCCTACCCTGCGGCATCAATCTCTTCTTCTCCCATCAAAAGAACTAGAAACCAGATCATACCTGTGAGAAAGCTGTTCAAAATGTCACTCTTAAATGGCAGGTATGTGACTCAGCAGAGACTTTATCTAGCCTCCATCACAAATGCAAGTTTTTCCAATTACCTTGGAAGATAGAGAAAATCTGCTAATATTTATCAACACCCTAGCGAATCAAGGAAGTGAGCTGTAGAAATACAGGATATCGTTTTATATTGATACGTCTGTTAGTAGATTTTCTTTGCACATTACTTATGTTTATCATCAATATGACCTGAGTTTTTATGTACACATCCAAGTGTTCCAATGCAGTGATAAAAAACTAGACAGAGAAGCAGTCCACTTTTTCAGGTCTAGATTCCAAATCAAGACAGAGAGAGAGAGAAACTTTCTTCTCAAAATTAAAAATTCTAATAAACATTCTTGGTATTCAGTAGGAGCGTTCTTATGCTTCTCCGGAAAAACAAGAAAGTAAAATCTTTAGGGAGAAACCATGTATGTCGTGACACTATAGAAAGTCCTGCAAAGGATTCAAAGTGAAGAACCTGTGGCAAGTATAACCAAACAAGAACACTATTATAAATACACCAGTGGCCTTGGCGATGGGCTAGGTGGGCACAGACTACGTGATGCTAGATGAAGCCCTACCTTAAAGGATTAGGGCTAGGGCAAACGTGCCCGTGAGCTCCTGCTATGCATTCTGAGATAAAGATGCACTATATGCAAAGAGTACATGTCCTTTGAAAGAAAATCTGTCCCTTGCTTTCATAAGGATGGTCTTCCCACCTTGGTCAGTAATTCTTAAACTTCTGATACAGTTAGAGAAGGTGGGATGATCAGGCAGGGGTCAAGTCAAGAAAAGACGTCAGTAGCTTTTCCTTTCATATTTTCAAGTTATCTCCACCTCAGCCCTACACACTTACAGGAGTCCGGAACACTTTGTGGACTTGGACTTATTAGTATTGACTCTAATTTAAAGGCAGGGGCTCCCCGAAATGGCAGTGAAACATCGATACCCAATAATATGTCCAACATTACTTGAAAGACAGGAGGAATGAGTGGAATTTAGACTGTGTCAGAGACCGAGCTGATGGAAGAAAAGAACGGGAAAGTCCCCATCCTCCAATCCCCAGGGGTGTGCCTCCATCATTCCTCACAAAGGAAAGGGAGGGAGTGGGCAACACCTCCCAGAAGCACTGCTCCTCCCAAATGGGTGGAAGTCCCCATGGAGGCGTTAGTCTATGTTGGAAGTAGCTAAAATGATGTGACCACTGAACAGAATAGCAGGCTCTTTTTATACATTGGTACAATTTGACAAGTCTGTGAGGTAACTTTTCTACATTTTTTAAATTGACTTTTTAAAAAATAATAATTTTTTTTGGAGTATAGTTGCTTTACAATGTTGTGTTAGGTTTCTGTTGTACAGCAAAGTGAATCAGCTATGTGTGTATATATATATGTGTGTGTGTGTGTGTGTGTGTGTGTGTGTGTATTCCCTCTTTTTTAGATTTCGTTCCCATTTAGGTCACCACAGAGCACTGAGAAGGTTCCCTGAGCTATCCAGTAGGTTCTCATTAGTTATCCATTTTATACATGTTAATGTATATATATCAATCCCAATCTTCTAATTCATCTCACCTTTGCTTTTCTTTCTACAAACTATGGCTGATGAAATGGTTGAAATCCATGTGGTCGTGGTCACCAGGCATGGAGATAACCTCAGACTACCCACTCCAGTGTTCTTGCCTGGAGAATCCCAGGGACGGGGGAGCCTGGTGGGCTGCCATCTCTGGGGTCACACAGAGTCAGACACGACTGAAGCAACTTAGCAGCAGCGGCAGCAGCTGACTTCTAGTCCCACATCTATGGGACAAGAAACTCTGAGGGTGATTATTCAGTTTAACTAGGGAAAATTTTCAAAATACCCTTTTCACTGCATAGTCTCTGATTCAGTGTACTTTGAAAACCCAGGAGACTGTGATATTCACCCCAAGTTAGTTATCATTCATCATCAAGAAGACATTCTCAGTTTCAAGTAAGAAGTGACCCAGGACAGAGCCAACCATGACAGGAATGAGGACTAGCAGCCATTTAATTTCATATATCTCAGTCTTCACATCTGTAAAATGGAGATGGATGGTATTTGTTTCATGGGGTAGCTATGAGCATGAAATGAATAAATCATGGTAGTGCATATAATACGGTGCCTGGCTCCTTTATATTCTTGATAAATACTAGTTGTTGTTGCCTTTGTCTAGCTCTGAAGCTGCCTAAGTAGAAATTGGAGATTGCAGTAAGGTTGTTTGAATGGGACTTGCCTGGAAAAGGGCCAGAGAAGACAGGAGGAAAAAAAAACATACAGTGCTTTTAAAAGTCCAGAGAAGAGCTGGTCATTCTCCTGGGGTCAATCTTTGAGGATTAGTATTTTATTAACCCACTTAGGGTACATCATGCGAAATGCCAAGCTGGATGAAGCACAAGCTGGAATCAAGATTGCCAGGAGAAATATCAATAACCTCAGATACGTAGACGACACCACCCTTATAGCAGAAAGTGAGAAACTAAAGAGCCTCTTGATGAAAGTGAAAGAGGAGAGTGAAAAAGTTGGCTTAAAATTCAACATTCAGAAAACTAAGATCATGGCATCCAGTCCCATCACTTCATGGCAAATAGATGGAGAAACAGTGGAAACAGTGTCAGACTTTATTTTCTTGGGCTCCAAAATCACTGCAGATGGTGACCGCAGCCATGAAATTAAAAGATGCTTGCTTCTTGGAAGAAAAGTTATGACCGACCTAGACAGCATATTAAAAAGCAGAGACATTACTTTGCCAACAAAGGTCCGTCTAGTCAAAGCTATGGTTTTTCCAGTAGTCATGTATGGATATGAGTGTTGGACTATAAAGAGAGATAAGCACCAAAGAATTGATGGTTTTGAAGTGTGGTGTTGGAGAAGACTCTTGAGAGTCCCTTGGACTGCAAGGAGATCCAACTAGTCCATCCTAAAGGAAATCATTCCTGAATATTCATTGGAAGGATTGATGCTGAAGATGAAACTCCAATACTTTGGCCACCTGATGTGAAGAACCGACTCATTTGAAAAGACCCTGATGCTGGGAAAGATTGAAGGCAGAAGGAGAAGGGTAGACAGAGGATGAGATGGTTGGATGACATCATTGACACGATGGACATGAATTTGAGTAGGCTCCGGGAGTTGGTGATGAACAGGGAAGCCTGGCTTGCTGCAGTCCATGGGGTCACAAAGAGTCGGACACAATTGAGCGACTGAACTGAACTGAACTGAAAGCAAGATCATTATATATCCATAATGTATCAGTTTATGTCATCCAAAAAAAATCAGTATTTACTCAAAAATAAAAAAGAAAAAGAAAAATAACTTACCTATAATTCAGATTTTGCTTGGAAACTCCTGACATACATTTCTAATAAAAAGTGAAACATTCTCAGCATTAGTATTTAAATTCGAACTCAGATCTCCTGTCAGGGCAGTGTATTTGTTATGTATAACTGCATAACAAATAACCACAACCTTAGTGGCTTAAGACAACACACATCTATTATCTCAGGGTTGAATTCTCAAGGGCTGACAATTCAGGCACAGCTTTCCTGGGTCCTCTGATTCTGAATCCCTCACTCTGAGATTGATTGAGATGCCTACTAGAACTGAAGTTTATATGAAGGCTTTACTGGGGAAGGATGTGCTTCTAAGCCCACGTGGTTGTTGGTAGGATTTAGTTCCTTATTAGCTCAGGCCAAGGCCACTGTCCTCATCCCTTGTCATTTGGGCTTCTTTAATATGTCAGCTTTCTTCATTAAAGCCAGCAAGAGAGAGATTCTGCTAGAAAGACAGAAGTCATGGTCACATGTAACCTAATCATAGAAGTAGCATCCCATCACCTTTGTTATTCTCTTCTGGTTAGAAGTAAGCCACAAGACTTCCCGGGTGGCCCAACAGTTAGGAATTCACCTTGCAGTGCCGAGAGCATGGGATTGATTCCTGCTTGGGCAACTAAGATCTGACATGCCGCTAGGTAAATAAGCCTGCAAGCCATGACTAGAGAAGCCCATACACCGCACCAAGGACTCAACACAGCCAAAATTAAAAAAAAAAAAAAAGTGAATCACAAGTCCCACCACACTTAAGGGGAGGGGATTACACAAGAGTATGAATCCCAGGAAGCAGGGGTCATTGGCGTCCCTCTTAGAGTTGACCTGCCATAGACACATTCCCCAAACTAAGTTCCCTGAAACACTATTATGTCTCAAGACATTAACTATACTCTGGAAACAAAATAAACCGAACCAATACTAATGATTATTTTTCATCTAGATGTTCTTAGGGAAATGCAAAATATACTTTTATATAATGACACCATGTATTATCTGCCATACTCAAGAAAATTTTCCTTGAAAAATTAATACTTGATACAAGAATGTAAAATGTACACCCTCTATGTTGATGCAAAGCTGAAGCTCCATTGATTCCAGGTTGATCCATGCTGTTTATTCAATGATGATGTATGCTATGTATCTTGTTTTACACTTTCAACATTAATTAATATTTAATGTTTCTGATATATTAAATATTTATATTACACAAACTCATTCTCCACAGATCCGTACTGAAGAGAAGGATGTTTTCAAACAAAAAGGAGAATCTTGAGCTTCTCAGACTGTGCCACAATCAAATAATCAAAAATAAGAGCACATCAAAATGAAGGCTACACCTTTTCTTTCTAAAAATGCCTAGAGCCAAGCTGTCTGAAATAAAACAATGAATTTTTCTGGAATAATCTGAGTCAAGAATACCAAGATTTTGCATAACATGTGATTCCTTTCTCCGTAACACATGTACACAACATGGAAATTTTGCAGTAAAAAGAAAATATAGATTTAATGCTGCACTTCACATTTGCATTTAAGTCAACAATATTCTTACAATTAAGGCAACTTATGAAAAAACAACAATAAAAACCAAACACTATTTTCATTGAAAAGTGTGTAGTTTTAATGTCACATTTTATATTGACATATAAAATACGTTCTTAAATGTTTCCATTGTTCATTGTCCAATACATTGTTCTTAATGTATTCCATTAAAAAAATTTTCTGTGACAATTTTTATGTAAGTAACAAAATATGTAATCTGACATCCTCTTTCCCTTGTCAAACCTTCTGAAGAAAATCCTACGCTTAATGTTTAATTCCTTGTACCTTTGTTGTATTGATGGGCTAAAAAGGTGGTAGAAACCATGAGAAGGTCAGTGTATTCCTAGAAAAAGATCATACAAAAAAAGAATGACACAGAAATTTAGAGACAGAGAGAGGTCATCAGAACTTTTAAAGGCAGAGAAGAGAGCAAGAGGCAGCATTCGTAAATAGTGGTTTTTGTATTGAGAAGGATGGACAAAAACATTCTAGTTTTTCTCTTTGCTTTGCGGTATAATCCTCTCTTTTGCTATCCCCTCAAGGTAACCTTCAACAGTAATCATGATTAGTCTTTAAGACTTTTGAAGCCAGGTTTATGAATGTGTTCCTTTTAGCTGTGTCACTATGCTGGGGTGGCCTTCCAGTGGGCACACAGAAAGCGGCCTGTCTTCACAGCATCCTCTGTGTTTGTCCTGTGCCATTATGGACAACACTCCCAATTGCCACAGTTGGAAACCCACTCAACAGAGCATGAATGTGCAAGGTTGACTTTACTGAAGATTTCACGGTGGAGACCAAGGAGATGTTTCCTTTGCGTCATGGATAACTTCATTATGAGATGTCCCCTGGGACATCTCTCCCCAGGACGGTCTTCTTGTCTCTGTTTCTCCATCTGCTTTTTTTCCTCCTTCCTCCTCTGGTATACCCCTCTAGCTCTTCCAGACCTGCCTACCAGTACCCTACATGGCAAACAAAACACCCTCCTTAGAAATCCATGTAGGACTATGCAGAAATGTTTTTCGTTGTCATGTAAAGTTAAAATAAACACAGATCTTGTTTTACTCATTTATTATAGCGATTGTTCTATCAGTCATTATGATATGAATATAAACCCCATTACAAGTCTGCATTACATCTCTTGACCTATCAATACATTTGAATTTGAAAGGGCTTTTGCTGTCTCAGTGGTCTGGGAAAATTTACAGTATGATGTCCAGTGGGAAGTGGCATCCTGAAATCCAGGTTAGACAGGAGGGTCTGGGCAAAACCTGGGTAAAGTTGTTGGCTCAGAAGGATAAGTCACTTGGAGAGGGAGTGGCTTAAGTTCATTCATTCACTAAGCATTAGTTGTACACTTATCCTGAGTCAGATATGGAGCTGGGGCTATGAAAAGAACCAAGGTGGATGTGGTCGAGAAGTCTATAGTCTAGTGACAGAGATGAGTAATTAAACAAACGACTTGAATATAATGTGGTAGATGACAGGGGAAGTACAGCGTGAAATAGACCAGCTGTCGACACCCCCTGACCATTTATCCACAACAAATAGAAAAGAGGTGGGGAGGGGAGTAGGAGGGGCTGTTGAGCAGAGGTAACAGCAAGTACCAAGGTGAGCAAGCAAAGGAAGCTTGCGCAGCTTGAAGTGTGTCAGAAAAAGGGCTCATTTTGACTTTGACGTGGGCTCTGAGTGGGGCAGGCTAGGTAGAGTCCAAAAGATGCTGGAGAGTTTAACAAAAATACATGTATTATCTTTTTTTTTTTTTTACTTTGGGATATGAATTTTTTTTTACCTTTCAAATTTTATGTTTGCTCATGGAATGAATTGAAATCTAGTGTGTAATTTCAGATCAGACACAATGACGACTGTATTATTTTTGTTTTAAGAAGTATAAATATATTATAAGTTAGAAATTAATAATTAACCAGTCAGTGAAATTGACCTATATATAAGAAAATGTATCCAATAGCTAATACTTCGGAGAAGGCAATGGCAACCCACTCCAGTACTCTTGCCTGGAAAATCCCACGGACAGAGGAGCCTGGTAGGCTGCTGTCTATGGGGTCGCATAGAGTTGGACACGACTGAGCGACTCATTTTTCACTTTTCATGCATTGGAGAAGGAAATGGCAACCCACTCCAGTGTTCTTGCCTGGAGAATCCCAGGGATGGTGGAGCCTGGTGGGCTGCCATCTATGGGGTTGCACAGAGTCAGACACGACTGAAGTGCCTTAGCACCAGCAGCAGCAGCAGCTAATACTTTAATTTGTACCCATTTTATAGCAATATTTACTTCCAAGACTTCTAAATTTGTTCCTGCCTTTTAGATAATTATTTCTCATCTCTGAATGCTCTCCTGTAAATTCTGGAAACTGAAGAATGCATTTGTAGATAAGACATTAACTTGCGTTTACTAACTGTAGCTTTTGAGTTCGTTTTTTGTTTTTTTTTTTTTCTCTCTTTGTGGTTTGCTACTTGAACTATTCTTTACAGCCTTTATATTCACGGGATTCTTTCATATGGTGATTACAAGATTGACAGCTATTAAGTATGATGGTAAGTGAAAATAATATACTTTGATAGGGTGTTCAAAAAGCAGAGTGCTGTGTTTACATCCACCTTTCCTTCTATGGTTTGACCAGTATTATCAAAATACATGCATTTTCTTGATACAAAAGAAATTAATTTCATGTTAAGAATTTTTTCTGAGAATATCTTGAGCAACCTTCAAAATAGTAGCAAAAAGGCTGGTATATTACAAATTGATTTTGAAATTCTTTCCCTTAAACTGAATATGATGCTCTTTGGAGGTGAAAACAATTAAACACAGGACCAGCTGGATAACCAGGAATAGCTGCATCTTGGGGTTACATTAGAAAATATCTCTCCAGAGTGCCCACCGTTCATGAAATGTGCAAAAAACAGTGCTAAAGATTCCTGTGATAAGAAGAGATGTAAAGGGCATTGTTAGAACCTAGACATGAGGCATGGAATTAAATGTGAGTGGCTGGGTAAGCCTTACTGGGGAGGTGATGTTTCACATCAGGGAAGATGGTTTCTCTTTGCCCTTTCTCCCTTTCCCCTATTGCCTGATTATTTCTATTCACCCAGGATTTCTGGGGCCATGTGCTCAATTACCACACCAATGTAGTAATTAGGTAAAAAGACTCTGAAATAAAAGCATTCTGGATATGAGTTTGTAGTTCAAAGAAGAGGAACTTGTTCTTTTTCACTTGGTTTTTAAAATTTTATTTTATTGAAATTTAGTTGATTTACAACTTTGTGTTAGTTTTACATGTACAGCAAAGTGATTTAGTTATATATATACACACGTGTGTGTGTATACACCTATTCTTTTAAATATTCTTTTCCATTATAGCTTATTACAGAATATTGAATATAGTTCCATGTGCTGTGTAGTAGGACCTTGTTATTTATCCATTCTATATACAATAGTTTGTATCTGTTAATCTGCTAAGTTCAAACTTCCAATCCATCCCTCCCGCCCTTTGTCAACCACAAGCCTGTCCTCCATGTCTGTGAGTCTGTTTCTCTTTTGTAGATAAATTCATTTGTGTCCGATTTTAGATTCCCCTTATACGTGGTGTCATATGGGATCTGTCTTTCTCATTCTGACTTACTTCACTTAGTATGATGATGTCTGGGTCCATCCATGTTGCTACAAATGGCATTATTTCGTTCTTTTTTATGATCGAGTAATATCCCATTGTATATATGTACCACATCTTCTTTATCCATTTATCTGTCGATGGACAATTCCATGTCTTGCCTATTGTGAAGACTGCTGCTCGGAACAGAGTTGTGCGTGTATCTTTTTGAATTATAGCCTTGAAGGAGTTTTTTCTTGCTCACAGTCACTTTCTCTGTCTTGAGCCCCTTTCCATTGCCATGCCTTCCCCCTGACTTATTGACTTCTTTGTCAATGGAGATCTCCCCTGACCAACAGGCAATGCAATGGTAACCTAGATGGTTTCTAAATACTCAGGCATTCCCCGCCCCAGCACAGGAATTAATGTCCAGATGAGACAGAGGTCAGCTAACCAGGAAAGACCCTCAGAAAGACAGGAAAGGAGCTTCCCTGGTGGTCCAGTGGCTAAGACTCTGCACTCTCAGTGCAGGAGCCAGGGTTCTATTTCTAGTCAGAGAACTAGATCCCAGATGCTGCAACTAAGAGTTTGCATGCTGCAATTAAAGATCCTGCATGCAACAACCAAGATCTGTTGCAACCAAAAAAATGAATTAAAAAAAAAAAAAACAAAGAAAGACAGGGAGACAGAGACTAAAAGACACAAGTTTAACTGACAAGGACAGGGACACCCACACCACTGTATGAGGGGAAATGTACTGTCTTGGACGGCATTTGTCCTAAACAACTTGACAAATTTTTAAAAACTTGATATCTAAATGGAGAATGGCAATAAATATTTGAGGTAGAGAAGTCAAATCAAATGATGCTTTTTTTCTTCTCATGCATCTTATAGTCACTCTGAGAACAGACAGCCCTTTGACTGTTGAATAGGAAAATTTGGATATTCTAGGTAGGCTTAATTATCTGCAGTAGTTATCTTTTTCATTCATTTGTTTATTTATACAACAAAAATATATATAACACTTCCTATATCTCATACACTGTGAAATCAAAATATAAATAAAATGAAGTGAGCCTAATGAGGGAATCAGCAAGTACAGTATAATGATTTAAGTACAATATAAGTTTCAGGAAGGATGGGGACCATATTTGTATTCAAAATTCCATCCTTAATGCAACACATGACATATAAGAGGTATGTGTCAAATGTGTGTGTCTAATGTACATGCATAGCTTGGAAGTAGGACATATAATCAGATAGGGTGGGAGAATGAGGAATGTCCATCTGAGCTTGGAGACCATGTCTAGAGTGGCACCATTCTCCTTGATGGTGTGAATTTATGCAGCAGGGTTCAACTGCTTGATTTTCAATGAGATCATTGGATAATTTGGATCATAATAAGTTCCAGAAAGCAAAACATACAGGAGCAGAAAGGCCAAGGGCCCTCCTGGAAGCAGTTGAAGCAATGAAGCATAAAGTCTAGAATGAAGAGAGAAGGAATGAAGCTCAAAGAAAATGAAAAAATGGTCACTGAACCAGAAACTTCATGAGGTTTCAAGATTGGAGAACGGGGCTTAAAATGAAGAAACAGGACAAAGAGGGGGATGTGTATGTATAAAAATGGGAAATGGAGCCATGGAGGATTATGTCAGTTTCCAGTGGGTATGCAGAAGTAGTTGTAGTTCAGTTGCTCAGTCGTGTCTGACTCTGCGACCCCATGGACCGCAGTACACTAGGCTTCCCTGTCCTTCACTATCTCCTGAAGTTCACTCAAATTCATGTCCATTGAATCAGTGATGCCATCCAGCCATCTCATCCTCTGTCATCCCCTTCTCCTCCTGCTTTACAATCTTTCCCGGCATCAGGTGGCCAAAGTATTGGAGCTTCAGCTTCCGCATCAGTCCTTCCAATGAATATTCAGGATTGATTTCCATTTAAGAAAAGAAGGTCAAAGCAATATGTAACACTTGGGCGGTGGTTGGGTCACCTTTGTTGTGTTGCACAATGGCAATAGTGGCAATGGAGGGGAAGAGCCCCAGGCCAAAGACATCATGGGAGCACTGGCAGGGAAGTCAGTAAGTGCGCATCCGAGAGGGAGAGCCCAGGTGGAATGAGCCTCAGAGTGAGTCTCAGCCAGGGTTTCCCCAGAAAGTGGAGCCTGAGTTAATTGAGCTTGCCTGTAGTTGATTGATTTTAGAAGCAATCCTAAGAAATAGGATGGGAGATTGGGGAGAGCAAGCAATGAGCACCACTGTGAGTGAGGGGGGCTCAGTCCTGTCCTCAAAATCTTCTGAGAAGCCATATGGAATAAACCTTAGAATTTATCCACTGGTGTCTTCTCCCCTTCATCAAGTGTTATGCTGGGCAGCTGAAACTTCCCATCAGTGAGGCGGTACCAGTGTGAGTGCAAAGCAAGTTTGTGCAGGTGTCCTGTGCTAAAGCTTCTAAGATGCCCCAGGTAGAAGTCAAAAGATAACAAGGTGCAGCTGATGCAATACGCCATCAGCTTTCCAGCTGCCTGAAGCTGATTGGCACAGCAGTACTGGAGGGAAAAGGTGGGCAGAGAGAATGTGAGGTGGGACGCAAGAGGTGCCTGCGACAATGCATTAAAGAGTCATTGTCTATGAGCAGCAGGTGGGAGCAAGTAGAAAGCCTAGGCACTGAGGGTGCCACAGACAGATGGTTTGGGCGGCCAGAGTTTGATCGTTTTGGCCAAGGATGCCAAGGGAAAGTGAATGAAAAGTCATTTTTGTCTGAGCAAGACTCAACCCTGAGGAGGAGACTGAGATGGTAAGCTCTAGGCTCATCTGGACTTTCAGATGTTTCCTAGAACTAAGCAGGTTTAACCAGATCTAGAAATCTAATCAAGGCATGGATGATTGTGAAAGCAAGCTGTGACCTAATCAATAGTATCACGATTGATATCAGAAGTGTGGTCTGAAAGTAGAAATGTATAAGATTATCCATCTATATCTATTATCTATTTATAACTATATTTACCTATCAACTATACCCATATCTATCATTCTATCATCTATCTATACATTTATATGCATATATGTGTGCATGTGCAGTTTTTCTGGTAAAAGACGAACGGAAAAGAAGAAGGCATTAAGTTCAGTTTAGTTGATCAGTCGTGTCCAACTCTTTGTGATCCCATGAACTGCTTTCCTGTCCATCATCAACTCCTGGAGATTGCTCAACCTCATGTCAATCAAGTCGGTGATGCCATCCAATCATCTCATCTTCTGTCACCTTCTTCTCCTCTTGCCTTCAATATTTCCCAGCATCAGGGTCTTTTCTAATGGGTCGGCTCTTTGCAATAAAGTATTGTATCTTCAGCTTCAGCATTAGTCCTTCCAATGAATATTCAGGACCAATTTCCTTTAGGAATCACTGGTTTGATCTCCTTGCTGTCCAGGGGACTCTCAAGAATCTTCTCCAACACCACAGTTCAAAAGCGTCAGTTCTTCAGTGCTCAGCCTTCTTTATGGTCTGACTCTCACATCCATACATGACTACTGGAAAATCCAGTAGCTTTGACTATACGGATCTTGTCGGCAAAGTAATGTCTGCTTTTTAATATGCTGTCTAGGTTGGTCATAGCTTTTCTTCTGAGGAGCAAGCCTCTTTTAATTTCACGACTGCAGCCACCATCTGCAGTGATTTTGGAGCCAAAGAGAATAGTCTTTCACTGTTTCCATTGTTTCCCCATTTTTTGCCCTGAAGTGATGGGACCAGATGCCATGATCTTAGTTTTTTGAATGTTGAATTTTAAGCCAACTTTTTCACTCTCCTCTTTCACTTTCATCAAGAGGCTCTTTAGTTCTTCGCTTTCCGTCATAAGGGTGGTGTCATCTGCATATCTGAGGTTACTGATATTTCTGAGGTTACTGATAATCTTGATTCCAGCATGTGCTTCTTCCAGCCCAGTATTTCACATGGTGTACTCTGCATATAAGTTAAATAAGCAGGATGACCATATACAGCCTTAACGTACTCTTTTCCCGATTTGGAATCAGTCTGTTGTTTTATGTCCAGTTATGTTTCTTCTTGACCTTCATACAGATTTCTCAGGAGGCAGGTAAGGTGGTCCGGTATTCCCATCTCTTAAAGAATTTTCCAATTTGTTGTGATCAACAGTCAAAGTCTTTAGCATAGTCAATGAAGCAGAAGTAGATGTTTTTCTGAAAATCTCTTGAGTTTTCTGTGATCCAGCGGATGTTGGCAATATGATCTCTGGTTCCTCTGCCTCTTCTAAATCCAGCTTGAACATCCGGAAGTTCATGATTCACCTACTGCTGAAGCCTAGCCTGGAGAATTTTGAGCATTACTTTACTAGCGTGTAACATAAGTGCAATTGTGCAGTAGTTTGAACATTCTTTGGCATTGCCTTTCTTACGGATTGGCATGAAAACTGACATATTCCAGTCCCGTGGCCACTGCTAAGTTTTCCTACTGCTGAAGCCTAGCCTGGAGAATTTTGAGCATTACTTTACTAGCGTGTAACATGAGTGCAATTGTGCAGTAGTTTGAACATTCTTTGGCATTGCCTTTCTTACGGATTGGCATGAAAACTGACATATTCCAGTCCCGTGGCCACTGCTAAGTTTTCCTACTGCTGAAGCCTAGCCTGGAGAATTTTGAGCATTACTTTACTAGCGTGTAACATGAGTGCAATTGTGCAGTAGTTTGAACATTCTTTGGCATTGCCTTTCTTACGGATTGGCATGAAAACTGACATATTCCAGTCTCGTGGCCACTGCTAAGTTTTCCAAATTTGTGGGCATATTGAATGCAGCACTTAAACAGCATCGTCTTTGAGGATTTGAAATAGCTCAACTGGAATTCCATCACCTCCACTAGCTTTGTTCAAGTGATGCTTCCTAAGGCCCACTTGACTTCGCATTCCAGGATATCTGGCTCTAGATGTGTGATCACACCATCGTGGTTATCTGGGTCATGAAGATCTTTTTTGTATAGTTCTTCTGTATATTCTTGCCACCTGTTCTTAATATCTTCTGCTTCTATTAGGTCCATACCATTTATGTCCTTAATTGTGCCCCTTTTCCCATGAAATGTTCCCTTGGTATCTCTAATTTTCTTGAAGAGATATCCAGCCTTTCCCATTCTATTGTTTTCCTCTATTTCTTTGCATTGATCTCTGAGGAAGGCTTTCTTATCTCTCCTTGCTATTCTTTGGAACTCTGCATTCAAATAGGTATATATTTCTTTTTCTCCTTTGCCTTTAGCTTCTCTTCTTTTCTCAGCTATTTGTAAGGCCTCCCAGGCAACCATTTTGCCTTTTTGCATTTTTTTTCTTGTGGATGGTCTTGATCACTGCCTCCTGTACAATGTTACGAACCTCTGTCCATAGTTCTTCTTCAGGCACTCTATCTATCAGATCTAATCCCTTGAATCTATTTGTCACTTCCACTGTATAATCATAAGGGATTTTATTTAGGTCATACCTGAATGGTCTAGCGGTTTTCCCTACTTTTTTCAATGTAACTGAGCCTCAAAAAGCTCCAATTTATAAAGATATAATTTATCTGATCCACTTGAAAGTTTTCTTCCTCGAGGTAAATTAACAAATTAGCATTCTGATTTAGATAGAAGTCTTTTGAGAGTTTGTTTAGCCAGTTAAGCTCCCCTGAGCCTGAACGACTCTGGGCTTATGAATAAATCAAGTCTGTGGACCCCAAAGTGGAAGGTCACACCTGAGAACTCAGGGACTGCACCCTTTGCCCTATGAGAGTCTAGCTCACTTCCTCTGATATTTTAGAATTAATATTCTGATGTCAATACACGATGTCTGTGACGTATCATTGTGTGGAAGTAAAATTATGTCTGTGTGGCATAGTTTACTATTACTGCATAACAAATTAACACAAAGCTTGAAACAATACACACTTATTGTCTCAGAGTCCCTGTGGGTCAGAAATCTGAACATGGCTTAACTAGTTCTAATACTACAGACCCTTTCACAGACAACAATCAAGGTGTCAACTGGGAGTAGCTGTCTTCGGGTCTTAAGAATCTATTTCCCATCCCCTAGGGTTGTTGGCAGAATTGAGGCCACTGTGGACTGTTGGACCTAGGTTCTCAGTTTCTGGCTGGCTCTTCCTTCAGTTCCCTGCCCCATGGGCCTCTTCAACCTGGCAGCTTGCATCATCAAAACCAGCAAAAATCTGTTAGAGAAATAATTATCTTTTGCAACATAATCATGGACATCCATCATATTTGTCAGATGCTATTGGCTAGAAGAGAGTCCATGTTCAACAGACGGGGTTTGCATAAAAGTGTACAGAGATCATTGGCAACGAGCTTAGCACATACCTAGCAAGCTGTGTATCATTCTAAAGGGGTGTGTAGGTCAATTAGGGTACAAGCTAGGCTGCTACAACAAAGAGGTGCATATACAGTCTTAAAGGCTAGAAACTGAGTGCTCTCTTTCTCTCTCTCTCTCATTATAGACCAGATGTCCACAGTCAGTCCAAGGTTGAGAAGTGGCTGTGCCTCTCCAAGGACCAAGGACCAAGGACCCAGGCTTCTTTTCTCCTGTTGCTCAATCTTCCTGCAAGATGCTGTTCTAGTCTGATGGTCACAACTGGTTCATACTTCATCCTCAATCTAATTTCTGGGAATGAAAAAGAGGAGATAAGGATGGAATCAAATTTATCTTAAGGATGTGATACATCAGAGGAGTTGCACTGGTCCCTCCTACTCACATCTCATGGGTGGGAACTGGGGCCCATGGCCATAGCTATGAGGAGGCTGAGAAATGTAGTTTTCTGTTGGTCAGCCATGTGCCTGTCAGAACTTGAGAGGAAGTCTCCTATTAAATAAAGAGAAGAAAATGGACACTGGAGAGGAACCAGTGGTCTCCACCAAAGTGCCCAAGAATGACAAGAGGGTTGAACCTTTACCTTGTTACTTTCAGGTCACACAGCAGATGTTTATTGCTCGCAACCCTGACATTCTCTTTGGAGCTCTGATAGTTACCTAGAAAATTCTGTATGTGGACTGGCATAGCTCCTAATTCTAGTTGAGCAATTTCAAGCTTCACTAAAATACTAATTGCAACCCAAATGAGGGTTAGTTCAAATGTGGTGTTTTCCCAAAGTAGAAAGAAAAATTAGGTGCTTTGCAGATGACCTCAATGCTGTATGGCTGTATTTTGTTATTAAAATATCCTAAATGATAAAATCCAAACATATAACATATTAAAATTACTGGGTAATTGCTAATAAAGAGAAGGATTCTTAACTTTTTATACATTTGATCATCATAGTCCTTTAAATCAAGAGGGCTCCTAGTACATTTCACTTATTGTAAAAGGTTATAATGTATTTAAAAAGAAAAACTCTATTCCCCTATTGACACAAAGCAAGTTGGTGCCTGATAAGTTCTATTAGAAAGACAAGCACTGATTAGGTTTTGATTGCCATGTTGTCTGCGTCATTTCCAGACACTGACAGTGGATGATTTCCAGCTGACACAGTGAAACCCAGAACAATGCCTAGTGTTTCTGAATTTTAATTAGTTTTAAAACTTTCCTTTATTGCATTATTTGATAGTGCCAACTCTGTGGACAGAGGAGCCTGGGGGGCTACAGTCCATGGGGTTGCAAAGAGTCAGACATGACTGAGCGGCTAATACTTTCATTTTCATGGCTAATGAGGGGCTTCCCAAGTGGTGCTAATAGTAAAGAAACTGCCTGCCAACACAGGAGACATAAGAGATGCAGGTTTGATCCCTGGAGGAAGGCATGGCAATTCACTTCAGTATTCTTGCCTGGAGAATCCCAAGGACAGAGGAGCCTGGTGGGTTACAGTCCATAGTGTCACATAGAGTTGGACACAAGTGAAGCAACTTAGCACACACACATAGCTAATGAATTCTCATTGATTTATCCATCTTGAAAACTGTTAGGAGAACCACTAACCAGTGTCCAGAGAGGCAGATAGGGTCCACTAGAAAGTTAGGAGAAGTCCCTGAGCTGCATTTTTGAAAGCTATCAAGTTTTTTCTTTAAATAATTACCTTAGTCTGATGGCATTTTGCCAGAAGTATTAAGAAATTCAGATGCATCTCTTGTCTTTCACTCAGTTATTGACAGTTTACAGCTATGTTTCAGATTTTTTTAAAGCAGAATGCAGTTAGAATAATTCATCCGGTTTACTTTTCCACCTTCTAGTGAAGGAGTCCCAGTGTGGATTCCAAGGAACTGTTTGTGGAGTTTCTTGACACTCTTGAAATTATATGTAAAATTTGTGTTCATGTGCAAAGACTTTGACATCAAAGACTAAGAGAGTCTTTGACACTAAAAAGGTTAAGGGCAATTATTTCAGTGGCTGGATAACACAGTGATGAAATAAGACTGAAAAAATAATAGAAATAACAGCCATCACTTATTGAGCAATTCCTACCTGTCAGGTATTATGTTGAACTCTTTATATAAAATATATCATTTCATCCTCACAGCAATCCTATAAAGGATGCTGTAATACCCCCATTTAACAGAAAGAGAGAGAAAGTCTGGCATGTTTTGGAAGCATCAACCAAATAAGGAGTTGGACTGCACAGTGGGAAGGGAGAGGAGTAAGATTATAAAGCTGTGAAGTTAGTAGAAAAGAGAAGCTCACGTAGCTTGACTGTCACTCGGCTAATAAATGAGAGAAGCCCAATTTGAACTCAAGGTGATCTCACTCCAAAGCCTGTGCCTCCAATTTCCATGTCTGAACCTCCTGTTGTGGAAACAGGAGTGGGTAGAACCTGCTTTATGCTGATGTACAATAATCTACACCCAGAGAACAGTTCAAAGATGGGGCAAAGGTTTGGGCTTATTGTTTAGTTTTAAAGTTAGGGGTTATTCATCATTTGTTTATCCATCCATTCATTCATCTGTGTCTTGAATATTTATTGAGCACCTCATGGGCACTAATCATGTTGCTAAATGCTAGGACCTCAAGATCAAAAGTCATGTCCCTCTTCCCAAGGGAGCTTACAAATTAATGGAGACATGGATTTGCTAACCCTCCATGACAGAAGAATGTGAAGGAACTGAAATGAATTTATGAACAAACTACAATAAGAACATAGGAGAAGAGATACTTAAATCTCCCTAGAAGGGCCAGAGATCCTTTAAAAGGTGAGAAACCCTAGAAATGAGAATTGTAAAGAGAGTTGCTTTTAGGAAGATAAGCTGAGCAATGTGCAGATGAGAGAGAAGGAGGGGAAAAAGAATATACAATGTATTTGCGGAATTTCGCATGGTTTGACGTTACAAAAGCATGAAGGGTGAAGAGGAGGCGGAGGTAGGTTGAGGCACAGTTACAAGACTGACAATCAGGCCTGGCTGTGTAGACCCTGGGATGGCAGGCTCCATCGAGGATGAAGTGTTGCTGGCATTGTGTGAGCAGCAGAGAGACAGGGTTCTATCTTTGCTTTAGAAAGTTCACTCTGACAGCCCCGGGGAGGAAGGGTGGAGGGGGACTGAGATCAAAGCCTGCATAGCTTCTAGGAGACTACGGAGCCATACAGGTAACCAGACGACGTCGTCCTGGACTAGAACAGAGGCAGGGGAATGGATTCAAGAGACAATTGGCATGTAGATTCGGTAGGCCTTGGTGGTTGATGGATTACGGAGGGCGAGGGAGAGGCCAAAGGCTAACATCATTCCCAAGGGTGTGACTTGAACAACTGGCAGATGATGGTGCTGACAATCACAGGCTGGGAACACAGCAAGAGAAAGGGAATAGGTAAGAGTTCACACTGGGACTTGTTGAGTTAGAGGCACCTGCGAGACATCCCAGGGGAGACATCCCAAAGGCAATTCCTTCCTGTGGCACAGAAGGCCTGTGGCTTCCCATGTGGCAGTAGTGGTAAAGAATCTGCCTACAATATAGGAGACACAGGTTTGATCTCTGAGTTGGGAAGATCCCCTGGAGCAGAAAATGGCAACCTGCTCCAGTATTCTTGCCTAGGAAATCCTATGGACAGAGGAGTCTGATGGGTCCATGGGTCTCAAAAGAGTCAGATATGCCTAAGCACACGGTTGTTTACAGAAGGTGTGAACCTCAAGGCTGCTCAGTAGTCTGCAGTGGATTCAGGGAGAAAGGGCGTCCTTTCTGTGTGTTTCTTTGCCAATAAGGCCACCAAGGCTGCTTTTGGTCTGAGTCCCAGGCTGTCCTGAGAATTAGCTCCTTTAAGATCTGATTATATCTAACCCTTTTTATTCACAGTGCCTCCAAACCACTCCGTAGAACCCAGGAGAACCTCATCTCTTTCCCTCTAGTTGACATGTGTAATCCCTTCCCTCTTCCTTTATCCAGAACCCTGGGATCCCTATGCATATGGGCAAGAAAAAACACGCATCTTTATCAGTTTTTTTGTTTGTTTTTAAAATATTTTATTTGTTTATTTATTTGACGGGGCTTAGTAATGGCATGTGGGACCTAGTTCCCTGACCAGGGATCAAACCCAGGTCCCCTGCATTGGGACCTCGGAGTCTTAGCCACTGGACCACCCTGGAAGTCCCTTATATCAGGTTTAAGGTGAGGAGATTACCACATCCCCAGTCTCCATTCATGGGCTCTTTTCTCTGCTACCCATATGTGTGAATAAAGTCTAGAGTGAGAGTGAAAATGTTGATAATGATTAGCTCTATGTGGTGGGATGACGGATAGTTTTTACACCTTTTTGTGCTCAGTCGCTTCAGTCGTGTCCAACTCTTTGCGACCTATGGACTGCAGCCTGCCAGGCTCCTCTGTCCGTGGGATGCTCCAGGCACGAATACTGGAGTGGGTATCTTTTTACTCACCTTGATTTGAAAAGTTGCTATTGATGTCAAAATAGAACTTTTAAGAGCTGCAGACTTTGTAATCTTCCATTCCGTCATTTCTACTGCCCGTGCCTGAGGCTGCTCTGTGATCAGGCACAGAGCCTGCACCTGGATGCCACCCATGGATCCTGCCCGTCCCAGTTTTCATCTCCGCTCAGCCCCTGCCCTGCGATCAGCTGGAAATCACACGGCCAGTGAAAGACAGAACCCATGTAAAAGAGAACTGATTGCTGTGAGCATTAACCGAATTGTAGGGCATGTGACAAGGGAACTGTAGCAGGCTGTAATCAGAGGAGAGAGAGAGCTCTAGTTCTCATCGCTGTGACATC
The DNA here is from genome assembly GCF_000754665.1 of Bison bison bison. Lineage (NCBI taxonomy): Eukaryota > Metazoa > Chordata > Mammalia > Artiodactyla > Bovidae > Bison > Bison bison. The sequence goes on from NW_011494897.1 coordinate 1,514,139, forward strand.
ACCGCTCATTGAATGGAAACCATGGCAATGAGTTAACAATGTGAAATAGTAGTCTCCTGAATGCTGCAACGAAGAGGAAGGTGGAACAATGGAAAGGTAGCTGGAAGGAACACGTCAGCCAGGACAAGTGTGAAACCCTGGATCCCGGTGTAATTTAAACTGGGCCGTGGGGGGAAGGTGACTTAGGGTACAGTGGGCCACTGCCCAGGGCATTACTCACCTGGTACCTGTCAGGTGACACCCTGGCCTCAATAGGAATATTGCCTGACACCATAGAAATGCTAGAAATGCTGTTCTCTGATTCAGTACTCATCCTTGCGGAGGTTAAAAATTAACCGGGGCCTTTACACAGCCCCCACGCATACCTTCGGACTTCAGAAATGTCTCCTCACTGAGGCCTCTTTGGCCTGCTGGCACCACACCCTTTGTGTAATTCTTTTTTATTGTTTCACAGCCAACAGCAACACTCCTTCTGAATGGTGACTGCGTCTACTGGAAAGGCCTCCTGGGGGCCCAGGGCTGGCTCCAGCCCAGTGTTGCAGGGCCCTGGAGGGTTGTGATGGCCCTCAGAAGTGAGCAGCTCTTTAGTGACCTGACTTCTGGAATTTACCTGGACTGTCTCCAGCTTCCCAGACTCTCTCTGAAGGGAGTTTGCTTCCTCGGGGCTATTATTTAACATTTTTACTGAAGTAGAGTTGATTTACAGTGTTGTACTAATGTCTGCAAAGTGACTCATTTATACATATATATACATTCCTTATCACATTATTTTCCATTACATTTTATCACAAGATATTGAATATGGTTACCTGTGCTACGCAGTAGGACCTTGTCGGTTATCCATTCTGTATATACTAATTTTCGTCTGCAAATCTCAAACTCCCAGTCCTTCCCTCCTCCACCTGCTCCTCCTACCCTTTGGCAACTGCAAGTCTATTCTCCTGAGTCTGTTTCGTAGCTGAGTTCATTTGTGTCCTGTTTTAGAGTCCACATGTAAGTGATATCCTATGGTATTTGTCTTTCTCTTTCTGACTGACTTTGCTTAGCATGAGAATTTCTAGGCCCATCCATGTCACTGCATTATTTCATTCTTACCATGGCTGAGTAGTATTCCTGAGGCCCATTTTTACCTCTGGGAGAGTGCCAGGATTGGGTGAGTACAGGGAGAGTCTCTCCAGTTCTTCAAATACTCCAGCCATGAATTAGCTCAGGCCTAAAATGCCGTAGTTAGAGTCCTTCTCGTCCTTTGATCATCGTTAAAACTCAAATCACTCTACAAATAGAGATCTGATGGGTGCGTGGAGACAATAATACTCTCTGTGTCTTAATCCAGGCCCTGTAGGTTCTGCCTCTTACATAAAGTTCTCCAGATTTCTTAGCCATAATGCTCTTCTCCATTTCTCAATTTCTACAGGGTCTATCTTTGTGCACAAAGCACCCTAGCTCCTCCTGATACACATTTGGGGTTGTTTTCTAGTTCAGTGATTCTCAAGGCAGGGCAGGTTTGCCCTCCAGGGGACATTTGGCAATGTGGGGAGACACTTTTGACTGTTATAACCTGGGAGGGTGGTACTGTCGTCTTGCGAGTAGATTACGTGAGTGACACTGCAAAACTTCCTGCAAGACCCAGGATGCCCCCTACAGCAGAGTTACCCAGCCCAGCATGGCAACAGTGCCAAGGCCCAGAGACCCTGCTTCTGTCCATGGATGACGTATTAAGCCTTATCAGTTATCTACATCGTAGTGTGAATGACTTTAGGAGACCCTCCATGAGAGCAGTGTGAATGGGCTGAAGCTGAATAATCTGGGTACCAGTAGTGGTGGAGGGTGGTGAGGGTGGATGGAGACACTTCAAACGTGAAAGAGGAAATTGAAAGAGAAATTCAGAATTTTCAGAGGAAATATCACTTTCCTTGGGGCAGTCACTAAAGAATTTGTTAATTTGGTTTTTTTCTTCTAGTGCTGTTTGTTAATCAGAGTGTATATCAAAATCCTCGGGGAGTTTTTTCAAAATAAAAATGCTTGAGTCCCATCTTTGAATCTTGTTTAGAGTTGGGTCTGGATATGTTTTTTATTTTATTTTATTTTGGCTGTGTGGCTTGTGGAATCTTAGTTCCCCGACCAGGCATTGAGCCCAGGCCCTCGGTAGTGAGAGCACAGAGTCCTAACCGCTGGACAGCAAGGGAATTCCCGGGATATTTGTTTTTAGAGGACTCCTCAGGATATGCACCTTTGCTTTCAAACCAGTGTGCTAAAGAACATTAGCCAGTATGACCACGGTTCTAGACTTTCTTCCTTGTTTTGAAAAAAAATTTTATTGAAGTGTAGTTGATTTACAGTGCTGTGTCAATTTCAACTGTACAGCAAAATGATTCCATTTTATATACATATATATATACATATACCCACTCTTTTTTTTCAGATTCTTTTCCCATATAGACCATTAGAGAATCTTGAGTAGAGTTCCTTGTGCTATACAGTAGGTTCTTATTAGTTATCCATTTTATATGCAGTTGGCACCCCACTCCAGTACTCTTGCCTGGAAAATCCCATGGATGGAGGAGCCTGGTGGGCCACAGTCCATGGGGTCGCTAAGAGTTGGACAAGACTCAGCGACTTCGCTTCACTTTTCACTTTCCTGCATTGGAGAAGACAATGGCAACCCACTCCAGTGTTCTTGCCTGGAGAATCTCAGGGAAGGGGGAGCCTCGTGGGCTGCCGTCTATGGCGTCGCACAGAGTCGGACACGACTGGTGCGACTTGGCAGCAGCAGCAGCAGTGTGTGTATATGTCAGTCCAGGCCCTCTATTCACTCTCCCCTCTTCCCTGTTCCAACCTTTCTTTCCCAATCACAGAGTTTCCACTTTGAAAGAACTAACCATTTTAAAGAAGAATTTGAGATTTTTTTAATTTATTGCCTCCCATCAACACTGGGGGCTTCCCCGGTGGCTTGGTGGTAAAAAAAACCTTCCTGCCAATGATGCAGGAGACGCGGGTTTGATCCCTGGGTTGGGAGGACCCACCAGAGAAGGAAATGACAACCCACCCCAGTAATCTTGCCTGGGAAATTCCATGGACAGGAGAGTCTGATGGGCTACAGTCCATGGGGTTGCAAAAGAGTCAGACACAACTTAGCGACTAAGCAACAACACTGGAATTACATCTTTCTTTTTTAAAATTGAGGTATAATTGACATAAAATTGCTTTAGTTTCTGGTGTACAACATAAAGACTTGATATTTGTATACATTGTGAAATGATCACAATAAGTCTAGTTATCATCTGTCACCATACATAGTTACAAAAAAACTTTTTTCTTGTGATGAGGACTTTTAATATTGACTCTCTTAGCAAGTTTCAAATACGTAATACAGTATTATTAACTATTGTCACCATGCTTCGCATTACATCCCTGTGATTTGTTTACTTTGTCAATGGAAGTCTGTAACTTTAATCCCCCTTCACTCATCTCACCCATCCCCAAAGCCCCTCCCCTCTGGCAACCACCCGTCTGTTCTCTGTATCTATGAATTTGGTTTTTGTTTGTTTTGTTTTTTAGACTCCAAATGACGTAATGATTCCTAATGTATTTTAATATACTATTAGAGAAATGTAAAAGGCTAACTTATAAAGTAAGGTTGTTATAAAATAACAAAAGCTGACTGGAATGTGTCATTTGTAAAATATCAGTTTTCATTTATGCATAATAAACATATGGCTAAAAAGAATATTGAGGGCACACTCTAAATTTTTAAGTTGTGTGTATAATTTTCAAAATTGAATTAATAAAATCACAAAGTGAAAGTGAACGTCGCTCAGTTGTGTCTGACTCTTTGAAACTCCATGGACTGTAGAGCCCATGGAATTCTCCAGGCCAGAATACTGGAGTAGGTGGCCTTTCCCTTCTGCAGGGGATCTTCCTAACCCAGGGATCGAACCCAGGTCTCCCGCACTGCAGGCAGATTCTTTACCAGCTGAACCACCAGGAAAACCCAGGACCATCTCATCTCCACTGTTTCTATTATCAGGCCCTAAACCAGAGGTGGTATACTGTCTGCATCCTGAAGATTGGAGATGCATGAGAGGAAAAGCGGCTACATTGAGCTCTTTATAGATTTTTCATTGTGCAGGGAATCTGAATTTCAAAACAAATCACTTGTCTTTTTCTTTATTTTTGGCTGTGCTGGGTCTTCTTTGCTGCGCAGGCTTTTCTCTAGTTGTGGCCAGCGGGGGCTACTCTCTAGTTGAGGTGTGCGTGGGTTTCTCATCGAGGTGGCTTCTCTTGTTGCAAAGCGTGGGCTCTAGCGATGCCACAACTGCATCGCTAATACTTGTGGCGCACTGGCTTGGTTGCTCTACAGCATGTAGGATCTTCCTGGATCCGGGATCGAGTGTGTGTCCCCTACATTGGTAGACAGGTTCTTTACCACTGAGCCACCAGGGAAGCCCCCTCACTTGTTTCTTTAAAAATATTTTTTTTTTACAAAATTTACTCACTCATTCTATCAGTCAACAGCTGTATTTGAAACTGCTTGCCCATCATTTTTCATACCATGTGTACTTGAAACAATGATGTTATAAGAAATATCTTCCTTGGGGAGATTACAATCTCTTATGGGCACAGACCAAAGCACAAACCATGTAAATATGAAAACCAAACAGAGTGAAAGAGAAAATATTCTGGACTCTGTCCACCAAGTCATTAATTTCCTTTTGGTCCCAATTTCCTTGTCTGTTTTAAATAGCCTTCAGAACCCCTACCAGCCTTCCAGTTCTCTGAATCTGTCCTGCAGTGGGTAATCTGAGTGCTTGGGTCCTCAGTGACAGAGCCATAGTCACAGAAGGATGTCACATTGTTGATCAGTTGCTCGGTCATGTCCAACTCTTTGCAACTCCATGGTCTACAGCACACCAGGCTTCCCTGTCCTTCACCATCTCCTGGAGCCTGCTCAAACTCGTTTATTGAGCCAGTGATGCCATCCAACCATCTCATCCTCTGTTGTCCCCTTCTCCTCCTGTCTTCAATCTTTCCAGGCATCAGGGTCTTTTCCAAAGAGCTGGTTCTTTGCATCAGGTGGCCAAAGTATTAGGACTTCAGCTTTAGCATCTGTCCTTCCAATAAATATTCAGGATTGATTTCTTTTGGGATTGACTGCTTTGATCTCCTTGCAATCCAAGGGACTCTCAAGAGTTTTCTCCAGCACCACAATTCAAAAGCATCAGTTCTTTGGCTCTCAGCCTTCTTTATGGTGCAACTTTCACGTCCATACATGACTACTGGAAAAACCATAGCTTTGACTAGCCGGACCTTTGTTGGCAAAGTAATGTCTCTGCTTTTTAATATGCTGTCTAGGTTGATCATAGCTTTTCTTCCAAGGAGCAAGCATCTTTTCATTTCATGGCTGTAGTCATCATTTGTAGTGATTTTGGAGCCCAAGAAAATAGTCTGTCACTGTTTCCACTGTTTTCCCACCTATTTACCATGAAGAGATGGGACCAGATGCCATGATCTTCATTTTTTTTTTAATCTTGAGTTTTAAGCCAGCTTTTTCACTCTCCTTTTTACTTTCATCAAGAGGCTCTTTAGTTTCTCTTTGCTTTCTGCCATTATTGTGGTGTCACTGGCATATCTGAGATTATTGATATTTCTCCCAGAAATCTTGATTCCAGCTTGTGCTTTATCCAGCCCGGCATTTCACATGATGTACTCTGCATATAAGTTAAATAAACAGGGTAACAATATACAGCCTTGACGTACTCCTTTCCCAGTTTTGAACCAGTCTATTGTTCCATGTCCGGCTCTAACTGTTGCTTCTTGACCTGCATGAAGTGAAGTGAAGTCGCTCAGTCATGCCCGACTCTTTGAGACCCCACGGACAGTGGCCTGCACCAAGCTCCTCCGTCTATGGGATTTTCTAGGCAAGAGTACTGGAATGGGTTGCTGTTTCCTTCTCCAGGGAATCTTCCTGACCCAGGGATCGAATCCAGGTCTCCCACATTGTAGACAGACGCTTTACTGTCTGAGCTACCAGGGAAGTCCCTTGACCTGAATACAGGATGTCATACAAGGGAAGGATGTCATGTGAGGGAAAGATGTCATATAAAGGAATAAAACCTGCTTCAGGGAGATCACCTGCAAGGCTCACCTATCAACCTCTGTCAGCCCTCTAACCAAATGCCTTGACCCTGGTGGTTCCTGAGTCAGTCTGTCATCGACAAGGCATAGTCCTTCAACCTTAGTCCACCCACAGGTGGGGTTTGGACTTAATTCCTACAGCTGCTTTGAACAGACCTATGATCTTTGTTTACTGTAAGCACCTGCACTTCTAAACAATTCTGGCCTGCCTGCCCAGCCCAGTATTAACTCAATCTGAATGTCTCGGCTTGCCTTTTGGTTTGTTTTCTTTGGTTTGTTCACTCAATAAATATCTATTAGGTACTTGTTCATATCAGGCAGTGTCCTTCCTTCTGGATGCAGATGTAAAGAAAAGAAGGTCCTGCCTCCCAGAGCCCACAGTCCAGCTCTACCTGGCTGTAGGCTTTGAGCCCAGCCCGAGGCATCCTGGGGTCCTGATACCATCTCAGTCTCTGTCACTCCCTGTCTCTCAGACCCCTTCTTTGGGCTGGGATCTTGCAGTGAAGGAAGTAAAAGTCTAGAACCTGATGTTCTGAGCTCTGGTTGCCTCTCCTCACCTGTGAACTGGCCCTCTGCTGATATGAATACTTGTCCACATCTTGTACTTGCCTGCTCTTCTCTTTTCTTCTGGATCTTCTGCATGGATCTCTCCATCTCTTTGTGGTCAGTTGACCTCACCCCTCTCTAGTCTTGACTTCTTCCATCAGCTCACCATAATGTTCTTTTTTTTTTTTTTAATTTACTAGGTTGCACCGAGTCTTATTTGTGGCATGTGGAATCTTTAGCTGTGGCAGGGGAACACTTAGCTGTATCATGTGGGATCTAGCTTCCTGACCAGGGATCAAGCCCAGATCCCCTGCACTGGAGTGCAGTGTCTTGGCCACTGGACCACCAGGGATGTCCCACCATGCTGTTCTTGAGGTGCCAGCTTTGGCCAATTCTCCCTGAATCATGGTGGAATGGAAGAATCAAGTCACCCTCACTGTCCTGGTCACAATTGTTGAATATTTTTATTCAATGTGCTCTTGGAGCATCTTGCTTGAGACGTGTCACAATTAAAAACAGGAGCCGCTTAAGCAGATGAGTGTGTGGTTGATACAGTAGTGGAGCCTTAATGGTATTGAAATGATCAACTAAGAGAGTTTCCTACCAAACACCTGCATCTAGAGCTATACTTTGTGAAAACTGAGTAATGGAAAGCGTTTGGCCAAGACCCAGCAGTTTGTCCTTCTCTGCAGTCGTGCTGCCAGTGCCAGGATGATGCTGGCGACAACCAAGGCCTGCTTGCCTGGGAATCACGACTCCAGACAGTTCTCTGTCTTTCTGCTTCCCCTCCCCCAACCCCATCCCAGGAGGAGTTTACTAGGCAGCACATCCGTGCTTCTCTTTAGCTGGGGCTAGGACTCTACTCTCTCGGAGAAGGCAATGGCACCCTACTCCAGTACTCTTGCCTGGAAAATCCCATGGACGGAGGAGCCTGGTAGGCTGCAGTCCATGGGATCGCTAGGAGTCTAACACGACTGAGTGACTTCACTTTCACTTTTCACTTTCCTGCATTGGAGAAGGAAATGGCAACCCACTCCAGTGTTCTTGCCTGGAGAATCCCAGGGATGGGGGAGCCTGGTGGGCTGCCATCTATGGGGTCACACAGAGTCGGACATGACTGAAGCGACTTAGCAGCAGTAGCAGCAGGACTCTACTCTGGAACCTGTAAGATGATCTTGCAAACATATGAGCTAGTCTTCCCTCTCCAGCCTCCTCTGTGCCCCATGTCCCCTACAGCCAGGAGCAGGAAGACTGGGCAAGCCGGGCCACAAGGGGGATGTGTTTACCTGGAATCAGCCACCCAGCCATCAAATCTAACCCGCCAAATACACTGTCCACAAAAGGACTGGCTCAGTTTTCTTTAAGGAGCCTCTGAAGCCACTCCTTCTGAGCCCGAGGAATTCCAAAGGAAAGTTGCAGTGGAAATTGTCCCGATCAATGCAGTGGGCTGTAAATAATGTGCTAAAGGCATTGAGCATGCTGTCACCAGCTCTCCTTCTCGTGTCTTTCAATGTGCAATGGTCCTGTCCCCTCCCAGATGGGTAGAAGCTCAAGTCATAGGCTGATAACTCATGTTTCCTTCTTTAACACTGAAAATTACTCCAAAGACACAAGAAATTATATAACAGTCTTTACAAAACCACCTCCCTCAACTCCCAAAGTATATTCTAAATTCCGACTCATCCCTGGGCATCCCAGAGAGTGAGGGAAGCAAGATGTAACTGTAACTAAATGGCCATTAGTATCATGTCTCTTTCTCCCTCATAGACAAAATTAGACAAACTACACCAGCCTGCTGCTGCTGCTAAGTCGCTTCAGTCGTGTCCGACTCTGTGCGACCCCATAGACAGCAGCCCACCAGGCTCCCTCATTCCTGGGATTCTCCAGGCAAGAATACTGGAGTGGGTTGCCATTTCCTTCTCCAATGCAGGAAAGTGAAAAGTGAAAGTGAAGTCGCTCAGTCGTGTCCGACTCTTCGAGACCCCAAGGACTGTAGCCTACCAGGCTCCTCCATCCATGGGATTTTCCAGGCAAGAGTACTGGAGTGGGTTGCCATTTCCTTTCCCAACACCAGCCTATTACACATTAATAACTAAGAAGAGCTTTGAGATTGCTGATGGGTGGAAGCTGACCCTTCCTGAGCCCTCCCAGGGGCTGGGGCTTCAGCTGGCACTTGACCCAGGCCAGGTACTCTGCCTGCATGCCCCTCTAATCCTCATACCTGCCCTGTGAATTAGGTATCATCCCCAAGTTTCAAACGAGGAAATTGCATTTCAAAGAGCCTAAGAATTTGCTCTGGCTTCCTCAGTTGGTAAACTGAGCTGAAATTCTAACCCAGAGGCTTGTGACTTCAAAGGCTAATAGCTAAAATAGTTTGATTCCCTCTAAAATCTAGGTATGTACATTTGTAGATTCATATAGTCAATGCATTATTCTTGAGCACCTACTATATGCCAGATGTTTGTGATAAACTAATGAACAAATTAAACAAAACTTCTGAGCCTCATAGAGTTTACACTCTAGTGAGTGGAGTACAGAGAGAAGTGGGTACATAATTCTTTTTGCCTGAAATTCCAAAATGGGTATTGCTGGAGAAAACACAAATAGACAATATGAAAATTGCCTCAGGAAGAAGGCAATATTCCTAAATGGAGCTAAATTGATTGCAGTGATCAAAGCCAGGAAATTCTGCTGTGAAGATTAACCGTGTAAGTAATGGATTTCCATTTGTGAAGGCATCTGTTGAAATTCTGGATCAGTCAGCTATGGAATGGTGTGCATACCTTAAATCTTATTAAAAAGATTAGATGTCTGTTGAAGATCTTTTTTTGCAATAACATGCAAAGGTCTACATTTCTATACTCATTTCATAGATAAGGAAACTAACTTTTCAGGGGATGAATTGCTATGAACCACTCAAAGGTAATTCCTGTAAGAATAAAATGCAGTCCTGAGTGGTAAGTAAAACAATGGATTTACCAGCAGAAGTGAGAGAAATGTGATAAATAGTACAGAACATTTAAAAATATTTATTTATTTATTTTTGGCTGTGCTGGGTCTTCCTTGCTGCACACCGGGCTTCCTCTAGTTTTGGGGAGCAGGGCCTACTCTTTCTGTCGGTGGTTTGGATCAGGTGCGCATGCGCAGGATTTGGGGTGCACTGGCTCTGTTGCTCTGCGGCATGTGGGATATTCCTAGACCATGGATCAAACCCAAGTCCCCTCCATTGGCAGGTGGATTCTTAACCACTGGACCACCAGGGAAGTCCCTACAGGACATGTTTGTAACCTTCTGTGCTTCAAACAATTGGGATCAGAGGTTATCTATGTGAAAATCCTATAAAAGTTAGACTTGTCTTCTGAAAGCTGTGACTTCCCACTAGAAAAGATACTTCTTTTTAAAACTGAATTACAGCTGATTTACAGCATCATATAATTTCAGGTGTATAGCATAGTGATCAATGTTTTTATAGATAACACTCCATTTAGGACACTTCTGATGATAAAAGGATTCCTAGAAGGTCAGCCAGTGTGTCTGTACTGTTCAGCGTAGAAAAGACAGACAACTCAGCACCCAGAATACGAATCTGTAGCTACACACATGGGTAAAATGAAGAACTGACCCATTACCTGGACCACATAGCTTTACTTCACAAGCGTACATTAGTTGTTTAGTTGCTGAGTTGTGTCCGACACTTTTGTGACCCTATGGACTGTAACCCAACCAGGCTCCTCTGTCCATGAGATTTCCCCAGCAAAAATACTGGAATGGGTTGCCATTTCCTTCTCCAAAAGTGTTAGGGGGAATATTTTGGCGATAATTTCACTTTGAGATGTTGAGGTGAGTATTTACAAACAAGTGGTACCAAGAGTCATTCAAATCCTGACCCTGCCACTTACTTAATAGCTGTGTGATTTTGGATAAATTACTTAATATCTGTGTCTCAGTTTTCCCATCTGTAAAGTAAAGATAACAATGGTACCTATTTTATAGGGTCTTTTAAGGGCTCACTGAATTTATGTATGAGAAACATTCAGTTGATTCATGTCTGACACTCGAGTCAGTACACACCATCGTGAGAGATGTTATTATAATTTAGGATGGTGTGTCTATATGGACTGATGTAAGACCATTCTGAAACAGTCCATTTACTTTAATAGCATTTGAAATTTCTTTTCTCCAATGATGAACAATTTCCTACCACGTCTGAAAGATCACGACATGGCTGACAAGGCTTCTTGGTCTGTCTCAACAGCAAAATCTAAAGCAAACGACCACACAGTCCAGCAGTTTGCCAAGCACACCGGCATCCACTTAAGTGACTGAATATTGCACTTACCTGGGCCAGTTTGACTGTCCTGTCTAGACATAATCTAACAGTGGCTGACATCCTATCATGGTACAGACCCACAAGTGATGAGGCTTCAAAAGGGGCAAAAGAACTAGGTATTAATGAGGGGAACTCAATACCAACATGAAAACAACTGGTAAAAAACCTTTTCTATTAATAAGGGGTAAGTTTAGTGGGGTAAATGTGGGGGTAAGTTTGAAGCCACAATGTGAGTTCAGTTCAGTTCAGTTCAGTTGCTCAGTCGTGTCTGACTCTTTGCCACCCCATGAACTGCAGCACGCCAGGCCTCCCTGTCCATCACCAACTCCTGGAGCTCACTCAGACTCACTTCCATCGAGTCAGTGATGCCATCCAGCCATCTCATCCTCTGTCGTCCCCTTCTCCTCCTGCCCCCAATCCCTCCCAGCATCAGAGTCTTTTCCAATGAGTCAACTCTTCGCCTGAAGTGGCCAGAGTACTGGAGTTTCAGCTTTAGCATCATTCCTTCCAAAGAAATCCCAGGGCTGATCTCCTTCAGAATGTGAGTTAAGAAAGAACATTACACAAGATCCTAATGATCCAGAGTTTCCATTTGGGAAGAAAACAAAGATACAAAATATTTAATTCCTCAAGGGAGATGATTATCTTTGGCAACCTTCTGACTGATTTGTCAAAATGCAACAAACCAAAAGATGAATCCAGTGAGATTCCATGGTTGTTATAAATGGGACAAGTTACAAATTGTGAGTCTGGGTGGTATCTCTTACATGTACTTGGACAAGCCTGTGGGTGTCTTCAGGGCAAAGAAGGAAACTGATCGCTGTTGTTTCTTACATGTCATAGTCTGTGTTCCAATGAATGACTTTGATATTCCCCTGTGACAAAGAGAAAAAAAGATCTCTTAAGCACCTTCACCCTGGACATGTAGCTGTTGAACAAAATCTTTACTTGTCTCTGAGGAGTAGCTACTCTTTACAGTTAGAAATCCATGTGAGCAGTTATTTGATGAAGACGCTTCCTGTAACCTCAAAATAAAATATGTACATTTGGCTGCCCCATGCCTCTGCAGGGAAAGGAAAGCAAATTTTCCCTCCTCACATCACCAGTGAAGGAGTCTCTCCAAGAGGTTTTATTGCTCAGTATTTCATTGGAAAATTGGTGAAGTGGGCTAAAGGTCTGTAAGAAGAATGGAATAGACAATAAGAGGTTATGTACTTTCTATAAAGTGTAAAGTAAAAAATTTTTAATTAACCTTTTAATCTCAGCAGAACAAATATTTTTCTTAAGCATCATAATATTTCAAATTGAAATATTTGGGGGCTTGCATTGTCTGCAAAATCTCCTCAACTAACATCTTCAATTTGCTAAGAGAAAGTCTAGTTTTAAAATGTATGCAAAACTTCCTAGATTTATTCCTAGATTTCTTTCTCTTCCATCTCTTTTTTTCTAAAGAAACTTTAACCTCTCTTGTGGACTTTGGACTCATTTAATCAAAGGACAGCTGAAGATTTTATTACCTTCCTGATGATGCTATTTGACTATTGTTTGTTTTTTTGTTTTTTAATACAAAGAACAGTTTTCATTCCAATCCCAAAGAAAGGCAATGCCAAAGAATGCTCAAACTACTGCACAATTGCACTCATCTCACACGATAGTAAAGTAATGCTCAAAATTCTCCAAGCCAGGCTTCAGCAATATGTGAACCATGAACTTCCTGATGTTCAAGCTGGTTTTAGAAAAGGCAGAGGAACCAGAGATCAAATTGCCAACATCTGCTGGATCATGGAAAAAGCAAGAGAGTTCCAAAAAAACATCTATTTCTGCTTTATTGA
>NW_011494897.1:1527761-1528474 GCF_000754665.1 Bison bison bison
CCTGGGATTTCTTTGGAAGGACTGATGCTGAAGCTGAAACTCCAGTACTTTGGCCACCTCATGCGAAGACTTGACTCATTGGAAAAGACCCTGATGCTTGGAGGGACTGGGGACAGGAGGAGAAGGGGATGACAGAGGATGAGATGGCTGGATGGCATCACTGACATGATGGACATGAGTCTGAGTGAACTCCGGGAGTTGGTGATGGACAGGGAGGCCTGGTGTGCTGCGATTCATGGGGTCGCAAAGAGTCAGACATGACTGAGGGACTGATCTGATCTGATCATAAGACATGAATGGAGTTTGCTGCTACCAGCAATAAATGGAACTGGGAGAAGAAAGGCAGAACTCAGTTCAGTTCAGTTGCTCAGTCGTGCCCTACTCTTTACGACCCCATGAATTGCAGCACGCCAGGCCTCCCTGTCCATCACCAACTCCCGGAGTTCACTCAGACTCATGTCCATCGTGTCAGTGATGCCATCCAGCCATCTCATCCTCTGTCATCCCCTTCTCCTCCTGCCCCCAATCCCTCCCAGCATCAGGGTCTTTTCCAATGGGTCAACTCTTCGCATGAGGTAGCCAAAGTACTGGAGTTTCAGCTTCAGCATCATTCCTTCCAAAGAAATCCCAGGGCTGATCTCTTTCAAAATGGACTGGTTGGATCTCCTTGCAGTCCAAAGGACTCTCAAGAGTCTTCTCCAACACCACAGTTC
>NW_011494897.1:1528574-1531525 GCF_000754665.1 Bison bison bison
TTTTGAATATGCTATCTAGGTTGGTCATAACTTTCCTTCCAAGGAGTAAGCATCTTTTAATTTCATGGCTGCAGTCACCATCTGCAGTGATTTTGGAGCCCAGAAAAATAAAGTCTGACACTGTTTCCACTGTTTCCCCATCTATTTCCCATGAAGCGATGGGACCGGATGCCATGATCTTCATTTTCTGAATGTTGAGGTTTAAGCCAACTTTTTCACTCTCCTCTGTCACTTTCATCAAGAGGCTTTTTAGTTTGTCTTCACTTTCTGCCATAAGGGTGGTGTCATCTGCATATCTGAGGTGATTGATATTTCTCCTGGCAATCTTGATTCCAGCTTGTGTTTCTTCCAGTCCAGCGTTTCTCATGATGTACTCTGCATATAAGTTAAATAAGCAGGGTGACAATATACAGCCTTGACGAACTCCTTTTCCTATTTGGAACCAGTCTTTTGTTCCATGTCCAGTTCTAACTGCTGCTTCCTGACCTGCACACAGATTTCTCAAGAGGCAGATCAGGTGGTCTGGTACTCCCATCTCTTTCAGAATTTTCCACAGTTTATTGTGATCCACACAGTCAAAGGCTTTGGCATAGTCAATAAAGCAGAAATAGATGTTTTTCTGGAACTCTCTTGCTTTTTCCATGATCCAGCAGAGGTTGGCAATTTGATCTCTGGTTCCTCTGCCTTTTCTAAAACCAGCTTGAACATCAGGAAGTTCACAGTTCCAATTAAGAGAGCAGGAGTATAAAACCAGATAATAGAGGGACTTCCCTGGTGGCCCAGTGGCTGAGACTCCATTCTCCAGTACAGGGGGCCTGGGTTCTATTCCTGGTCAGGGAATTAGATCTCACATGTAGCAATTAAGACCCAAAACAGCCAAATAAATACAAATTAAAAACAATAGATTGTAGAGCAAAAGGAAAGAAAGAGTAGAAGTAAAGGAGATGCAAGTCCCCTGATGGGTGTTAGACAGCTCCTAGTACCAGGCCTGCCTCTGCTCCAAGTTGTCATAGGATGCAGAGTTAGACATATGGATCACACATATTCATGTTCTGTACCACACATATTCAGATTCAGATTCATGTTCTGAACTGGCATAGACTGACCAAAACTGTCTCAGGAAACGTCTGCCTTTCACCAGGACAACAGTTTAAAATTAAGTCAGTGTTTGGTCAAGAAAGCAGTTAATTTAGTACAAAAATGTCAGACTGGTTGTTTGAAATTCCTAAATCAATCCATTCAAAGTGAAGGAAATGATAGCCTGCATAAACTGTCTAAATAGGTGTTAGGTCCAGTAATCCTGATGAAAGAGCTATGAAATTTATTTGAAAAGCAATAAAGTATACACAAATGTCAGATATTATTATTATGCCATAATTTTCCTGCACTTCCATTATTGATTCATTTATGTTAGTATCACATTTCCAGTTTAGGCAAGAAAGCCTAAACTGCCATATTCTAGAAAATGTACATTTTGGTATCCGCACTACTTTTATTTAGCATGCAAATAAAAGTGTATCAATTGCCCTTATTGACAGTAGCAGATTTCTTAGGATCTTTGATCTGCATGCAAACTAATTGGCCTTGAATCCATTCTAACAACATTTTAATTATTCACTAGTTCACTAGTTAATACTTAAGAGCAACTTCAACTTTAAAATGTCAATAAGAGCATGTCCTGACTTGTTCAATACCCATATAATAATTTCATACAATATTCATATCAACCTAAATTTTCTCTGATCTTTATAAATCAGTCTAAAATATTTTTATATTCAGAAAATAACATTAAAATTCTAACAATTGTAACATCCTTTGCATGTTAAATATGCAGATTTTCTGAGCATCTTGTTTATTAAATATTTTATTGACAAAGTTTGCTTTCTTAATGGAGAAGGTGATGGCACCCTACTCCAGTACTCTTGCCTGGAAAATCCCATGGACAGAGGAGCCTGGTAGGCTGCAATCCATGGGGTCTCAAAGAGTCAGACACGACTGAGTGACTTCACATTCACTTTTCACTTTAATGCATTGGAGAAGGCAATGGCAACCCACTCCAGTACTCTTGTCTGGAGAATCCCATAGATGGAGGAGCCTGGTAGGCTGCAGTCCATGGGGTGGCTAAGAGTCAGACAGGACTGAGCGACTTCACTTTCACTTTGCTTTCTTAAAAAAAGATTTTTCTTTAGGCCATCTTTACAATTTGTTACAATATTGCTTCTGCTTTATGGTTTGTTTTGGCCATGAGGCACAAGGGATCTTAAGCTCCTTGACCAGAGATTGAACCCACACCCCCGTGCATTGAAAGGCAAGGTGTTAACCACTGGACCACCAGGGAAGCTGTTTTTTCATTTAGTCTGAGACTACCTGGTATCAGTTTTTAAGAGTCAGTTGAAAAAATCAGTAAAAAGTCTGGCTCCTATTGTGCATAGAACTATACCATGGGGAGTATAAAGTGAAAGTCACTCAGCTGTGTCTGACTCTTTGCGACCCCATGGACTATAGCCTGCCAGGCTCCTCTGTCTGTGGGATTCTCCAGGCAAGAATACTGGAGTGGGTTGCCATTCCCTTCTCCAGGGGATCTTCCAAACCCAGGGATCGAACCTAGGTCTCTCACATTGCAGGCAGATTCTTTACCATCTGAGCCACCAGGGAAGCCCTGGTATATATACCAGTATGTATACTGGTATAAAGTATACAGATGTGGTAAAACCACATTCTCTCAGTGCACTGTTCATATCCCCATGGAACCCTTTACTGCAACCACTGAATGCAGGTAGCAACTGGAAACAAAACAAACAAAAGACAGAAAGGCACCAGACCGTAAGAGAACATGTGTCTGTCCTGGGTTGGGCTCTCCAGATGAGGGTATCTGTAAAAAGTGCTTTGGGGAGTGGAGAAATAGGGCTGAAGGGAAGTCCTATAGAAGGTAACTTTAGCTGAGTTTTTTT
>NW_011494897.1:1531625-1567231 GCF_000754665.1 Bison bison bison
GTTTTTTTTTTTTTTTTTTGGTTTACAAAATAATTTGTACAATTTTTTTTTTCCCTTACACAGAAGGAACAATGAAACCTAACTGATGAGTACTGAACAGGCACTCTCTTTGAATAGTTACCAAATAAAATACATGCATATAGAAATGTACAATTTTAGACTTACTAGTAACAGAGTTTCTACCAATATTCCTAGTGGTCTTATCAAATTCACCTATAATACTATCTGGCCCTGTTGTTTTTGTGAGGGTGTAGCTCTTTGACAATTTTCTCATTTCTTCTACAAAAATCTGATTGTTTAGATTTTCTAACTCTTCTGGAATCATTTATGGTAAATTTGTAAAATTTCTAGAAAGTTTTTCATTTTTATCTAGGTTTCTAAATCATTTGCATATATCTCAGTCATCTTTAATGTTTCTTTTAATGCAGTTATTTCCCCTTTATCATTTAAAACTTTGTGTATCTGTACTTTCTCTACATGTTTCTTAAAAGTCTCTTAGAATTTTGGTTGGGGCCGGGGGGCGGAATTCATTTTCCAGTGTTGAATGTTATGTGTTAAATTTTCTTGTAACATGAAATTCTTAACCAATGACCAAACACAAAGCCAGGTGTAAATAACAACTTAGTTTATAATAAAAGTGACATTTAAACTGGGAAAATGGACAGTTTGTCAAATTATGTTGAGTGAAATAACTATTGATATATTTGTAACGAATCTTCATATCTAAGTACCACTTACTGGAATAAACTCCAGATAAATTCAGAGTTATTCTTAAAATGTATGTCAGAACAAAACATTGTAGAATATTTCTCCAACTTTAGGATAAGAAAATAATTTCCGAAAAAAAAGGCCAGAAAAACCATAAAGGAAAATACTGGTAAATTTGTCTGATTAAAAATTTTAGTACAGCAAAAGACACCATGTGTAAAACTGCTACATGACAGGGAGAAAACATTGCTACATGTTTAAAGGACTAATAATTAGTATCTAGTGTATATTGAAAGTGAAAGTGAAAGTGCTCAGTGGTATCCAACTCTGTGACCCTGTGGACTGTAACAGTCCATGAAATTCTCCAGGCCAGAATACTCGAGTGGGTAGCCTCTCCCTTCTCCAGGGGATCTTTCCAACCCAAGGATCAAACCCATCTCCCACATTGCAGGCGGATTCTTTACCAGCTGAGCCACAGGGGAAGCCCAAGAATAGTGAAGTGGGTAGCCTATCCCTTCTCCAGTGGATTTTCCTGACCCAGGAATCGAACCAGGGTCTCCTGCATTGCAGGCAGATTTTTTATCAACTGAGCTATCAGGAAATCTCCTAGTGTATATTGAATTCCTACAAATTAATAAGGAAATCTCAAAAAAATCTATTTAAAAGAGAGCAAAAGATATTTTTAAAATTTACAGAAGATAAATGATAAGTAATGAAATATATTCAAATTTGCTGTCATCTGAAATATACAAATTAAAATAATAGTATACCAATTTTTGCCTATTAGATTGTTAAAAATTAAAATAAATGGAAGTATCAAATATTTAACCAGGAACTAATGCACAATATATATGGGTTAATATATATAATACATATATGGGTAGCTCAGATGGTAAAGAATCTGTCTGCAATGCAGGAGACCTGGGTTCATCCCTGGAAGATTCCCTGGAGGAGGGCATGGCAACCCACTCAAGTATTCTTGCCTGGAGAATCCCCATGGACAGAGGAGGCAGGAGGTTTACAGTCCATGAGCTCGCAAAGAGTTGTACACGACTGAGTGACCAAGCACCCAATGCATAATATAAAATATGTGGGGGGTGGGGAGTGAATCTGGAAGAACAATTTTAAAAAATGCATATAACCTTTGATTCAGCAATTTTTCCACCCTAAAAATGTACTCAGATATTTCCACAAGATGTTCAATATCAATTATATAGGGATGTGGTGTTACACTGTGTATTGTATCCATAATATGAAATACTGGTAGTCATTAGAAGGAGGTAGAAAGAGCTTCATGCAATGACGTATAGAGCTCTACAAGACCTATTGTTAGGTGAAGAAGGAAGTTGAAGAATGGTTTGTCTATATATTATGATTACATGTGTGTAACACAACCAACCAAGATTGAATTTGTGTAGTGTGTAATATATATATCTCTGTGTGCATTTTTTTTAAAAGATGAGAAGGTTGTTCACCAAAACGTTGACATTTTCTCCTCTAAGTAAACGAATCAGATTGGGAAGCACAAAGATATTCACATTTCCATCCCTTTATTTTTTGTATTTTACAATATTTGAATCATTTACAATAAGAATGTATTTACATCTTAGTAGCATCATTTTTTAAAGACAGTAAGTATTAAAAAAAGTAGATGGTATGGGCCTGCCTATTTGTATATCGGGGCATATGTTGGGGGTGGGTATGATGAGGAACAATTACTTGTGACCCATTTTTACTCAATCAGGAGACTCTTCCATAATTCGGTGAAATACTCTGTAGTCCAGAGCAGATCCTTCAATAAGAAACAAATGTTTAAATCCTTTCTCTCTTCTCTCTTTCACACACATATACACACAAATCCACATATTAATTTATTCCCTAGGTGTTTGTTGAGTATGGACCTACTTCTAATTCTGTTTTAAGTGTAATGACACTTTCTCATCACCCTGTGCAGGTAAAAATATGCATTTTCTCAAACTTTCTGGGTCACCATGCCAGCTTGTAGGACAGCATCGCTCTGCTGCTGTCATTAAGGAGAGATGCCTTCGGGCAATTTTAGGCAAGCAGTTTTTTTTCCCATCCCAAATCTCCCTCAAGTTCCAACTGCTTAGATGGGGCTGAAAGAAGTAGGGTTGAGGCAAGGGAGAGGTCAGGGGGTATCTATATGATGGTGTGTGTAGTTGTAATATGTGATTTATAATAAATGTATCTGGTCTTTGTCCCAAATTTTGGTACAGAGCTCCTAAAACCTTTGGAATAACCTAACTGAAGAGAGTGCAAAGATGTCTTTTATTAAGTTAATGAGACTACTCTGGGACTGTATATAAAGGTGGGAGCTGAATGCCAGCAGAACCAACTACATGATTAAAGGATTAGGACTTTCAGTACCACCCCTTAACCTCCAGAGTGCAAAGAGGGGCTGGAGGGTAAATCCATCACCAATGGCCAATGATTTAATCAGTTGTGCCTATGTAATGAAGCATCCACAAAACCGCAAGAAGGTCAAGTTTGCGGAGAGCTTCCGGGTTGGTGAACATGAGGAAATTTGAGGACAGTGGCAAAGGGAAGGGCATGGAAGCCCCACACATTTTCCCTGTGCTTATGCATTTCTTCCATCTAGCTGGACTTGAGTGATACCCTTTTATAATCACCTGGTGAATCTAGTAAGTAAAATGTTTCTCTGAGTTCTGTACCACAGTAGCAAATTAATGGTCCAAGAAGCTGGGGGAGAGTGTGGGGGGGGACAGGGGGTGTTCATAGAACTCTGATCTACAGCCTGTGGATCTTGAATAGAGATGATAGCCTAGACTTACAAGTGACATCTTAAGTGAGGGTGGGGGACAGTCTTGTAGGACTGAACTCTTAAACTGTGGGGTCTGGGACCTCCCTGGTGGTCCAGCGGTTAAGAATCTCCCTGCTGATGCAGGGGACATGGATTTGATCCCTGATCTGGGAAGAACCCACATGCCGCGGGGCAAGGAAGCCTGTGCACCACAACTACTGAAGCCCGCGCACCTACAGCCTACTACAAGAGAACCCACCACAGTGAGAAGCTGGTGTAGAAGAGTAGCCACCGTTCTCTGCAGCTGGAGAAAGCCTGTGCCCAGCAACGAAGACCCAGCACAGCCCCCCAAAATAAATAAATAAATATTCTGAAAAATGGACAAAAGATGTGGGATCTGACACTATCTCTGATAGTGAGTTGAGCTATAGGACAACCAACTGGTCTCTGAGAATTGATTGGTGGGAACCCCTTCACACTCTGGAATTGGAGGTGCCATGTCACAGTAGTACAGCCATGCCACTTTGGCTGCAGAAAAAAAACGGCCAGATATATGTTTATGCATTGCTTTTTTTGTGGAGGGTAGCTAGTGGATTATCACAAGAAGGAAGTGGGACATGGGACAAATCATCCCAAAGTGTCATCCACAGGTGTGTGGCTTAGAGAGCAAAGACCATATAAGCAAAAGGACATACAGACTCGAGAAGCAACATCCTTGTGTTAGGAGGCCCAGCGTCATCCTTTTACCATGCAACTTTCAGACGACTGCTGCCCCACCCTCAGGGCCTTTGCCCAGCATCAGCTGGGGCACTGGACTGGCCCACCCTCACGTAAGCACATACTGTGCACTGCCTGCCACTGCCCCTGCCTGTGCATCTCTACATTCAACTGATCAGATGTGGGATCTCAAAACTGTATCCAGTGCACTGGGTTCTCAGTTTTCTGACCCCCAACTTGTCCCTTTTATTTATTTATTTTAGAATTTCCTCTCTTTTTTTTGTCCCTCTCTTTTCATAACAGTGCATCTTTTCAGATGACGGCATCACGGGAAATAGTAGCCTTTCGGTCCTTATCACTTGACTCTAGGCTGAAAAGCCATTGAAATCAAGTTCAAACACATCTTTATGATCGTAAATTCATTAATGTCAATAACCAAACTCACTGTTTGCTTGTATTTGTAACTTCAAGAAATTATTCTCGGAACTTTACCAGCACATGATGTTCTGTTTTGATTGGCTCAATCTGATTTCTTTCAGCTCTGAAACAAATTCTCTGCATTGAGACAGCCTCATTGCTAACCACAAAAAGATCATTTCATTCATAAGTGGAGTGTATTTCTGCATGTGTGCCTTACTTTTGCACAATGGTTATATAGTGCTTGAGTTGCAGCGAGGGAAACCATTTTACACTTATTTTCATTCAACTACATCACATGAGAAAAAGAAGATTCTATTAATACTATGTCTTATGGAAGAAAGTGAAGAGGAACTAAAAAGCCTCTTGATGAAAGTGAAAGTGGAGAGTGAAAAAGTTGACTTAAAGCTCAACATTCAGAAAACTAAGATCATGGCATCTGGTCCCATCACTTCATGGCAAATAGATGGGGAAACAGTGGAAACAGTGTCAGGCTTTATTTTGGGGGGCTCCAAAATCACTGCAGACGGTGACTGCAGCCATGAAATTAAAAGACGCTTACTCCTTGGAAGGAAAGTTATGACCAACCTAGATAGCATATTTGAAAGCAGAGGCATTACTTTGCCAAGAAAGGTCCGTCTAGTCAAGGCTATGGTTTTTCCAGTAGTCATGTATGGATGTGAGAGTTGGACTATATAGAAGGCTGAGCACTGAAGAATTTGTTTTTGAACTGTGGTGTTGGAGAAGACTCTTGAGAGTCCTCTGGACTACAAGGAGGTCCAACCAGTCCATCCTAAAGGAGATCAGTCCTGGGTGTTCTTTGGAAGGAATGATGCTGAAGCTGAAACTCCAGTACTTTGGCCACCTCATGAAAAGAGTTGACTCGCTGGAAAAGACTCTGATGCTGGGAGGGATTTGGGGCAGGAGGAGAAGGGGACGACAGAGGATGAGACGGCTGGATGGCATCACTGACTCGATGGACGTGAGTCTGAGTGAACTCCGGGAGTTGGTGATGGACAGGGAGGCCTGGCGTGCTGCGATTCATGGGGTCGCAAAGAATTGGACACAACTGAGTGACTGAACTGAACTGAACTGACTTAGAAACTAAACAACAATAACAAATTCTGCCTCTAGTCAAAGTGCCAGGAGCAGGCTATTTTGTAAATACATCTCTGATCAAGGGCTCTCTTGAAATTTTGACCTTCAGTTCATCCAGCCATCTCATCCTCTGTCGTCCCCTTCTCCTCCTGCCCCCAATCCCTCCCAGCATCAGAGTCTTTTCCAGTGAGTCAACTCTTTTCATGAGGTGGCCAAAGTACTGGAGTTTCAGCTTTAGCGTCATTCCTTCCAAAGAATTCCCAGGGCTGATCTCCTTCAGAATGGACTGGTTGGATCTCCTTGCAGTCCAAGGGACTCTCAAGAGTCTTCTCCAACACCACAGTTCAAAAGCATCAATTCTTCATGTCTGACTCTTTTGCAACCCCATGGACTGTAGCCCATCAGGCTCCTCTGTCCATGGGATTTCCCAGGCAAGAATACCAGAGTGGTTTGCCATTTCCTTCTTTGAGGGGGGATCTTCCTGACCCAGGGATCCAACCTGAATCTCCTACATTGGCAGGTGAGCCATCAGGGAAGCTCATAAATTAACCCAGTTCTAGCAAATAAGATGCAATGGCAAAACTGTAACGGGATTAGCAGAAGTATTTCCATTCACTTGATGGAATGTGAATATACGATGATGCATTTGGAAGAGGTTTGGCATTTTTCTGTGGTATTGGATGTGCAAATGCAATAAGCTCCTCTCTAACTCCACCTTGACTTGATTTGTTTTTCCATATTCGTGCCCAATAGTCTCAAAGAAGTCATAAAACATCCATGTGGAGTGAACCATATCATAATGGGCCTAAGCAATAGATAGTAAGGTGGGTCTGACCAGGGAAATCTGGATTAGAAAACCTAATACTATAGAGGATAACCCTAAAGTTCAAAAGCTGTAGATGGATCCTTCTATGGACATACAAGTGATGAACATCCAAACATTATATTTTAATTTATTTAGGGGATGCATATTATTGAGTTATTTATATTCTTCAGTTCATAGCACATTATCGTCAGTGATCTCAGCAAAATCTTTCCTCTTTATGTTTTATTTCATTCAGTCAATAAATATTTATGAAGTACATGCTATGTTCCAGGTACTATTCTAGGCAGTGGTGCTACAATCATGAACAAAACAAAGCAAAACAAAATCTTTGCTCTTGTGGTATTTACTTTCTAGCAGGGTTAGATAGACAATAAATAATAAAATAGTAAATTATACAGTATGATGGAAAGTGGTGCATGGTATGGAAAACTTAATAGAATACTTCCCAAATAAGAAGTAAATGAATGCAAATCCTAAGATCTGAGGGCTGGAGAGGCAGGAAACTTAGCTTCCAATTGCAACCACAGAATTGGTTACATAAGACAGTGCTTAATTCCTAGGACAGAAGAACATAAAAGAGAAAAAGTGAATACAAAGGTAGAAACTTGGAAAGACATGTTCTGTTTCAGTAATTCTTAGAGTTCCAAAATATTTTAGCAGTACACCTAACCCAACTCTTCAATAATCTTAAAAGGATATTGCTTAATTGCTGCCTAAATTACTTTCAGATAATCTTAGAAGGGCATTGCTTAATCACTGACTACAGTTACTATCTTTTATACCATAATGCATTTTTTTTTCTGTTCTGAAAACCAGACAACTTTAACCAGATCTTAAGCTTAAATTTCAGACCACCCTGCCAAACATGAAAAAGACCTATTTCAACTATTGCTAAATGCAATGTTGACAGAAATGCAGAATGGTAAGCCTCTACTCCAAAATAAGGCGCCCCCTACGTCTCCAGCATGCCTGGGAACCAACACTCATTCGAAGGTCCTATCTTATCTGTCTCCCCCACTACCTGTGAACTCCTTGAAAGCAGGAACTGTGTTTTATTTGTTTTGGATGATTTGGAATCTAGCTCAGTGCTGGCATATAATGATCAATTTTAACATATTTAAAGAATGAGTATTAAAGACAGAATATTAAAAAGCAGAGACATTACTTTGCCAACAAGGTCCATCTAGTCAAAGCTCTGGTTTTTCCAGTAGTCATGTATGGATGTGAGAGTTGGACCATAAAGAAGGCTGAGCACTGAAGAATTGATGCTTTTAAACTGTGGTGCTGGAGAAGACTCTTGAGAGTTGGACTATAAGGAGATCAAACCAGTCAATCCTAAAGGAAATCCCCCTTGAATATTCATTGAAAGGACTGAAGCTGAAGCTCCAATACTTTGGCCACCTGATGTGAAGAGCTGACTCATTAGAAAAGACCCTGATGCTGGGAAAGATTGAAGGCAGGAGGAGAAGGGGCCGACAGAGTATGAGATGGTTGGATGTCATCACTGACTCAGTGGGCATGAATTTGAGCAAACTCTGGGAGATGGTGAAGAACAGGGCAGCCTTGCGTGCTGTGGTCCATGGGGTTGCAAAGAGTCGGACATGACTGAACAACAACAACAAAAGAATGAACAAATGAACATTTTATGATGGTGTTGGGCTTGTTTTCATAGTGATATGTTATGTTACTGAAGGGGTTGCTTAAGAGTTGAAATTTCTTATTAAAAATAGAAATACACAAATATTTTATAATGGCCTCTGCATATCAGATCTTTAAATCTCTGGTTTTTAAAGGTGATTCTTTTCATAGTTTGCTCTTGGAGTCCATGCCTGTCTTGTCTTTCCTGCTCAGCTGTAAACAGGTAAGAGCTTCATCCTCAGTGTCTGACCCTACCGGATTACTGACTCAATCCTGGCTGATGCTGGCGACTCATTTACATCAATGTGTGTTTGTGTGTTGAGGTGAGATGAAATGGAAGTGAGGTGATGGTGGAAGGGGAAGATGTGAAATTAGTCTGGTGGTATGGGATGTGACTGGAGAAGGCAATGGCACCCCACTCCAGTACTCTTGCCTGGAAAATCCCATGGACAGAGGAGCCTGGTGGGCTGTAGTCCATGGGGTCGCTAAGAGTCAGAGACAACTGAACAACTTCACTTTCACTTTTCACTTTCATGCATTGGAGAAGGAAATGGCACCCCACTCCAGTGTTCTTGCCTGGAGAATCCCAGGGATGGGGGAGCCTGGTGGGCTGCCGTCTATGGGATCGCACAGTCAGACACGACTCAAGCGACTTAGCAGCAGCAGCAGCATGGGATATGACTGGGGTGAACTAAGAGTGTCTCTCTGTCCACCAAGATATTGTCTGCTTGGTTCATATAGCTGAACTTCTGGTTAGAGTCTGTAGGAGATGCTATGATATGTCGTCCACATTCTCCCTTCAGGACTGCCTTCAACCAAAGGGACCTGCCTCGCCCAAGATTATAACCCTTTGTGGGCTGGCCCCTTGCCTCATTTGGGACATCTCTAAATGGTCATGAAAGCTTCAGAGTTTGCTGTGGGATTTGGATCAGACCTCTGTTGTCATTTAGTCACTAAATTGTGTCTGACTCTTTGCAACCCCATGGACTGAAGCCTGCCACGTGCCTCTGTCCAGGCAAGAATACTGGAGTGGGTTGCCATTTCCTACTTTAAGGGTCTTCCTGACCCACAGATTGAAACCGTGTTTCTCGATTGGCAGGCAGCTTCTTTACCACTGAACCACCTGGGAAGCCCTGGATGAGACCTTTATTGCAATGGTATTACAAGTGTACTTCTCCCTCTGATGAATCCTGCTTCCCTCATATTCTTACAGGTGTTGTTCCTAAGATATTCCCCCCAAAACTTCCTGCCTGCAAGTTTCCACCTCCATTTGTTTTCTTGGAAACTTGTCCCATGAAAGAGTACCACTTTGATTCCAGACTCTCCCCCAAGTTAAAAGCTTGTTTCAAATTTTGGCCCTCTCGCTGATGATCAGAATTCTTGTGAAGACCTTACCTGTCCCCTCCCACAGATAGTTGGATCCTACTCACCGTACCTTTAGCAGATGGACCAATAGACCATTTGAAAAATGTAAAACCACCATCTGTAAGTTTTTTAAAATGTAATTTTCCGATAGGTTCTACAATTGAGCCACTTTTAGTAACAAAACTGGTCAATTAAGCACTTTGGATGCTGTGATTTGATCTGCTATGTACTAGTTTTGGGTTTGATTGGCATTCTGGATTAAAACAAATTACAACTAAATTTATAATCATTTCCCCTTCACGATGACCATATCTACATTCCTTTGTTGAGCTCACAAGGATGGTAACATCTAACTTTCTCTACTACATTGCATTGACATGTATTCATATACAGTATAATATTTTTTTAAATATTTTTATTATATTTACCTGGCTTCACCAGGCCCTAGCTGTGGCATGTGAGACCTTTGATCTTTGTTGCTACATTCATGATTTTTTTTTTTTTCTTTTAGTTGCAGCATGTGAGATCTAGTTCCTTCAGCAGGGACCAAACCTGGGCAGCTTGCATTGGGAGCGTAGAGCCACTGCACCACCGGAGAAATCCCTCCAATATAACATTTTGAGATAACCCAATGTCTCTATCTTCCTTCCCATAGAGTGTTCCCCAAAAAAGATCTAGAAAGTTCTTACTCTGTCATTTAGGATATCAAGTATGTGTTTTGTCATAGATAAATATATAAGAATAAGAGGTCTAAGACATCAGAGTTTTCACATAAACAAATTGTTCTTGGCAAATAAATAAAATGTTAGTTTAAGTCTTTTCACTTAAACCCAATTTTAGGAACTTATGTGACAGGATCACAAAGACAAATGTATGATAATATTTGTCACCATATTCCTTTATACTAAATAACATTGAAAAAAACAAATGAAGTTACTTGAAGGAAACTGGTTCTTCAACAGAAGATTGAATAAATAATATTATGGTACATCCATAAAAGCAGCCATGAAAAATATGGCATAAGGGTACATTTTATTAATATGAGTAGAAGTTCATATTGTAAAGCTGAAAGAAATTGGGGTTACTGAACAACATTAAAGACAATTCATTTACGTAAAATATCAATATATCTGGCATGGACATATGCTGAGATAACTAGAAAGACGGTCACTAACATGCAACAAATTATTTTTTCTTAGTAGTAGATTTAGACTGACTTACATGGACATGACTGAGCGACTTCCCTTTCACTTTTCACTTTCATGCATTGGAGAAGGAAATGGCAACCCACTCCAGTGTTCTTGCCTGGAGAATCCCAGGGACGGGGGAGCCTGGTGGGCTGCCGTCTATTGGGCCGCACAGAGTTGGACACGACTGAAGCGACTTAGCAGCAGCAGCAGCACACTTTTCAGAATTGCTTGAATTTTTACCATATATATTCAAGAAGAATAAAATTATCTTACTCTGTGCTTTTCTTCCTAACCATCCTCCCAAATCTTTTTTACATCCTCTCAAAAGAATAGGAAGCAAAATTATGCTCATAGCAGCCAAAGGGTGGAAGCAACCCAACTGTCCTTCAATGAATGAACAGTAAACAAAATGTATATGTATGTATATGTAGTGGAATATTATTAAGCTTTAAAAGAGAAGGAAAGGCTGACACAAGCTACTGTATGTATGAACCTTAAAGATATTATGCTAAGTGAAATAAGCCAGTCACAAAAGAACAATACTGTTTCATTCAACTTATTTCAAGTACTTAGAGTGGTCAAATTCAGAGAGACAGAAAATAGATCAGTGGTTACCAGGAGCTTGGGTGAGAGAAATAAGAAGGTATTGTTCAATGGGTGCAGAGCTTCAGTTTTGCAAGATGAAACAAGTCCTGGAGATGGATGGTGGTGACAGTTGCATAACAGTGTGAATGTCCTTAATGCAACTGAACTGTACACTTAAGAATAGTTAGGATGGTAAATTTTATGTTATGTGTGCTATGCTAAGTCACTACAGTCGTGTCCAACTCTGTGTGACCCCATAGATGGCAGTGCCCCAGGCTCCCCCATCCCTGGGATTCTCCAGGCAAGAACACTGGAGTGGGTTGCCATTTCCTTCTCCAATGCAGGAAAGTGAAAAGTCAAAGTGAAGTCGCTCAGTCATGTCCGACTCTTAGCAACCCCATGGACTGCAGCCAGCAGGCTCCTCCATCCATGGGATTTTCCAGGCAAGAGTACTGGAGTGGGGTGCCATTGCCTTCTCCAAGTGTTATGTGTATTTTATCACAATTTTTTAAATTGAGGAATTTTAACAAAAAAAAAAAGAAGAAGAAGAAGAAGAAGAGGATTTGAGTTTTACCATTTATATGTCTCTGGAGTATCCAAAGATGCTTAGAGCACCATATTTCTGGGGAGTGGAGGGGAAAGGATGAACTTTGGTGCCTCATGGAGGGAACATTTTATAGTATTCTTCTTAGTTACAGTGGAGGCAGGAATAATGACAGGCTTGTGAAGTATATAAGAGGAGAAAAGTACCCCTTATAAATCTTGTGATGATCATTCCCCACTTTGAACTACTACAGGATGATGGTCCAATTCAACATATTTACAGCTACTCTAAGACTTCCTTTTTTTTTTTTTTAAGATTTTCTTGATGTTGGTGATGTCTTTGGAGTTTACACCCAAGGGACACATCTCACATTTAAGGAGACAGATGGGGGAAAATGGAGCATAAAAAGCACCTTTTGTGGCAAAGGAAGAGAGAGTATCCAAAAACTGGATCTAAATACTTGAAAATTTTACTTTTTGATTTCAAATTCCAGGATCCTGGAATGTGGCAGAATGTGGCAGCCCTGGTGGTGGCAGAAACTAACCGTGTCCCTCTAGCAAGGACCTGCACTTGCCCAGCAGAGCCCCGCTCACTAAAACACCAGCTTCTCTGATCCCTGCTTTTGCAAAGAGTCATCCAAATGACCTTGTAGGTATTTATTCCTTCTTCTGCTTTCAAAACAAAAATCTCTTCTTTTTTTCCACCCTCAAGAACAATTCCAACCTGCTCACCTGGAATGAGTCTGGTTTCCCTGACTGGTTGGTGCTTCCTGTTGCCTGGACCAGAGAAGAGAATTATCAGGCAATTTGCCTTCCTTTAGTGCTTTCCGTGTGATAGGCACACCATGCTGGTGTATCACAAGTCTTCACAGCAGAGGAGACTGGAATCGTTAATGCGGAGTCTTCGGAAGGCAATCACGTCTGTTTTTATAAGAAAGGAGGTCATTGGTCAAGGTCAAGTGATGTTGAAAGGCAAGAACTTTGAAGTCTAGTAGTCAAAAGTGTCTTTTTAAAAAAATAATTCTAGGTAGGAGTGAGAACAAACGGAACAGGGATTTGGAGCTGGGCCACCCTGGAAAGCCTCTGCCGTAATACCACAATATTCTGATAATTCAAGCAGATACTTGCACCCAGCGTTCATAGGAGCACTGCTTACACTAGGGAAGACATGGAAACAACCTACATGTCCACAAACAGGTGAAGAGATAGGAACTTACCTGGTAGTCCAGTTGTTAAGACTCTGAACTCCCAGTACAGGGGGCACAAGTTCAGCTGGGCTCCAACTCCCAATACAGGGAGCACAAAGTGGGGAATTAAGATCCCAAATGCTGCAGAGCAATGCCAAAAACAGGGGGAAAAAGTTGATGGATAAAGAAGATATGGTGTATATATATACATATATATTGGTTGATACTGGAGTGGGTAAACTTTCCCTTCTCCAGGGGATCTTCCCAACTCAGGGATCGAACCCAGGACTCCTGCATGCAGGCAGATTCTTTAACAGCTGAGCCACAAAGGAAGTGCGCACACACACACACACACACACACTGGAATAGTAGCCATAAAAAAGAATGAAATAATGCTTTTGCAGCAACATGGATGGACCTAGACATTGTCATACTAAATGAAGTAAAAGTCAGACAGAGAAAGACAAATACCATGTGATGCTGGCAGGCTATGGTCCCTGGGGTCACAAAAAAGTCAGACACAACTTAGCAGCTAAACAGGAACATTCCGTATAATGGAATCTAAAAAATGATACAGATGAACTTATTTACAAAACAAAAACACAGACATAGAAAACAAACTTACAGTTATCGAAGGGAAGAGGGGGTGGATAATTCAGGAGTTTGGAATTAAAATACACATACTACTATATATAAAATAGATGAATAACAAGGACCTACCATATAGCTCAGGGAATTATATCAATATGTTTTAATTATCTATAATGGAAAAAAATCTGAAAATGTATGTATTTATATATATAACTGAATCACTTTGCTGTACACCTGAAACTAATACAACATTGTAAATCAACTATACTTCAATAAAAAAATTTTAATAATATTTTGAAGGTTTGAGAGAATTCTGACTGATTTGTAAAATTCAACTAACATGGTCTCACTATAGACCTTGGGCTATGCCAACAAGGGGACCAGATATTTAAGAACCACAAGCAAAGAAACTAGAATTTGTTAAATTAAACTTAAATTTGCTATATCAGTTACTCACTGAGAATTACCAAGTGGAGAAAATTTATGAAATAATGATGTAAATCTATGAAATTTTTGTTTTATTCACTTAATTCTGCCAAGTTTTTGATAGCTTTTCTGTAAATTTTGGACTCAGTCTCTGCTTCAGACTCTCTGACCCATGACTTGTTCATGAGTTCAGCTGCTACTTAATCCTCTTTTTTTCATAAAAATAAAAACTGTTCATTGCCTTTTCCATATCAAAGAGATTTTCTGTTATGCCTGAATGAGGAATATTTCTCTTAATAAAAAATATACATACATACATACATACATACATTCATATATATGTACATATATATATATAATATATATAATTTGGGATTATGTTATCCCAACTGATTGCCAATACTGTCTATTGTTAACTGTTTCTGTCACTGTCTCTTTTTCAGAAGCAAGTTCCCATCAGCCTAACAAGAACAGTTAGTCCCATTTTAAATAGACTCACAGATCCCTTCAGAAGAAAGTCTGCTAAACACAGGCACTGTTGGAGAGGTCAAAGGTGACATTTCTTGTCCTCGATTGAGGAGTATCCCCAGACACGCAAACAGCAACAAATTTGCCAGGCAGGGGATGATAAAGGTCAAAGGCACAGCAGAGAAAAGAGATCCCAATCCCTGCAGGGACTCAGAAAAGGCCTAAGGCAGAAAGTGACATTGGAACTAGGTCCCCAAGGGTGGATAGGATTTCAATGAGCAGAGATGGAAAGAAGGGCATTCCAGACTGCCGGGAAGTATAAACAAAAGAGAGGAAGCAGGAGCCAGGGCGTGCTCAGGAACAGCTAATGGTTCAGTCTGGCCCAAATGCAGGGTATGTGTTGGGAATCAGTGAGAAACATGGCAAGAAAAACAGGGTAAGTTTGCAGATGATCCATCAACCGGTTATGAAGAGAATGAGGACTCTCGAGTGGTTTTAGGAAAGGAATACTGAAATGTGACTGAAATATGAAAATGAATTGACTGCTTCATACCATGTTTGTTGGGAAGCTAGGATGTGAGAAAGATGACTGGCAACTTAGAATGAGCTCCCATCCAAGCACTGAGAGGAAGGAGGCCATCCTTCACATGAGTGCAAGTATCTGCTACCTGAGACGCGTGCTTCTACTGTGGGGCAGAGCTACGAATCCGCTCTGATCACAAAACTGTGGTCATTGGTTTCACCTCCAGGCTCACTGAACAGTCTCACCATGTCATTTTTACAATGCTTCTTCATTGCCTGTAAAAGAAAACCCAGGGACTGCCCTGGTGATCTAGTGGTTAAGAATTCACCTGCCAGTGCAGAGCACATGGGTTTGATCCCTGGTCCAAGAAGATCCCACATGCTGAGGAACAACTAAGCCTTCACACTTGTGTGCCACAGCTACTGAAGCCCACGCTTTAGAGCCCATGCTCTGCAACAAGAGAAGCCACTTCAAGGAGTAAGCCTGTGCATCGCAACTAGAGAGAAGCCCCTGCTCAGGGCAACTAGAGAAAGCCTGCAGGTAGCAATGAAGACCCAGTGCAGCTAATAATAGAATAATAATAATAAAGATAGAGGCTTTCTGGGAAAGATATTATAAATAAAGATATTTGTCTTTCTGGGGCAGTCTGAGTATGAACATCCCTGTATGGACAGGGAGGTCCCATGGTGGCAAGGACCCAGGCTATTTTTATTCGTGTTGCTCTTCCTTCTCAACACACATGCAGAACCTCTGAAGAACAGAAAGTGTCAAAAACCAACAGATAAGTGAATATGTTACTCTCTTAAACAAGAATATGATATCATGAAAAGAAACAATCAGAAAACGGTTAAAGATCTTTTTAAATTGAAGTATAGTGTTGATTTACAATCTTAGTTTAGGTGTTAGGTGTCAACATAGTGATTCAATATTTTTAAATATTATACTCCATTTAAAGTTATTAAAAATAATGGCATGTTTCCCTGTGCTGTACAGAATATCCTTGTTGCTTATTTATTTTATGCATAGTAGCTGTGTTTCTTAATCCCGTATTCCTCCATGTCCCTTCCCTCTTCCTTCTCTTTATGGGTAACCACTAGTTTATTTTCTAGATCTGTGAGTCTGTTTTTGTTTTATTATATACATTCATTTATTTTTACCAGATTCCATATATAAACGGTAAAAGAGTATTTGTCTTTCTCCCTGATTTATTTTGCTAAGCATGATACCTTCTAAGTCCATCGAATATGAAAAAATTTTGTCAATATAATAACTGGAAATAAAACCAAGAAAATCTCTTGGAAAAAATAGCAGAAGGACTGTCTGAAAGATCTGACTCAGTGTCAGGCGTATACAAATCTTAAGGAAAAGCTGGACAGAGGAAATGAAGGGAAGAAAATCTTTAAAGGAACAATACATTAAAAATTTTTTTAAGTTAAATAAGAAATAGTTTTTTATAGGGAAAATGTCCACTGACTACCAGGTCAACTGATGGGAACTATAAAAGCCCTCACACTTCAATCCAATGACATGAAATTTCAGGACAGCAAAGGCCAAAGACAGATATTAAGTCTTTCAGAGAAAAATAAAACAAGTCACCTAAAAAGGAATGAAACACTGGATGTTCAAATGGTGGTAGTTTACTTGTTAAGTCATGCCTGACTCTTTGTGATCTCATGGACTGTAGCCCTCCAAGCTCCTCCATCCATGGGATTTTCTAGGCAGGAATACACTGGAGTGGGTTGACATTCCTTTCTCCAGGGGATCTTCCCACCCCCAGCATTGAACCTGCATCACCTGCTTGGCAGGCAGATTCTTTATTGAACTGAGACACCTTGGAAGCCCCATGGATGTTCAAATATGTGTCTTTAAAATAGTTTTTTAATCTGAAGTCTGTATACATGACATTATTAGGCAACTGTGAGAGTAGAAAGTATTTTTGAAGATACAAAGCTGCATCCTTTCTTAGGAAATTATTGGGCTGGCCAAAAACTTTGTTTGGGGTTTTCTGTGCCATCTTAAAAACCCAAAGGAAAATTTTGGCCAACCCAATACTCACTGACAGTCTCAGCAAGTGGAAGTAAACCAAGAAAGAGATGATGTGGACTCCAGAGAATACAACTCAGGAAGGCAGAGTTGAAACTTCTAAGATGTCAGCTGGGAGTTAGCCTAAATTAACCTGGAAACTCCAGGAGGAGGCAGGTCTCTGGAAAAAGATACTACAGAGTAGATAAAATGAGGTAAAGACTGGAAAACTTGAATGTATGATAAATTACAAGAAAAGGGAACAGAGAACTAGAAAGTCTAGGAAAAACATAGAGCTCTCCAAAAAAAGTCATAGATCAAATATTAAGCAAACAAGACCATCTAGGAGATTTTAAGCAACTGATGCACTGTAAAAAAAGAATAACTATTTGACCATGAAGCTAGGACCAATTTTATTTAATTAGTTCATGGAAAGTAAATGTTAACAATTTTGACACAATGTAAAAGAAGAAAGATTTGACCAGAGTGTGGGATGAAAAGGGGAGAGAGAAAAAATAATAGAAAAGATAGAGAATAAAATACCTTCATGTTATGAATTGGAAAATCTAGCAATCCTATGTGAAGCGGACATAACAGGAAATAGAAATCTCAGTGTATTAAATAATCAGGTGTGAAGGTTTAGTTTAGAAGAACTAAAAACAACCAAACATTGGTATGAAGACAAGGAGAGGAAATGGAGTTATGTTGTTAAGTTAAACATTCAACTTTCATACTGAGGAGTCAACAAATGTGTTATGTAAATAAATCAAGAAAAAGGAGCTCAAGCACATAATTTAGATGTTCGGATTTATCCAAAGAACCAAAAGCAGAAACAATTTAAAAATCTTGTTTCAGGGAAATAGGATTGTGGGTAGAAAGGAGTGGAGAAGGAAACCATAGCTTTTCACCAGAATCTCTTTCATTTGTTTTTCAAATGTGAAACAGTAGTCCTGGTCCAAACGTGATGGCACCTTGGAGGGCCTTGCCCCCTTATCTAGGGCATCTCTGGCTGCTGGTGCTTCCCGAGAATTTCCTGAGCCTGCTAGCACTCCAGATTAATTCACCTGTCAGATGCAGTTGAGAAAGGCTGCAGCTTGCAACTGTCCACAAAAGGAAAGAGTATAGCAAAATGCAAAATAAGACACAGACCACCCCATCTCAAGGGCTTCCCTGGTGGTTCAGTGATAAAGAATCTGCTTGCCAATTCAGGAGACGTGGGTTTGATTTCTGAGACGGGAAGATGCCCTGGAGAAGGAAATGACAACCCACTCCAATAGTCTTTCTTGCCTGGGAAAT
Source organism: Bison bison bison (assembly GCF_000754665.1). Taxonomy (NCBI): domain Eukaryota; kingdom Metazoa; phylum Chordata; class Mammalia; order Artiodactyla; family Bovidae; genus Bison; species Bison bison. The sequence continues at coordinate 1,550,008 of NW_011494897.1, forward strand.
CCCATGGTCAGAGGAGTCTGGTGGGCAAGAGTCCATGGGGTCACAAAGAGTTGAACATGACCTACAGACTAAACAACAACAACCGCATCTCAAGAATCCAATTCTAGTTCTTTCAAACCAACCCACACCCTGACCCTTCTTTCTATTCAGGCTCTATCCAGCTCCACTCCTCTTGGTTTGGTGTCTTTAAAAATGACTTTTCCCAGGCATTTGACCTTGATCCTGATCCTGGAACTTGCTGACTCAAAGTGCTTGAGTCTGTGAACTTGACCTCCTAGTAGTAAACAGCCCTCTTCATCTTCAACAAACAACACATCAGCACCTTCTTCTTCTATAGAGGATAAAAGACAATGCCCAAAAATATCTGAGTTCCCTTTTCAGGGTCTATCATATTCTCCATGAACTCCCTCTCCTCTTTATCTTACATGGCAGCTGGGTCACTTTTCTATGAGGTTACCCTATAGCTTTTCTGGTGCCTGCCTTTCCCATATTCTGCCTTCTGGATGCCATGTGAATTCTCTTTCTCCTCGCTTTATCCCTTCGGCATCTTAAGAGGTAGCCTCGGTCCAGCTCCAGCTCCACTTTCCCGCAGGTGGATCCTCTCCTTATTTATCCTTTTCCTGCTTTCCACCCCTTCCTCCCACTGGGTTGTCCCATTGCTGGCCTCTCTTCCTGCCTGATTCTTAAGCATAAAACCAGCAGAAATATGTAAATAGCATTCAGGCAAAGAAAAGAGTTGTCAAAAGGCAAGACATGATTAATTGCCAGATGTATTGTGCAGATGATAATTGCCTTAGGAATTCAGAGGAGACATGATGAGAGCATGCTAATGAACCGTTTCTTTTCCTCACTAACAGTTCTCCCACTTGACTGTTGTCTCTTTCATCATCACAGTGATTCTCAAAATGTGGTCCCTGGACCAACAGCATCAGCATCTCCTTGTTACAATTTGTTAGAAAGGCAAATGCTTGCGTCTCTCCCCAGAACTGCGAAGTTAGCGGTTCTGGGAATAAAGTCCAATAGCCTGTGTTTTATTTAACAAATTCTCCAGGTGATTCTGATGAACACCTTAGTTTGAAAACCACAGGCCAAACTCTTCTGGCCAATAGTGGTTTGAGATAAAAGAAGCAGCGATGATTTTTGTGAGCTAAAATCATCAATAAATTATTCAGTACTTCACAGCTTAGGGATCTGTATTGCATATCTACCACAGATTAATCTTGCCACTCAAATCCTACCACTTCCCAGGGCCCTAATGAGATCCACCCCTTGGCACTTTCTACATGGAATTCCATTCCCGTAACTCTAAATACTTGAAGACAAAAATCAAAGTCCATTTCAGATCTTTAAAGAAAACACACATCAAAGGTAGAGCTGAGATCCCACCTCCTCTCTGAAATTTCCCATTATTTTATTGTTCGTGGAAAAAGAACAACGTAACAAGTAGTTAGAGGCAGCTTGGCCCCCACAAGCACCATGCTTACATAGAAGCTCACTGAATCCTTGTAACGACCTTGGATGGATGGTTCTACTACCCTTCACCATTCTCAACCAGATTCACTGTTTCCCGCACATGCTTAATACTCTGATGCTCTCTGTGTGCTCATATTAAGGGATCCCAGATGAAGAACGGAAACTTTATTTTGGCATCAATCCTTCCAGTTTAGCATGTAACTGCCATGGGGAATTAGGAGGAAAACCTTTGGATGCATATTGGATTCAGTGACTAGATTAGGAAATTGTAACAGGGTTTGCAGAGGGAAAACCCCCACAGGCTAGCTATCTATCTATTTCAATGAATTGGATCACATGATTATGGAAGCTAACAAGTTCAAAACTGGCACAGTGGACTGGCAGAATGTTAACCCACTAGAGCTGATGTTTTAGTTCAAGTCTAAGCTAGTCTGCTTTTGAGCCTGGAAGAACTAACATTGCAGATGAATTCTGAGGGCAGTCTTCTGGAGAATTATGTCTTAGGAGGCATATTTTTTGGGCGTACAGTTCAGGCCTTCAACTGATTGGATGAGGCCCACCCACATTATGGAACTGATTTAAATGTTAATATCATCCAAAACACTATCACAGAAAAACGGCAAAAATGTTTGACCAAGTATCTGTGCCCATAAAATTAAGCATCACAGAAACATCCAAGATTAGGCCGGAATAAGAAAGCAAGTTGGACAAGTAGGATCCAGTGCTGACTTATCCTGAAGGGCTATGTCTATCTTGTTCACTAATTTTTCTTGTTGACCAACAGGGTCCACAGCAACCTGAGAATAAATATTATAACAACTGAGAATAAATATTGGTTGAGTGAATGAAACACATATTCATTCAAAATGAATGAGAGCTTCCGTATATCCAACAAACAGAGATGTGAAAAATGTTTTTAACGCTTTTCTTTTAATGTCTAAGGAATAGACATTAAATAGACATTCCTCTAATGTCTAAGGAATAGTCATCCTCTGGACCTGAAATGTATTCCCATCTCCATAAACTCTAGTGGGACCTGAGAAATGGATGGAAAAGTCCAACTGGTTAGTTTCAGATTGCTCTTTGGAGAATGGAGGCAAGAAACTTTCCTACCCTCCTATGTCTTTGGGAGCAACCAATCAAGTGCTGTGATCCACAGTTTGGCTTCATTTGGTAATTCAGATACTTAATCACACAGTACCACACACAGCAATGACCTAGTTCTATTGGAGAACTCTTTCAGCTTCATAGAGATATTGACAGGTTCTGCCTCCTGGATCAAATTACAATAATATTTGATAACCAACTATTCTCCAAACAAGGAGAAGCTGATTCCTAGAGTTTCATCTTTTAAAGCATTTCATCTCAAAAGTGGTGCACACAAATTATCTGGAAGGCCTACTAAATTATAGACTTTTGGTCTCTACCACCAGAAATTCAGTAAACCTGGAATGAATCTGCTTTTTTACCAAGCAGCCCCAGGAGATACTGACATAGGAGATATATCCCACACACACCCGACAGACATAAAGGAGAATGTTTACCTACTTCTTTCATTTAAGGATCAACTTCTTTCATTTAAGGATCAACTTAATTCACAAAGAAAATGTTCATATACCCTGGGAAACTTCTTATTATTTGATACTGTACCTTATATGAACTCCTTATTGCAAAATTCAGAGTTGAATTGAAGAAAATGGGGAAAACCATTAGATCATTCAGATATGACCTAAATCAAATCCCTTATAATTATACAGTGGAAGTGACACTAGATTCAAGAGATTAGATCTGATAGACAGAGTGCCTGAAGAACTATGGATGAAGGATCGTGACATTGTGCAGGAGACAGTGATCAAGAACATTTCCAAGAAAAAGAAAAGCAAAAAGGCAAAATGGTTGTCTGAGGAGGCCTTACAAATAGCTGAGAAAAGAAGAGAAACTAAAGGCAAAGGAGAAAAGGAAAGATATACCTATTTGAATGCAGAGTACCAAAGACTAGCAAGGAGAGATAAGAAAGCCTTCCTCAGTGATCAGTGCAAAAAAATAGAGGGAAACAGTAGAACAGGAAAGACTAGAGATCTCTTCAAGAAAGTTAGAGATACCAAGGGAACATTTCATGCAAAGATGGGCACAATAAAAAATGAAAATGGTATGGACCTAGCAGAAGCAGAAGGCATTAAGAAGAGGTGGCAAGAATACACAGAAGAACTATACAAAAAGGTCTTCATGACCCAAATAATCACGATGGTGTGATCACCCACCTAGAGCCAGACATCCTGGAATGTGAAGTCAAGTGGGCCTTAGGCAGCATCACTATGAACAAAGCTACGGGAGGTGATGGAATTTCAGTTGTGCTATTTCAAATCCTAAAAGATGATGCTGTGAAAGTGCTTCACTCAATATGCCAGCAAATTTGGAAGACGCAGCAGTGGCCACAGGAATGGAAAAGGTCCGTTTTCATTCCAATCCCAAAGAAAGGCAATGCCAAAGAATGCTCAAACTACCTCACAATTGCACTCATCTCACACACTAGCAAAGTAATGCTCAAAATTCTCCAAGCCAGGCTTCAGCAATACATGAACCATGAACTTCCAAATGTTTAAGCTGGATTTAGAAAAAGCAGAGGAACCAGAGATCAAATTGCCAACATCCAGTGGATCATCGAAAAAGCAAGAGAGTTGTAGAAAAACTTCTACTTCTGCTTTATTAACTATGCCAAACTCTGTGACTGTGTGTATCACAACAAACTGAGGAAAATTCTTCAAGATATGGGAATACCAGATCACCTGATCTACCTCCTGAGAAATCTGTATGCAGGTCACGAAGCAACAGTTAGAACCAAACATGGAGCAACAGACTGTTTCCAAATCGGGAAAGAAGTACGTCAAGGCTGTATATTGTCACCCTGCTTATTTAACTTACATGCAGAGTGCATCATGCGAAATGCTGAGCTGGATGAAGCACAAGCTGGAAACAAGATTCCTGGGAGAAAAATCAATAACCTCAGATATGCAGAAGACACCACCCTTATGACAGAAAGTGAAGATTTAAAGAGCCTCTTGATGGAAGTGAAAGAGGAGAGTAAAAAAGTTGGCTTAAAAGTCAACGTTCAGAAAACTAAGATCATGGCATCTGGTCCCATCATTTCATGGGAAGTAGATGGGGAAACAATGGAAGCAGTGACAGACTTTATTTTTTTGGCTCCTAAATCACTGCAGATGGTGACTGCAGCCATGAAATTAAAAGACGCTTACTCCTCAGAAGAAAAGCTGTGACCAACCTAGATGGCATATTAAAAAGCAGAGACATTACTTTGCCAACAAAGGTCCATCTAGTCAAAGCTATGGTTTTTCCAGTAGTCATATATGGATGTGAGAGTTGGACCATAAAGAAAGCCGAGCACTGAAGAATTGATGCTTTTGTACTGTAGTGTTGGAGAAGACTCTTGAGAGTCCCTTGGACTGCAAGGAGATCCAACCAGTCCATCCTAAAGGAAATCAGTCCTGAATATTCATTGGAAAGACTGATGTTGAAGCTGAAACTCCAATACTTTGGCCACCAGATGTGAAGATCTGACTCATTTGAAAATACCCTGATGCTGTGGAAGATTGAAGGTGGGAGGAGAAGGGTAGACAGAGGATGAGATGGTTGGATGGCATCACCAACTCAATGCACATGAGTTTGAGTAAGCTCCGGGAGTTGGTGATGAACAGGGAAGCCTGGCGTGCTGCAGTCCATGGGGTTGCAGAGTTGGACATGACCGAGCAACTGAACTAACTGTATTTTATATTTTTTGTTAACATTATTAACATTATAATTAATATTATATTAATATTATCTTCCATTTGAGTAAGCTTTACTATTTATAAAGCACACTCCAGTGTTCTTGCCTGGAGAATCCCAGAGGCAGGGGAGCCTGGCGGGCTACTGTCTCTGGGGTCACACAGAGTCGGACACGACTGAAGCGACTTAGCAGTAGCAGCAATATTTATATATTAAAAGGCTTCCCTGGTGCCTCAGTTCACTTGTGAAGAAGCCTCTTGCAAATACAGGAGATGCAGGAGACTGCCACAGTTCAATCCCTGGATCAGGAAGATCCCCTGAAGGAGGAAATGGCAAACCACTCCAGTATTCTTGCCTGGGGAATCCCATAGACAGAGGAGCCTGGTAGGCTATAGTCCATGGGGTCACAGAGAGTTGGACACGATTGAGCGACTGAGCACATCCACACGTGCTATTTATGTATTATGTTGTTTGATCCACTCAATCGTCCTTTATAAAGTAGGCAGAGAGAGGTATAATTATCCACATTAGACTGATGAGAAACTGAGATTTAGAAAGATTAAGCGGCTACCAGATTGCTCAAGTAGTAAGTGTCTTAAAGATGACAATTTTTTGAGGACAAAAATTATCTTTTTGTGGGCCCAAGAGTGGATATGAGTCAAACGCTGGTACTTCTTTTTCACACTTGAATATCATCTGTACATTGTAATCTGAAGGCAGTCTTCTGGAGAATTATTTCTTGGGAGTCTGTTTTTTGGGGGGTACTGTTCAGGCCTTCAACCAGTTGGATGAGTACTAGAGCCTTCAAAAGGAGAGTGCAAAATCCCTTCTTGGAAAATTAACCAAGACAGCTCCTCTCCCACTCTCCCAGTCTTAATCCTGGCAGTGCACTTTGCCTGCTTCTTAGAGGTTTCCATCAGGATTGTTCTCATCATTTTCTGCTGCTTCTTTTTACTCTTTAAGGCTTTGGTGGTTCTAACGTCTGTATGAACCGTTGTGATAACAGTGGTCTTATTTCTCCCAACTCCAGAAGACACTTTAGCCTTCTTCCTCCAAATACCCTTCAGGACTTCTCTTTAGAATTCAGCTTTGCCCCTAGTTCAAAGTCTGCCTTTGTCCTACCCAGATGGCAGCTAGCATGCTCTAGAAAAATTAAAAATTCACCTAATAGGAAATAAAATTTTTTTAGCAGAAAACACAGCTGTGTCATCTTTTGCTTGCATGAGTATAGGCTCTTATAGGCCAACTTCCCTGTAAAAATCCTATTGTTTGCCTGGTTTCCCACTGTAATTACTATTAGCTCCCCTTTCACTCTCAGAAGTGTCTCAGATTACACAATAAACTGAATGGCCATCCTACTCAGATGACATCTCTCCATGGGAATTCAACATATATGTTTTAGAATAACTGGTAGCATTTGGTGCCTCTCAGCATTAGTTAGGTAATGTTAATCAGGAAGCTTATTAAAAATAGATTTCAAGCGCCTCTGCTCCCCTCCCCACAGAAAACTACAGAAACAGCATTTTTATTTTTAAAAACGCATTTTATTGTATATTGGAGTAGAGCTGATGAGCAATGTTGTGATAGTTTCAGAGGGACAGCAAAGGGACTCAGCCACACATTCACATGTATCCCTTCTCCCCCAGGCTCCCCTCCCATCCAGGCTGCCACATAAACATTGAGCGGAGTTCCCTGTGCTATACAGTATGTCCTTGTTGGTTATCCATTTTAAATATAGCAGGGTATACGTATCCATCTCAAACTCCCTAACTATCCCTCCCCGTCATCTCTCCCCTCTGGCAACCATAAGTACGTTCTCTGCATGTCAGTGAAACAGCATTTTTAGAGTAGAGATAAAGCATCTGTATTTTGAGTATGTTCCCCAGTGATTCTGATCATGTTCTTCTACAGACTTTGGGGCTTACTCTTCTGGAGTATTTCTGCTCTATCCCCTTGGTAGCTTCATGACCTTGGGCAGATTCTTCAGTTGCCCTAAATCTAATTTCACCTGTGAGGATAGGCAAGCTTCTATAAAAAGCACCCAGAGAATCTCAGTGACTTAACACAACATAGGTTTATTTCTCATTTGTGCCATGGTCCAGTACAGGCTGGATGGCGTTTCCGCCTCACATAGGAAATCAGGTCTAGATTCCTTCCATCAGGTGCCACCAACCCCTGCAGAGTTTCCTGCTGGATCCTATGAGCCAAGCTGGAGTATGAGAGAAAAGAGAGGACAAGGAGCATCATGCAGGACTGTCAGGGCCAGACCTGGAATGGTACACACGACATCCATAGTCTATTGGCTTAAACATAGGAACATGGTTGCCCCTAACCATAAAAGATGACAGAAATGCCATGTCTCTGTATATCCAGGAGAAAAGTAAGGGATTGGATTTGGTCCCTGCCATAGACCCCTATTCTGGTCATCAAATGTTTGCTGATGCTTAGTCCTTTACATAGACAGTCCGCAGGAGACAACCCAAATCCTAGAGCCCTTCCAGTGCCTGCTGCTAGTTTCCATCCAGGATTGCCAAGGGATGCACAATCCTCCCCATCAAGTCCAGATGCTACCCTCTTCTTGTCTAGAGATCTGTGTGTGCATGCCTGCTCAGTCACTCAGTTGAGTCATGTCTGACTCTTTGCAGTGCTATGGACTATAGCTGACCAGACTCCTCTGTCCATGGGATTTCCTAGACAAGAATACTGGAGTGGGTTGCCATTTCCTCCTGCAAGGGATCTTCCTGACCCAGGGATCCACAAGCATCTTCTGCAGCTCTGGCATTGGCAGACAGATTCTTTACCACTGAGCCACCTGGGAAGCCCCTAGAAATTTTAACTTTAGATCAAGAAGACAACTTATATTTCCCTTCCCCAATGCCCACCCAATATACAGTGATGGGTTAAGGGAACGGTATTCTCAAAAGAAATCCCACATGGCTCAGACGGTAAAGCGCCTGCCTACAATGCGGGAGACCTGGGTTCAATCCCTGGGTCAGGAAGTTCCCCTGGAGAAGGCAATGGCACCCCACTCCAGTATTCTTGCCTGGAAAATCCCATGGACGGAGGAGCCCGGTAGGCTACAGGCCATGGGGTTGCAAAGAGACGGACACGACTGAGCGACTTCACTTCAGAAAGCAAACACTCAGCATTTGACTATGACTAGAAGGGCAGGAAAAGGTTCCCTTCCTTGAGGTTAGAGATGTGTTTTCATTAGACCTTAATTTGGCTTTCTGGGAAGCATTACTTTGTCCCTCATTCTCTGGTCCTTGACTTACACTTTGTGGTGTTTTTCCCCAGTTGATAATCTCTCTGTCCTTGGCTTAAGAGAGCACTGGGGTATATGTCTTAGAAGTTTTATAGGAGTCCATTTCCTACTGAAGCAGATTTTGAGGCCCAGTGGCTGTTTTACAACTGGGAAAGTTCTTGCCACCAGTTAGTTGCGTGTGCTCGTAGCCACTCCCAAAGTTCTTTCCTGATATAATCCTCAAGTCTGATTTCTAGCTTTCCTGGTTTGCCTCCACCATTTCCCCCTATCCCCCACTCTCTGTCTTTCTCTCCTTAATGGTGACCACCCTGAACTCATCTGAAACAACATGAAGGAAAGAGTCACATCTAACCTGATTTGGTCAAAAGCCTAAGTCACTTTGTTAAGTTGAGGAATGTTACTAGATCTTTGTCACTCAATCCTTTTCTAAGAGTCTTAACTTTGGGAATCTAGAAGCAGTTAGTTTTCCCAAACCTGATGCCCTGAATTCCTGGACTCATCCTCTCTCCTTCCACTGTAACTTGTAAACTGGCTAGTTGATTTGATTCCTATGTTGTTTTTTGTTGTTGCTGGTGTTTACTTGTTCATTTTGTCATACCTTGTCAAAGATAGCCAATAATAGCCACACTTCCACTAACACTTTGATATATTCCAACTATTTTTCTTGGCGTTACAGTTCAAATATACATTAATTGTCTTCCAAATTAAAGAAGCTGACAGTTTTACCAAATATTTCACTATATAACATAATCACATTTCTGGGCTTTGGTGTCAGTTTCTTTGCTACCCATTACCCAACTGCTAAGCCAGTGTCATCTATTTTTGGGTTTTGTTTAGGCAGAACCCCTACTTCAAAGCACCAATATAAGTATACGGGCATACTAAGTCGCTCAGTTGTGTCCAACTCTTGCAACCCTGTGGACTATAGCCCTCCAGGCTCCTCTGTCCATAGGATTATCCAGGCAAGAATACTGGACTGGGTTGCCATGCTCTCTTGATCCAAGGATCTTCCTAACCCAAAGATCCAACTCGTGTCTCTTAGGTCTTCTGCATTGGCAGGGGAGTTCTTTACTACTAGCGACACTTGGGAAATGCAATACAATATGTTAGTCACTCAGTCGTGTCCGACTCTTTGTGACTCCATGGACTGCAGCCTATTAGGCTCCTCTGTCCACGGAATTCTCCAGGCAAGAATACTGGAGTGGGTTACCATTTCTTTCTCCAGGGGGTCTTCCCAACCTCGGGATCAAACCTGGGTCTCCTGCATTGCAGGTGGATTCTTTACCATTGGAGCCACCAGGGAAGCCCTCAATACAAGTATGGTGGTGGTGGTTTAGTAGCTAAGTATATGTGCTATCTAATATAACAAAATAACGAAAATAGACTTTTATTTCTTGCTTGTGTCACCAAGGTATACTCTGCTCCACACACATGTTCAGGTACCCAGGTTCCTTTTGTTAAATGGTTCTAATGTTCCCTTAGTGCCTTTATGCTCTCTCTGGATCCTTTATATCTGCTCAGCAGATAAGGGGTGAGAAGCAGCCTGGAGGATTAGGTGGGAGATTTTAATGGGTCAATAGTTTATATGCTTATACCCATATTCTCCTAGCTATACCTGACTGCAAGAATGCCTGGGATATACAGTCAGGGAGAAAAGAGAAGTTATTTGATAACTTGTAACTGGCCAGCCTTTGTTTGCCTTATCTGTGAAATGGGGATAATCATAATATCTACCTCATAAGATTGTTGCGGGATTACATAAAATAATTGATGGAAAAAACAGTCTGGCATAGACTCACAGTAAATAACCAACATATACTATTTATTCCATCATTATTATGCATATTTTCAGTATTGGCCAAAGTTAAATATTCTCTGTGAGATGTTTCTACCTAACTTGAAATGATTAAGCTCTCAACTGTCCAACCTCCTCACGAAGAGACAAAATCCACCCGAGGTGAATTCCTGCCTCAGAAATCAGGCTCTTCTAGGGAATTCACAGATAAAAGACATTAAACTCTTTTTATAAAGAGGGTCACACTGGTGAAGACACCCCACAGTAAGTCATTGTGTGAGAGGACAAAACAGCAGGAAATGGACCTCACTGTGGTCAAGAGTAACGGTATAGATGTCTGGAGAGAAGGTACAAACTGCTGAAATTCTGAGCTAGCAATCACCACTGAGAACAGAGAGCAATCTACAAGTATGTGAGTCTTGAGCCCCCACTGTGTGTCTGGACCTTGACTGAGGGTCAGAGGAGAAGGGCAGGCACACAGCTGCAATGGATCCCAAGAGCCTGGGACCCATGACATTCATTTCTGATTGTTTGGAAGACGTTTCTCCAAAACATTATCAATAATGGCTTGTTTCCCTAGGTTCACTCACAAAAGCCTATTTTACAATCAGAGTTCATTTTAAACAGTTCTCATTAATGTAGTGGTAAGAGTCTACATTCCTGGTTTTCAGTTATCGTTTTTTGGCTTGACAGCCATATGGCATTTTGAAAAATCACTCAACCTTCAGATTCTGTTTATACTTACTAAAGGGAATAATGCTGTGATGGGTTTTGTACTATGTCAGCTTAGCTAAGCTGGAACTATGTTTCCCTGAATTTCCTTCTCTGCACAGTTTTGGATTGCCATGAGCCCCGAGAGACATTGATTTGGAAGATGGAAGTGAACCAGATGCCACGTTCTTAAGCTCAGAATTAGGGGCAAGATACCAGGTGCCATTGTAGCTCATGTAATTTGTCTCTGATCTCATTTTGATGATCCAGAGTCACAGACAGGCTTGCAGCTGCTGTAGCCCTAACTGAGTCTTCCTTTCATTTTTCCAGCTACTTAGTCAGTTGCATGTGTGGCTTTGTTATGGAAGTTTCCAACTTCTCCTGGAGATCATCTGCATCGTCAAAGCTGAGGGGTTAGAAAGAGTGTAAGACCAAGGCAGAGAAAATTCAGCCACTGAAATGCCATGTAATGTCAGCATCCCATGGTTAATATCATCCTCTTCTTCACTCTGACCACCTGAAGCCTCCAATCTGATGCTTCATTCTCCTATTTTGAACAAAAGTCAGATTCACAACTTTACCCCACCCCTCTGGGCTGTGAAGCCACACGTATTAGGCTTTTCAAGAGCTTATCTGTCTAGTAGCTTTAAAAAATAGTCATAAAAGCTCATCTTCTGTGCTGGTCTCCCTTATTCAATATTTTATTTTTCTCACTGAGATGCTGGCTGTGTGGTATTACAAAGGCCCAGAGTGAGACTTACTCTCATAGAAAATTAGACTGAGACTATTTGGGGCATTTTATCACTGGAGTTGGAATGGGTGGGAGCTCTTTAGTGGCGAATAGAATGCTGTCTGCAGAGAGAAGATACTAGTGAGACCATGGATGTGCAGAAGGTAAAGCAGGAGGAAAGCAGGGATGAGAAAGAGGGAGTGCCTTTGGGAGAATTTTCTTTCTGCTTTCCTTATCTCACAGTAGACCCATCACCAAACATTCTGTCCAAAAATGGGTGAGTTGGTTTCCTGTGGCTACCATATGAATGACCACAAGCTATCTGTATCATTTTTTTTTAGATTCCGGATAGAAGTAATATCATGTAATATTTGTCTTTCTCTGACTTACTTCACTTAATATGATAATCTTTCGGTTCATCCATGTTGCTGCAAATGGCATTTTTTCATTTTTTTATGGCTGAGGAATATTCAGTTGTATATATGTACCACATCTTCTTTATCTGTTCCTCTGTTGATGGACATTCAGGTTTCTTCCATGTTTTGGCAATTGTAAACAGTGCTGAAATGAGCACCAAGGTGCATACATTTTTCAAATTATGGTTTTCTCCAGATGTATATCCAGGAGTGGGATTGCTGGATCATATGGTAGCTCTATCTTTAGTTTTTAAGGAACCCCCCCATACTGTTTTCCATAGAGGTTGTACGAATTTACATTCCCACCGTCAGCGTAGGAGGGCTCCCTTTTCTCCACACCATCTCCAGCATTTGCTGTTTGTAGACTTTTTGATGATGGCCATTCTGACTGCTTTGAGGTGATACTTCATTGTAGCTTTGAATTCCATTTCTCTGATAATTAGTGATGTTGAACATCTCTGCATGTGCTTTTTGGCCATCTGTATATCTTCTTTGGAGAAATGTCTATTTAGACCTTCTGCCCATTTTTGATTAGGTTACTTGTTTTTTTGCATAGAGCTGCATGAGTTGTTTAAAGTCCAACAACCCATGATGTCAGGGTAAGAATTCTCTGATAGACTGTGAAGCATAGAGGTATATTCCATTTATTAAATCTCTTTTGTGAACATTATTAAGAGTCCTTATGATGGAGAAATATGTGATTATTCTGTAGAGTGTATTTTTTCCAAATTTCTGACTCTAGCTAGTGTAAAAACCTACATAACTAGAAGATTCTTCAACACATAGGTTATACATAATGAATAAAACATCAGGCAATAAGGAAGCAGATAGTACTAACAGCCTCCAAAATCAGGATCATCTGCACATTTTTCTCTATTCATCCTCCCATTCTTTCTCCTCTAACACCTACAAAAGAATTTGAGTCACTTATTTTCCATCTTCCTTCTTGCCTATAATCTCCAAAGATTTGCAATATTGCCATATACTGGAATAATATTTCTTTCAAAAAACTGCCAAGAAGCTTATTATGTTAGTCTCTATCAAAGGGATGGGTTTTTTGTTTTTTTTTTCCTTACTTCTAACCGTGCTTCATTTTCCTTGCCTTCCTGTCTCTGGAAACAATTCTTAAGAAATAAATAAGCAAACAATGGAATACACTGAGAAGAAGTAATGAGGAAAACATGTTAACAAAAATGTGAATGCAACTTAGAAGATGAGACTGTATTTAAATATAGCCTGCTGATTAAGGTTTAGTGTTTGTTCTTTTTTTTTTTGAGCAGTTTATAAAGACATTTGCTGGTAACACAGATGTGCCAACAGGCTTCTCAAGTAAATATTGACTTCAGTTGACAAAGCCTGACATTTTCTCTGGTTTTTCTGACACTAGCAAGACACTTGCTTCATAGTATGTGCGGGAAGGTAGAGGGTAAATAAGCAAGCAGATGGTTACTGACTCTACAGGAAAAATGGGCAGTAGTCCACAGAGAACACAGCTCCCACAGCCGTGGTTCCCAAACCTGGGGCAGAAGATAGAAAATACATACAGGTTCCCAGCCAGGTTTTAATTCAGAAAGTTAAGTGATTGCCCAGGCATCTGTATATTTAAGCTTTGATATACAGGCAGGTTTGGAATTACAGCCCTAAAGGCTTCTATCTAGCACTGTTATAACTACTGGCCCAGCACCTACGTCAGCAGAGCTCTTGGGGGCCAAGATGGAATAAGATGTGAAGGATGCACTAACCTTATGTTCTACAGAGAAGGTCCCTCAAGGTTATGGTTGAAGCACATGGCCACTGTGTCTATTTCTTGCATAAAGAGTGGAATTTATCCCATGGGCTGCCAATTTGGCACCCATTTGGAGCATTAAATTCACTTAGCAAGTCAGAAAGGGAAGCTTTTTAAAAACACCGTTTCAGTTAGGATAAATTTCAACTATGGCTTATACTCTCTTTTTTTTAAATTAATTTATTTTTAATTGAAGGATAGTTGCTTTACAATATTGTGTTCGTTTTTGCCATATATCAACATGAATCAGCCTTAGGTATACCAATGTCCCCTTCCTCTTGAACCTCCTTCCCACCTCCTTTCTTTACTGCAGATAGCTGTGACTACTCAGACCTGAATAAGGGCATCTAACTACACCTTATGTTTTAAATATCACAGATCTAAATAGTCTTTTGAAGATCAGTCAGTCAACCCTACTCAGGAAATGCCAACCACAGTGAGAATAATGGATAAGCCACTGCAGGTCATCAGACATGGGTTTGAACACATCGACTTACTTCTTACTGGCTGTGACTGTGGGCACAAATACTTCATACCAGTTCTTCAGTGTCTTGCTCTGTAAAATGGAGGTAACCACAAGACTTATCATACAGGGTTATCAATAAGTTATAATAACATGTAATACATGTAAAGCTCCTGCTGCTGCTGCTGCTAAGTCACTTCAGTCATGTCCAACTCTGTGCGACCCCATAGACGGCAGCCCACCAGGCTCCTCCATCCCTGAGATTCTCCAGGCAAGAATACTGGAGTAGGTTGCCATTTCCTTGTCCATGTAAAGTTCCTATACTATTTTTAAATGTTTCAATTTTATATTGGAGTATAGTTGATTAACAATATTGCATTCATTTCAAGCATATGGTGAAGTGATTCAGTTATACATGTATCTATTTTATATATATATATGTGTGTGTGTGTGTATATATATACACACACATTATTTTCCCATTTAGGTTATTACAAAATATTGAGCAGAGATCCCTGTGCTATACAGTAGGTCCCTGTGGGTTATCTATTTTAAATATAGCAGTGTATACATGTCAATACCAAACTTCCAATCTGTTCCTCCCTGCCACCCTTCCCCCTTGGTATCTATAAGTTTGTTCTCGAAGTCCATGAATTTGTTTCTTTTTTGTAGGTAAGTTCATTTGTATCAATTTTTTTGGATTCTGCATATAATCGAAGTCATAAGATATCTTTCTCTGGCTGATTTACTTCACTTATGATAACCTCCATGTCCATCCATGTTACTGCAAATGGCATTATTTCACTCTTTCTTAATGGCTGAGCAACATTCTATTGTATATACATATATAAGAAGAAGACCCACATCTTTATCCATTCATCCTTCGATAGGCATTTGAGTTGCTTCCATGTCTTAACTATTGCAAACAGTGCTGCAATGAATACTGGAATGCATGTTTACTTTTGAACTATGTTTTTTTTTTCTTTCCAGATATATGCCCAGAAGTGGGATGACTGGATCATATGTTAGCTCTATTCTTAGTTTTTTAAGGAGCCTCCATACTGTTCTCCATAGTGGCTGTGCAATTTACATTCCCACCAACAGTGTAGGAGGGTTCCCTTTTCTCCACACCTTCTCCAGCATTTAAAACTCCTATATCATTATCTGGTTCATATTAAGCAATAAAAGTATAAGCTATTAAAAGTGTTATTATTGGTATTATATCTGGCAGATAGCCAATACTCAATACATCATGATGATGATCATGATGGTGTCAACTGAGGTTATTCCTTCAGCCCACCATCTCCACCACCGCCACCTCTGAGGACCTCAAAGAGAAGCAATTAGACATACTGCTCTTCAGAGTCAAGTTCATATATGATGGATTGTGAAATAACTCAGGGCAGAGAGGGAGCCAACAATCTTCCCTCTGCATAATAAAGCTGTTGAAAGTATTTCACAAGAAAGAGAGTCAAAGTTATGTCAATGGGAGGAACAACAACATCTCTTTGCAGATCAAAAAGAGCAAAGTCAAATCTTCAGTTCACCAAGGGCATCTAGCTACTGTCTGGAGAAGAAACTCTGGCGCTTCTGCCTCCTCATACATGAGACTAGATCCTGAAGGACAAGCAAACACAGGGGTGGTCCCCCACCCATTCATCATTGACATTCAGTGATGAAGGCTGTGGAATTTTTAAGACCTGAGACTGAGCTTGGAACTTAAAGATTTCCAAATGAGAGGGAATTCTAAAGGCAGATGAAAGTACTAGAAGTGGAAAGGAATGAAAGAGTAAGAATTCTTAGTAGAGGGAGATGAGTAGAAAGTTTAGGATCAAGAGAAGTCTGCAAGGCACCCTCACATTGCCTGGGAAATATCAAGGTAAGCCTTTCCCAGCAGGCCTGGGCAGTGAGAGTTTGACCTTTGTGTGATCCAGAGAAGCCAATGAAATAACCTGGGGGAGAATGCCAATTCTTCCTCCATCTTTCAAGATTCTAAAGTGTGTGTATTGTGGTGGGGGTGGGGGATTATACACGTATCCAAATAGTTATGGAATACCAGCTGGGTGTCCCTACAACTCATGTCCATCCTGACACTGTTGACCTGGAGACAGTTAAGGGCTCAGTCCCACATTTTCAGATGCCATTCTCAAGTCCAGGCTGTTACCTGGGCTTCTGACTGACCAGCTGTGGAGTTCCCACAACCTCCTCCTCAGGTCCCATTAATTTGGTGGAATGGCTCAACTCAGAGAAACATTTTACTTATGGAAAAGATGCATAGGGCAAGGTATGAGAAAAAGGCATATAACTTCCATGCCCTCCCCACTTACCACATGCTTACCACTCTCCATAAATCTCCACATATTCACCAACATGGAAGCTCTCCAAATCCGAACCCTTTGGGTTTTTATGGAGGATTCATTATATAGGCACGATTGATTAAATTGTTGGCCATTGGCAACTGATTAAACCCCCAGTCTGTCTCTCTTCCCCAGGGTCAGGGGTTGGGACTAAATGTTCCAACTTTTGAATCACATGGTTCCTTTTTCTGGCGACTGGCCCCAACCTTAGCTGCAGTCCAAATATCACCTCATTAACATAACAAAAGGCACAAGCCCGGCTTTATGGCTCTTATCAGGAAATTCCAAGTGTTTTAGGAGCTCTGTACCAGAAATGGGGATGAAGACCACACATACTTTTCTTATTATAAATTGCAATCCTCTTCCCCACTCTACAGAACTTTGGTCAACTAAAGCCCTTCATTAAAAATTGTTTCATACTGAATAGGGAATCCTCCTATACTGT
>NW_011494897.1:1567331-1572038 GCF_000754665.1 Bison bison bison
TGGTAGAAATATAAGTTGGTACAGCCACTATGGAAAACAGTACGGAGAATCCTCAGAAAACTAAAAATAGAGTTGCCATATGACCCAGCAATTCCCGAGGCACATATCTGAACAAAACTATAATTCAAAAAGATACATGCACTCCTATGTTCATAGCAGCATTGTTTACAATAATGGAGATATGGAAACAATCTAATTGTCCATCAACAGATGGATAATGAAGATGAATATATATATACATATGTATGTATAATGGAATATTACTCAGCAATGAAAAGAATACCATTTGCAGCAACATGGTTAGACCTGGAGATTATCATACTAGGTGAAGTAAGTCAGAAAGAGGAAGACAAATACCATATGCTATCACTTATAAATGTAATCTAAAATATGACACAAATAAACTTATCTACAAAACAGAAACAGAATCACAGGTGTAGAGAACAGAATTGTGGTTGCCAAGAGGGAGGGAGGTGGTAGAGGAACAGAGTGGGTATTTGGAGTTAGCAGGTTCAACCTATCACATATAGAATGGATAAATAACAAGGTCCTACAGAGTAGCACAGGGAGCTACACTCAATATTCTGTGATAAACCATAATATAATAATATAATAACCATATATAATATATAATATGTGATAAGCCATCATATAATATAAACCAAAATATAGAAACAATTAAAAAAAGAATGTATATACATGTGTAACTGAGTCCCTTTGCTGTATAGCAGAAATTAACAAAATATTGTAAATCAACTGTATGTCAATAAAAAAAATTTTTTAATGTCTCATAACTTTATTGAAGTCCAGTGTGGCGTTACCTCAGGGAGAGTTATAAGGGACAGTGTTTCCTGTTTCATGGGTTCCACCCCCCAACTATGGCTCAGAGGACAGCAAGAAGTAACAGTTCACAGCCTGTCATCCCGCACTACCCTGAATGATCAAAAAGGATAGCTGGAGACACCACTGTGAACAGAAAAGGGAGGGGCTTACTTATATCAGTAGTTGATTGAAAGTTGTTTTGATAGATGCTAGGAGTCGGACACGACTGAGTGACTTCACCTTACTTTTCACTTTCATGCATTCGAGGAGGAAATGGCAACCCACGCCAGTGTTCTTGCCTGGAGAATCCCAGAGACAGGGGAGCCTGGTGGGCTGCCGTCTACGGGGTCGCACAGAGTCGGACACGACTGAAGTGACTTTGCAGCAGCATGGGACCTAAGGGCTTCCCAGGTGGCACTAGTGGTAAAGAACCTGCTCACCAGTGCAGGAGGCACAAGAAAAATGTGTTCAATCCCTGGGTGGGGAAGATTCCCTGGAGGTGGGCAGGGCAACCCACTCCAGTATTCTTGCCTATATCCACGGGCTACACTCCATGCGGTCGCAAAACATTGAACAGGACTGGAGCAACTGAGCATGCACACACGCGTGGGACCTAAAGGCAGCACAAAGTATGTTACATGCAAAACTTTCCAGGGTTCAAATAATTAAAGCTTTGAACATATTACCAAAAGCGTTTGTTAATTTCCCATTTCAGGAACGCTTTTAAATACGTAGACCATCATCTCGCACAGTTTCATTTTTAATTTTGCTTACATGTAAGAAGCTACCCTCAGATTTTTTAGGTTAAGCTCCTTGTGCTTATATATTACCAGCATGGGGAAAAAAAGCCATATAAAACGTGACAATAGTCAAAATAGGTTCATATCAATTTTACCCTCAAAACCTGCTATGAGCAAATGAAAACACTGGGATTCACAAAATTTAACATAACCTGGGTCACAAAGCTCCTGTAGAATTTTGACTTATCCAAGGCTCCTGACCTCAGTCTCACACCTGTTCTCTGGGTCATTCTGAGCCGCACTGTAGGGAGGGGTCAGTAGTGATTCAAAGTTACTTCCTTGACTAGAGATACTTCTAGGAGAAAGGAGCATTGAACACAAATGTCCCTATGTAGTTTTAATACATTTGAATTAAAACATAAAAATTCAGCTTATCATACAAATAATGTTTTTTTATGTTTCTGTTTTGTTTTTTCGCTCAAATTGTTATTGAACTCCTTTAGGTACTCAAATATTCCCCAACTCCCTTCTGTGAAGAACACTGAGCTAAATGCTATGATGGAAGGCAGAGGTGGTCTGTCTCATAGAAGGATGGATGTTTGGCTTTTGCACAAGGACACAGGGGCCAGGACAGTAAATCAGAGTTTATTTCAGCTGAGGTCCCCTTGTTCCTGGACAGGGGAAAAAAGTACAGTTAAACAGATAGGATTAGTTTGTATCATGGTCAAAAGTAGAATTCAAACTTTGATATTCAAGACAGCTTGAAAGGCAGAAAGTACCACCCAGGTTCCAACATGAAGACTGGACTAACTTGGTCAGCAAAGCAGGCTTTAGCCACTGAGGATGACTGAACCCATGTTGCTCTGATTCTACCACAAGACTTAAACCAGTGACCCCTGAGATCTACTTGGTCAAAATATTTTTTAAAGTAGGACCTGCCCATAGCATCCATTTTACTTCCTCAGCATCAGGCTGGGTTCCCACCCTTATTATTAACATCTGGTGGTACTACTATATCTACAGAAGTTTTGTAAGTGTGTGTGTATGTAACAGAGAAAAACAAAGGTGACTCCATACTGGATTCATTCCTTTATATTCTATTGCTACAAGTTAATCACTGAAGGGATGTTGCCTGTAGCTTAAAGTATACACAATGACCCATCTCTGAGAACTCTGCCTCCCATACTTGAGCTTAAACTGAAATGCCTTTGTTTAGCTCACAGGAAACATCAGATGTGGACCAGGCCCACCTATAAATGGCTGCAAGAAAGAAGAGATTAACACATCCCCTTTGATTCTGGTCAGAACCACGAAATATTTGCAACGACTTGTCTCCTTTTTAAACTTTATCTCCTTACCTCCCCCTCTTTGTTTTATAAAAGACACAAGCATCCAAACCCAGGCAAGATGGTACTTTGGGACACTGGTCTACCGTCTTCCTGGTCATCTGGTTTTCTTTATAAAGGTCGCTATTCCTTGCCCCCCAAATCCATCTCTTGATCTACTGGCCTGTTGTATGGTGAGCAGTATGAGCTTGAACTCAGTAGCATGTGTGAGGGAGAGAGAAATAGAGACAGAGAATGAAGGAGAGATGATCTCTCACTCAGCACTGCACCCCCTGCCCCCAGTCTCTGCAGCGCTTCCAACTCTAGGGCCTGAGACTCACAGAGAATCCCAAATTTCAGTCCTTATTCCTTAGTCTTCATAGATATACTACACACTTTGAAGTGCTGAGTTAGTTTGTAAGAAACTGAAATAGAAGAATTGTGTAGAAGAGTAATGAGAAAGAAAATTTCAAAGATAAGGTTTGGGCCAAATTCTGAGAACCGGAATGATAGGCCAAGGGAAGTTTTTGAGAAACATAGTGTTTTGTTTTTTTTTTTCTTTTCTTTTCTTTTAGAAACACATTTTAGAAACTATCTGGGTGTTTAGCTTCTGTAAACCAAAGATATATGCAGCCAACTGCTCTTCAGCCAATGATTTTGACAGCATTTAAACATTGTCTTTGTACATTTGCCACAATTTATGCAAAGAATGCATTTCCTGAAAGTTATGTTTAAGTTACATGTTGCAAATCAAATCACATTTTAAATGTACTCAGGGACCTTGCTATTTAAAGAGCATTTTGTCTACTGAACACATGTGCATATGAGTGTGTGTGTGTGTGTGTGTGTATACTAAATTCATCTTGGCTTACAAATTGGATAAAACTGTGGCTTACTCACCCACTAAATTTACTGTTTTTAAAACTCTTGATTTTCTGTTGTTTTCAAGGAGTTCAATGGCCTGATATAGAAAAAAACAAAAAAACTACTGTCCTAATTATTTGCCTAACTTTCAGACAGGAAAACGCCAGTTCATTGTCATTTACTTCATGCCCACAATAAGTATCTGAGGTGTCAGAATGTCTGGTGACAGTGTGTTTTATTTTTAAGAGTATAAGAGGGAGGAGGGAAAGAACTTCTTGGAATCTTCCCAAAGTCTATGTGAAATGCTGTTTGTCTGTTTTGAAGGACACGGTGAGCTGGTGAAACCAGGGAGGGGAGGAAGAGACTGTTCAAGGCAATGGCCTGCTGGCGGGAGGAGGAGGTTGCTAAATCCAGCTTGGAGGAACTCCACACATCAAAGAACTGGTTTGCTGAAGCTCCACTCCCAGGCCTTTCTGAATCACTCAGCTCAGCCAGACACAATAAGCCTGTTGCTTGAACTACCCAGCCCATGTCTCCAGTTTCCCCTTTTGCTTTGTCAGCAGGAACCTTATCCATGTGCATATAAGCACTGCTCACATTTGCATGCAAGAGCCATCTGTTTATTTTGCACAGGCTGGCTGAGACCTTCTCTGAATATTTTTCTGGTCATCTTGATCTTGAACAACCCTTTAACTACTCCCATCTCAAGGCTCTTTCTCACAAGACTTTCTGTTCTGGGATAATGTGTCCCAGGGCAGAGATTAGGACTATGCCAGGGAGATAAAAATGTTGCCAGAGCAGTGGTGGGACCATGCCCATCCCACCTGCCCTGGCTCTGCTTGTTTACAAGCTCCCCACTTGACCACACCACCTCCCTCTCCATGCATATTCATCATGCATCACAAACCATGACCGAATGTGGGGGCAGGGGTCATTCAGCCAATCATAACTGTACA
>NW_011494897.1:1572138-1576193 GCF_000754665.1 Bison bison bison
CAACTGGAGACTATTTATCAACCCTGGAACAAATTCATATCAAACTAGAGGTTATATTGATGAGACGTTTAAATATTCATTTAATTCAGCTCAATGACTAAAGAATTACATTAATTATCTAAAATTCTGTCTATTGGTTTGACTGCTGTTTTACAAAGTTAACTGACTCTTCAGTTCATGTTGATATATCCTGTGAGTAGCTTCTTCTCAAAAGTAGACTATTTCCCTGCTCAAGCTCAACGTGCCCTTGGAGAGTTCAGGGAAACGAAGGAAAGGACCTCAAGACCTTATGGAAAGAGCAAATGCGGAGAGGGTTGGCTTAGAAGAACGGTTCATATTTTTGATTTTTGCACATTGCACTTGTAATCACAGAGTCTAAGAATACTGACATGTGATGAGGAGTGGGATTTCATGCACAAAGCAGGAATAAAAGTAACTAAAATTTCACACTGGAGTAATTATAATATCACATTCTTTTCCAATATTATTCCCTCATTGGCATTCATTCAAATAAATCCCTCAGTAAAAGCCACTTATACCAATACTGTATAAGAAAAGAAGCCTGACCTTCTAATAATTTCCAGATGGTCTCACATAATTCATAACAATTGAACACTTATTAAGTGCAGGTATTGTATTAAGGACTTTGAAAATGTTACCTTGTTTAATTAATCATTATTTCCTTTCACCTACTAACTTTAGGCTTTTTCTGTTTCTAGTTCCTATAAATTTAAAGTTTGGTGGTTTATTTGAAATCTTTCTCATTTTTTGAGATAAGCCTGTATTACTATCAGCTTCCATCTTAGAACAGCTTTTGCTGTATCCCATAGATTTCAAAATGTTACATTTCCAGTTTCATTTTTCTCAACATGTATTTTATTTCCCCTTTGATTCCTTCATTATCCCATTGGTTTTAGTACCAAGTTGTTTAGTCTTCACCACCCATGTCTTTTCCAGTTTTCTTCTTGTTGATTTCTATTTTTATACCATTGAAGCTAGAAAAGCTGCTTGATATGCCTTTATTATTTGTTTATCTTTTCCAGTGATATTTTTACATTCACATATTTTCTTACTATTGATTAATCGGTGCTTTTTCTTTTTGACTTAGAGAAGTCTCTTTAACATGTCTTGTAGGATTGGATTGGTGGTGATGAACTCCTTTATTGTTATTTAGTTGCTAAGCTGTGTCTGACTGTTTGCAACCCCATGAACCACAGCACACCAGGCTTCCCTGTCTTTCACTATCTCCCAGAGTGTGCTCAAATTCATGTCCATTGAGTCAATGATGTCATCCAACTATTTCATCCTCTGTTGCCCTCTTCTCCTTTTGCCTTCAATCTTTCCCAGCATCGGGGACTTTTCCAATGAGCCAGCTCTTCACATCAGGTGGCCAAATATTGAAACTTCAGCTTCAGCATCAGTCCTTCCAATGAATATTCAGGACTGATTTCCTTTAGGTTTGACTGGTTGGATCTCCATGTTGTCCAAGGGACTCCCAAGAGTCTTCTCCAACACCACAGTTCAAAAGCATCAATTCTTCAGTGTTTAGCTTTCTTTATGGTCCAACTCTCATATCCATATATGACTCCTGGAAAAACCATAGCTTTGAATAGACCGACTTTTGTTGGTAAAGTAATATCTCTGTTTTTTAATATGCTTTCTAGGTTTGTCATAGCTTTTTTCCCAAGGAGCAAGCGTCTTGCTTACCTGGAAAGCTCTTATTCTCTTCTTCAATTCTGAATGATAACCTTGTCATGCAGAGAATTTGTGGCTGGAAATTTTTTTCTTTTTGGCATTTTGAACATGTCCTGCCACTCCCTCTACCCATAAAGTTTCTGCTGAAAAACCTACTGATGGACTTACAGGGTTTCTCTTGTACATAATAAATTGCTTTTCTCTTGCTTTTAAAGTTCCTTCATTATGCTTAGCTTTTGCTACTTTAAGTATAATGTGTCTCAGTGTATTTCTCTTTGGATTCATCTTATTTGGAACTCTAGGCTTCCTGGACCTGGATGTCTGTTTCCCTCCCCACACTAGGGAATTTTCCAGCCATTATTTCTTCAAGTAATTTTTCAGACCCTTTCTCTCTCTTTTCTTTATGGGATCCCTGTAAAATGAATGTTATTCTGCTTGAAAGTCCTGGAGATCCCCTAAGGTATTCTCATTTCTTTCAGTTCAGTTCATTGCTCAGTCGTGTCTGACTCTTTGTGATCCCATGAACCACAGCACGCCAGGTCTCCCTGTCCATCACCAACTCCCAGAGTCCACCCAAACCTATATCCATCAAGTCGGTGATGCCATCCAGCCATCTCATCCTCTGTCGTCCCATTATCCTCCTGCCCTCAATCTTTCCCAGCATCAGGCTCTTTTCAAATGAGTCAGCTCTTCGCATCTGGTGGCCAAAGTATTGGAGTTTCAGCTTCAACATCAGTCTTTCCAATGAACACCCAGGACTGATCTCCTTTAGGATGGACTGGTTGGATCTCCTTGCAGTCCAAGGGACTCTCAAGAGTCTTCTCCAACACCACAGTTCAAAAGCATCAATTCTTCAGCGCTCAGCTTTCTTCATAGTCCAAGTCTCACATCCATACACGACCACTGGAAAAGCCATAGCCTTGACTAGAAGGACCTTTGTTGGCAAAGTAATGTCTCTGCTTTTTAATATGCTGTCTAGGGTGGTCATAACTTTCCTTCCAAGGAGCAAGCGTCTTTTAATTTCACGGCTGAAGTCACCATCTGCAGTGAATTTGGAGCCAGAAAAATAAAGTCAGCCACTGTTCCCACTGTTTCCCCATCTATATCCCATGAAGTGATGGGACCAGATGCCATGATCTTCGTTTACTGAACGTTGAGCTTTAAGCCAACTTTTTCACTCTCCCCTTTCACTTTCATCAAGAGGCTCTTTAGCTCCTCTACTTTCTGCCATAAGGGTGGTGTCATCTGCATATCTGAGGTTATTGATATTTCTCGCAGCAATATTGATTCCAGCTTGTGCTTCTTCCAGTCCAGCGTTTCTCATGATGTACTCTGCATATAAGTTAAATAAACAGAATGACAATATACAGCCTTGACGAACTCCTTTTCCTATTTGGAACCAGTCTGTTGTTGCATGTCCAGTTCTAACTGTTGCTTCCTGACCTGCATACAGGTTTCTCAAGAAGCAGGTCAGGTGGTCTGGTATTCCCATCTCTTGAAGAATTTTCCACAGTTTATTGTGATCCACACAGTCAAAGGCTTTGGCATAGTCAATAAAGCAGAAATAGATGTTTTTCTGGAAATCTCTCCTTTTTTCCATGATCCAGCGGATGTTGGCAATTTGATCTCTGATTCCTCTGCCTTTTCTAAAACCAGCTTGAACATCAGGAAGTTCACGGTTCACGTATTGCTGAAGCCTGGCTTGGAGAATTTTAAGCATTACTTTACTAGCGTGTAACATGAGTACAATTGTGTGGTAGTTTGAGCATTCTTTGGCATTGCCTTTCTTTGGGATTGGAATCCAGTCCTGTGGCCACTGCTGAGTTTTCCAAATTTGCTGGTATATTGAGTGCAGCACTTTCACAGCATCATCTTTCAGGATTTGAAATAGCTCAACTGGAATTCCATCACCTCTGCTAGCTTTGTTCGTAGTGATGCTTTCTAAGGCCCACTTGACTTCACATTCCAGGATGTCTGGCTCTAGGTGAGTGATCACAGCATCGTGATTATCTGGGTCATGAAGATCTTTTTTGTACAGTTCTTCTGTGCATTTTTGCCACCTCTTCTTAATCTCTTCTGCTTCTGTTAGGTTCCTACCATTTCTGTCCTTTATTGTGCCCATCTTTGCATGAAATGTTCCCTTGGTATCTCTGATTTTCTTAAAGAGATCTCTAGTCTTTCCAATTCTATTGTTTTCCTCTATTTCTTTGCATTGACCACTGAGGGAAGCTTTATTATCTCTTCTTGCTATTCTTTGGAACTCTGCATTCAAATGGGTATATCTTTCCTTTTCTCCTTTGCTTTTCACTTCCCTTCTTTTCACAGCTATTTGTAAGGCCTCCTCAGACAGCCATTTTGCT